>NC_141555.1:45429267-45757704 GCF_021556685.1 Rattus norvegicus | reverse complement strand
TCCATCAATGTAAATGCACCCGAATACCCCTTCATGCTCTCAAAGGTTTGTGTAGCCCTTGTTCACCCTGAGTAAAATATATGCACACAGCGCTTCCCCGAATAACTTCTAAAAGAACTGTGACACTGAATTCCTTGGAGGAACCCTAACTTACTTGCAGGCAGACCAAGACTCTGCTGACCGACTGGTTCCTGGGTCCACTTCATCCTTTCATACCTGGTGTGCACCTGGACACTCTAAGAAGCATACATCAGAGATGTGTGTGTGTGTGTATGTGTGTGTGTGTGTGTGTGTGCATGTGTGTTTGTGTGCATGTGTGTGTGTGCATGTGTGTGTGTGTGGGATGTGTGTGTGTGTGTGTGTGTGTGTGTGTGTGTGTTATTCATGCATAAGTTAACCATCCTCACACAGACTGTCTGGATTGGTTTTCCATTTGGAAGGTTGGCGAAGATTCTCTTGTCCTAAGAAAAGAACACTCTGGTTCCCAACTCTCTCTGTGAAGCCGTGACAGGGTGAGTGATTTTCATGTGTGAGGAAATTTGCTTTCATGGATACAATATCCCTAGAAAAACACGGCTCAACATGTTATTTCCTTAGTCCATGATCCCTCAGGGCATTATTCCGTTGTTATTATTATAATTATTATTATTATTATTATTATTATTATTATTATTATTATTATTATTATTACTATTACTATTATTATTATTATTACAGGATTATTCCTTTATATTATTGTCTGCATTGTCACCAGTGTGCTAAAGTTCACTGATGGCAGAAAGAAAGATTTTGGTTAACGGGGGTCCCATTGGATGGCCATGTTTTGTTCTTGGAACTGAAAGTTTTATTTACATGCTCCCAAGAGCAAATACATGCAAGTACAGACAGTTTATTGGTCTTCTACATGAGAGTGACATCCTCACGTAGTCCTCTGATCTACATGATTTACAGAGAATTTAGATGGGCAATGAAAAGGATGGTGACCAAAGACCCACGGTAGGGAGAAATACGAAACTTTTTCACAACGTTTCAGGCTTTGGGGATTGATAGACATTTTACAACCATATTTTCATTCATAGCACGAATAGTCAGAATTAATAGATAACAGAAGGGAGAAAATTTTAACAACATATTTATGCCGGCTAATTTAAATTCCCCTATTTTATCTCTGGAACATTATATATTCTCTTTCAGGTTCTTCTTGAAATTATGAAGAACTGAAAACCGGTATCTGTTTATCTGTTCACATTAATTTTTTTATCTTTATTAACTTGAGTATTTCTTATTTACATTTTGAATGTTATTCCCCTACCTGGTTTCCATGCCAACATCCCCCTAATCCCCCTCTTCTATATGGGTGTTCCCCGCCCCATCCCCCCCAATTTCAGCCCCCGCCCCAACAATCATGTTCACTGGGGGTTCAACCTTGACAGGACCAAGCGCTTCCCCTTATACTAGTGCTCTTAATAGGATATTCATTGCTACCTATGAGGTCAGAGTCCAGGGTCAGTCCATGTATAGTCCTTAGGGGTAGTGGCTTAGTCCCTGGAAGCTCTGGTTGCTTGACATTGTTGTTCATATGTGGTCTCGAGCCCCTTCAAGCTCTTCCAGTTCTTTCTCTGATTCCTTCATCGTGGGTCCTGATCTCAGGTCAGTGGTTTGCTGCTGGCATTCACCTCTGTATTTGCTGTATTCTGGCTCTGTCAATCTGGAGAGATCTACATCCAGCTCCTGTCGGCCTGCACTTCTTTGCTTCATCCATCTTGTCTAAATAGGTGGCTGTATATGTATGGGCCACATGTGGGGTAGGCTCTGATTGGGTGTTCCATCTGTCTCTGTTTTAATCTTAGCCTCTATTCCCTACCAAGGGTATTCTTGTACCCAATTAAAGAAGGAGTGAAACATTCGCATTTTGGTCATCCTTCTTGACTTTCATGTGTTCTGTGCATCTAGGGTAATTCAAGCATTTGGGCTAATAGCCACTTATCTATGAGTGCATACATTATGTGTATTTCTGTGATTGGTTTACCTCACTCAGGATGATATTTTTCAGTCCATCCATTTGCTTAAGAACTTCATAAAGTCATTGCTTTTGGTTGCTGAGTAATATTCCATTGTGCAGATGTACCACATTTTCTGCATCCATTCCTCAGTTGAAGGGCATTTGGTTCTTTCAAGCTTCTGGCTATTATAAATAAGGAATTCTTCACTAAACACATCTCTACCCAGACTCTTTTCGGTTGGGAGACCTTTAATGACTGCTTGTATTTCCTTAGGAGTTATGGGGTTATTTAAATAGTTTACCTGTTCCTGATTTAACTTTGTCAACTGGTATCTGTCTAGAAATTGTCATTTCCTGCAGATTTTTAAGTATTGTTGAATATAGACTTTTGTAGTAGGATCTGAGGTTTTTTTGAATTTCCTCTGATTTTGTAGTTATGTCTCCCTTTTCATTTCTGAGTTTGTTAATTTGGACACACTCCCTGTGTCCTCTCGTTATCCTGCCCAAGGGTTTATCTATCTTGTTGATTTTTCAAAGAACCACATTTTGGTTCTTTTGATTCTTTCTATGGTCCTCTTTGATTCTACTTGGTTGATTTCAGTTCTGAGTTTGATTATTTCTTGCCTTCTACTCTTCCTGGGTGTATTACCTTCCTTTTTGTTGTAGAACTTTTAAGTGTGCTGTCAAGCTCCTGATTTATGCTCTCTCCTGTTTCTTTCTGCAGGCACTCAGAGCTATGTGTTTTCCTATAAGCACAGCTTTCATTGTGTCCCATAAGTTTGGGTATGTTGTAACTTCATTTTCATTAAATTCTAAGAAGTCTTTCATTTCTTTCCTTATTTCTTCCTTGACCCGGTTATCATTGAGTAAAGCATTGTTTAACTTCCACGTATATGTGGGCATTCTTTCCTTATTGTCATTAAAGACAAGCTTTAGCCCGTGGTGGACTGATATGACGCTTGGGATTATTTCTACCTTTCTGTATCTGCTGAGGCCTTTTTTATGACCAATTACGGTCAATTTTGGAGAAAGTGCAATGAGGTGGTGAGTACCTTTTGCTTTAGGATAAAATTTTCTGTAATTATCTGTTAAGTCCATTTGATTCATGACTTCTCTTAGTTTGTCTATGTCTCTGTTTAATTTCTGTTTCCATTATCTTTCCATTGATGAGAGTGGGCTGTAGAAATCACCTACTCTTATTGTGTGAGGTGCAATGTATGCTTTGAGATTTAGTAAGGTTTCTTTTATTTATGCTGATTCCCTTTTATTTGGAGCATAGATATTTATGATTTAGAGTTCATCTTGGTGAATTATTGCTTTGATGAATATGAGGTCTCCTTCCTTATCTTTTTAGATCACTTTTGGCTGAAAGTCGATTTTATTTGATATTAGAAAGACTACTCCAGTTTGCTTCTTCAGACCATTTGCTTGGAAAGTTGTTTTCCAGCTTTTCACTCTGAGGTAATGTCGGTCTTTTTCTCTGAGTAGTGTTCCCTGTAGTGCAAAATGCTGGGTCCTCATTCAATATCCAGTTTGTTAATCTGTGTTTTTTTTAGTGGGGAATAGAGTTCCTTGATATTTAGAGTTATTTAGGAATAGTGATGGTTGCTTTCTGTTATTTTCGTAATTTGAGGTTAGTTTGTGTTTGTGTGCTTCTCTTCTCTGATTTGTTGTGAAAAGTTTAATTTCTTTCCTTATCTATGGTTTTACTTGCCATCATGTGTTGGACTTTGCCATTTATTATCCTTTGTAGGACTGGATACGTAGAACGATATTATGTATATTTGGTTTTGTCATGGAATATCTTGGTTTCTCTATCTATTTTAACTGACAGTTTTTCAGGACACAGTAACATGGGCTGGCATTTGTTTCTTTTAGGATCTGTGTGACATCTGTCAAGGCTTTTCTAGCTTTCATAGACTCTGAAGAGAAGTCTGGTGTAATTCTGATAGGTTTGCCTTTATATGTTATTTGACCTTTTCCATTACTGCTTTTAATATTTTTGTTTGTTTTTTGCATTTGGTTTTTTTCTCTATTATGTGAGGGGAGGATTTTATTTTCTGGTCCAATCTATTTAGAGTTCTTTAGGCTTCTTATCTGTTCATGGGCATCTCTTTCTTTAGGTTAGGGAGTTTTCTACTATGATTTTGTTGAAGATATTACTGTCCCTAGATGCTGGCAGTCTTCACTCTCTTCTATACCTGTGATCCTTAGGTTTGAGCTTCTTATTGTTTCCTGGATTTCCTGTATGTTTTGGGCTAGGAGCTTTTTCTGTTTTATATTTTCTTTGACAGTTGTGTGTATGTTTTCTATGGAATCTTCTGCTCCTGAGATTCTGTCTTCTATCTCTTGTATCCTGTTTGTGATTCATGCATCTATGACTACTGGTATCTACCCTTGGTTTTCATTCTCAGGGTTGTCTCCCTTCCTGCTTTCTTTATTGTTTCTATTTCCATTTTTACTCCTGGATGGTTTTGTTTATTTCCTTCTCCTGTTTTGTTGTTTTTCCAGTAGTTCTTTAAGGTATTTTTGTGTTTCCTCTTTAAGAGATTCTAGTTGTTTACTTCTGTTGTCCTGTATTTTATTAAAGGATTTATTTATGACCTTCTTATCATCCTAAATTGTCATGATAAAATGAGATTTTAAATCTAGATCTTCATTTTCTGGGGTGTTTGAATATCCAGTGTTTGCTTTGGTGGGAGAATTGGTCTCTGATGAGCCAAAGCATTCTTCATTTCTGTTGCTTGCTTTCCTGTGCTCTCCTCTCACCATCAGGTTGTCTCTGGAGTTAGCTTGCCTAATTCTTTCTGACAGGGGCTTGACCATCCTGTAGTCTCATTTGTCAGGACTGTTGTAGACTTGTTTCCTGTTTTCTTTTAGCCAGTTACGGGAACAGAGTATTCTGCTCTCAGTTGAGTAGTTTCTCCTGTCCACTGGCTTTCAGTCATCCCTGTGGTTAGGAACAAGCAGGACCTTCACCTATTTCTCTTAGATTCCTCTGTGGGGGTGTTGCACAGATGGCCCAAGGGGTTTTCCTGTTGAGTCAGGAATCTGGGCAGAGAATAGTCTCCTCTGGTTTCCCAGGAGTGTCTGCTCCTCTGAAATTCTAGTTCCCCCACCCTCAGGATTTGGATGAAAGAGCTGTTTGAACAGTTCAGTTCAGATCCAGGCACAGTCTGTAACATGGTGGTCCTGCAGCTTTACTCCTCCTATATTCCGGTGTCCAGGTGTCCAGAGGCACTATGAAGGATCCTCTTGGGCCAGAGATGTGGGCAATGTTGGGCAAAAATTTCAGTCTCTCCTGCCCTGTAGTCTCAGTATAGCCTACAGTCCTGGGTGATCAGCTCTCTCTCCCACAGCATCTAGGAGCAGGGAGTTCTGGGTTAGGATCAACAAACTGGAAACTGGAACTGCCTGGTCCCAATGGAAATACGGTCTTTTTGTGTCCTGAGTCCATTAGGCAGTACAGTTGGAGCACAAATGTTGGTTTTCATCAGGCACAAAAGAGCCAAGTTTATCACAACACACAGTCAATGAGCCATGCAAACTCCGTATTAATACAATGTGCAGAGGAGATAAATCATCTCCTACCTACTCAAGGGATTCTAGGTCATTCTTTCAAAAAAGGAGAGGCTCCAAAATTTTCCAGATATACATCAGAGATGCTAGAATTTCCCAAAACTGAGCAGGATTCTCTGAGTAGTACTCTATCTCATAAAGAGTCTGTGGAACGAGAAATATCTACTAAAGGAGTTCTACCCACAGCCACATCTAGAGAAACGTCTTGTGGATGTTACACATGTACAAAAGATGTTCTAGGACATATTCCTTCTGTAGAGAAGGTTATGGATCCAAGCGTATGTGAACGTGGAGTAGGGGAACATGATATGCAAACACCAGTGTCTGTACCATCCTCGGCATCTGAGGAAAGTGATTCCTTGGATTACATTTGTGTAAAAGAATGCATACGACCTCCGCAAATTTCACAGGAGGCTATGGGAACTTCCTTATCGCCTCAAGATCAGCCATCTTCCCCAACTACAGAAGATGGTACACTCTTCCAAGTATGCACAAAGGGTTTCCAGTCCTACTTTATACCCACAATCAGTCCCAGGCTCTGATTTTACCTAATACCTCAAAGGCTCTGGATTTTATCTAAACTTCTGAAGGGGCCTTCGAACCTGTTTTGCCTATCAAGGAGGCTAGGGAACCTCACACTTCTATATGAAAGTCTGTTTCTTCTTCTCCAGCAGAAGAAATTTTTCTTGGAACTTCCTCAATTACACAACTATATCTAGAAACATCCTTATCTGTTCATGAGGCTCTCAGCCATCTCACATATATCCATGATGCTCTAGGAGAGGTCACATCTTCAGAGGTATCTCTAATACCTAAGCCCCATTCTGACGTCAGTCAGGATTTCTAAACATATACATGGTACATTAAGACCTTCCTCACCTGAGAAGGATATCTTAGGATCTACTACATCTGAACAGCATGCTTTATAACTATCCCATGTACCCAAGTAGATTTCTTTCACATGTCCTCTCTGGAGAGAAATAGTTGACATTCTCCCTCTACAAAAATGTGCCACAGGCATCCAGTTTCTAGAAACAAAGGGTTAAGATTTGATCCTTCTGATGGAGTCTTGAGAAATTTCTCCTCTAAGGAAGACAGTTTCAACCTTCCCCCTTCTGCCAAAAGGGATCTTGTGACTTCTTCTGCAAAAGAGACACCAAAAGCTACAACTACTCCTTAGGTGAGTCCCACACCTTCTCTGTCCTAAGGGCCTTGGAATATTCAAAAAATGACGAAGGAAATTTGTAAAGTTAACAATGCTTTCAAGGGAATGCTGGACATCCCATGTTGTCCAAAGATGCTCAAAGTGATTTTTCATTGTGCAAATTAGACTTAAAAATGCAAAACTATTTTTTTTTTATATTTCCAAAGGTCTGAGGGAAAGTCCACATCGAAAAAAAATCCTTTGGACCTTATGCAATCATTAGGCCAAGTATATCAGAAAAATTCCATGTCTTCTAAAACATCTAAAAATCAATCTGGCTCTATCACTCTTCCTGGTAAACATGTACCATAAGACATACAATCCCCAGGACAATTGAATCTAAAAAGGGGTACCTAGAAACTTTACCATCTGCCCAAATTTCTTTAGGATTTTAAGCAACTTCTCCAAGAGCTCGGTACACCTAGAAAACAAAAGAACTAAAGTCATCTTCACAGGGAATTTTCCCAAGAACCACATATTTCTTCTTTTATGTTATACCAAGAAAGAGGGCCAGCTTCCTTCTCCCCATCTCTGATGTCTTCATCCTATTTTTTCTCCCTCCCAAATGGATCTTTACTCTGAATAAGAGGCCAATTAGTAAACCATAGATATAAGGAAGGAATATCTGAGAGGCAGTGGCTGTCAAGACAACACTTGTGACATCACAGAAGAAGCTACGCCTCTCCAGGATACAACAGATTTTTCAGAGAGGGCCTAATGATGATGTCACTGAGAACTGCTATGGCCTACCTGCTGAACAGATCTCCTTACAATGACCAGATTCAGGGGTGCAGTGTCCAGGAGTGTCTCCTGTGATACAGTAGAAATCTTTTTATCCTACATCACTCTAAAGCTACAGACTTCTCTCTGCTTCATTAGAGATTACATGCTCTGAATGAACAAAGTTAGTCAGGGGCTGGGCATGGGTAGAAAAGATCTAGGAACATGGAGAGAAGGAGTTCCTTCTGGAGATTAATTTTATTCCCAGGTACATTCCTCTGACATAAAGTTAAATTCCCTAAGTGTCCTCGTTTTCCAAGTTCCAGTATTTTCCCTACAGACCTTTAATTGAGTGAATATTGTACTACATTTTCTGATTGTACATTCATTGATAGGGGACATTACATATGATCCTGCATGTGTACTAAAAATTTTCATTTTTCCAATTAAATTTTATGCAATAAATTTGGATACAAAAGGGGACCAGCTATAGAGTGAATATAATAGTGTAAATATTGTGTATGTCCTTCAAATGATGAACTCCCAAATCCTTTTTTTATCCATAAATAACCAGACACTAGTTAAGCAAAGGATAACATGGACTATATAATGCAGTTTGTAGTTCTATTATATATCAGTTTTCTAATATCAACCTTCCTGTGTTCCCAGGGAAAGACTTGAGGTTTTTGGATGTTTTATCATGATTCTTTACCAGGACAAACATCAGTTTCTGGGTGATGGTCAGCTAGAAGAATGGCTTGAGGTCCAGTGAAACCTCAACTTCCATAGGTTATAAGAACAGGAAGGACTCTATTTGGCCTTGTCATTTGTGGATCCTATATTCCTGACCTAGTTACACAGAATACAAGTAAATATTCCATCAAAATTCTTAGTAGTAGGAGCTACCAAAGCATATATATATCAAGCACCAAAACTAGATAGGATTGTTGAAGCTAAGAAGCTCATGCTGCCAGGAACTGGACATAGATCTTTCATGAGAAACACAGCCAGAGCATGTCAAATACAGAAGTGAATGCTAGTGGCAAACCAGGGAACTGAAAATGAACCTCATGTTTGTAGATGTTTAGAAAAGATTACAAGAGATGAATGGACTTTCAAATCCCATACGAACAACAATTCAACTAAGCAGAGCTTTCTGGTACTAAACCAATATTCAAAGACTGTGTATGAACAGGCCTATGGCTCCAAATGCATAGGTAGAAGAGGATGGCCTTGTTGGGCCCCAATGGAAAAAGAAACCCTTGCTCCTCCTTAGGTTTGCCTCCCAGTTCAAGGGAATGTCAAAGGGAAGTAAGAGGGGTTATGGAAGAAGGTTAGTGGGACTGTTTAGGGATCTCATGGACAGGAACCAGGGAAATAATATTTGAAATGTAAATATAAAAATATCCAATTAGAAAAAGCAATAAAAATTGCTAAAAAAATGAGAGAAAAAAAGAAAAGTTAACTGCCTGCTAATCACACCTATTGACTCAGAAATCTAAAGGTGTAATTGTCAGGGAATATTGTCTGAATAATACTAGTGGAAAGACTGAGATGATGAAGACTCAACTGGAAACACTTCTCTCTCCCAGATACCAGTGACGGACCCAAACTGCACTACAGGAATCCAAAAAAGGAGGAGTGTACTCTGAACTGAGGACACCATACTTGTCTTTCCCTTCTTCCTTAGGACCTTTCTCTTCTGAGAAAAATTATAAAACCCATGAGCTCTCAGGAAACAACTGGGCGTTTTCCAATACCTGGCTTTTGGAATAAAGAAATTAATGATTTAAACTCTCTGAATTCAAGGAACCATAGCAAGCAGGGATGTCCAGATGCTTCTGGGAGGCTCTCAGTCCCATGTGTAGAGAGCTCAGATTAAGGCTATTTTTCAGTAAACCCACTCAACCCTAATCAGGGCTCACTCAGTTTTCCAATGGACCAAGTATTTCTTCCTTTTTTATACAAATACAGAAGACCAACTTCTTTCTCCCCATCACTGTTCTTTTTACCCTCTTTCTTCTCACTCCCTAATGGCTATTTGCTCTGTATTAGAGGACATTTAGTAAACCATAGAATTACTGAAGGAATATCTGAGAGGCAGTTGCTGTCAGGACAAAACTTGTGACATCACAGATGAGGCTAGGGCTCTCCAGGTTACAAGAGATTTTTCAGGCATGGGCTAATGATGATGTAACTGAGAGCTGCCATGGCCTAACTTCTGAGCACCTTTCCTTACATTGACCAGATTCGAGAGTGCCTTTTCCAGGAGTGTCTCCTGTGATACAGTGGAAAAATTTATGTACTCCATTTCTCTAAATCTAGAGACTTCTCTCTGCTTCACTTGTGGTTACATGTTCTGAATGGAGAAATTTAGACAGGGGCTTGGCATGGGTAGTAAAGATTTTGGAATATGGAGTGTAGTAGATTCCTCAAGAGAATATTTTTATTCTCTATGTCACAGGTTTTTTCCTGTGACATACAGTTCAATTTTCTAGGTTTTCTCTGTTTCCCAAACTCTAGTATTTTCCCTACAGACCTTTAATTTAATGAATATTGTATTTCTAGTTCTTATTGTAAATTCCTTGAAAAGCGACTGTAGGCAGCTGTGATGTGCCCAGGCTCAAAGTTGGCAGTTGTTTCTGCATTCCACCCTCCCAATGGTAAGCTCTCCTTTCACTAAACTATTCCTTATTTGCCTATATGCCTGCCTGGCCTGCTGGCTTCTGCATAGTGACAGCATATCTGCATGACGCACGTGGCTTATTAGGATTGGGCAGTGCTAGCTATTTAAGTGTGGTGTGTGGGTTCTCTGGGGTCAGAAGATTGTATCAAAGTTCCTAAGTAAAACTGCTTGAAGAAGATCTTCACTATTCGTGTCTTCCTTGCTGGTCGAGGTTGGACACAGCAAGTGGTGGCCCGTACGGGACCTCCTGATATCAGAACTTCATGCAGTCAGGGCAGCGCTGGAAAGTTCCCAAGGTAAGATGGGACCATAACGACCCTGGGATATAAGTGGCTATAAATATTCAGTGTAGTTACCAAGAAAGTTCTCGGTAGCAGCGAACCGAAATTAGGAAGACACTTGGTGAATTTAGCCATAGCAGGGTAGAAAGATTTTGTCATGAGGACCTCACAGTCTCATCCAATTTTTCTGGCTCTTCAAGAGCTGTTTGAGCATAAGAAACTAAAAATAAAAAGGAGCATTAGTAGAGAGATTTTTGCGTGAATGGGATGTCATTGCCCCCTGGTTCGCAGTCTCTGGTAATCTTACTGTGGAAGTTGCGAAAAATTAGGGAAAGACCTTGATTTTGCATGGGAACAGGGGATGAAAAGACCTGGGGTCAATCCAGTGTGGCCCTTAGTGCGTAGTTTTCTTGAGGATCAAAAATGTTGTCAGGCAACTATGGAGAAGGGGCAAGCTGCCCAAGAAATGCATCAAAATGAGAGGACAGAAAAGCAGGGAAGCGTAAAGGAGACAGACTCAGAAAAGACAGATACAGAGGAAGAAACAGACAAAACAGATTCAGAAGAAGAGTTACAAGAGTTGATAGATCAAATGCGGAAACAGTCTCTAAGGAATAGACAGAACAAGAAAAGTAAAAAGCCTAAAATGGTGGAGGAACTTCCTGTGTGGTTCCCCTCAGCTGCTCTTCCCTGCAATGTTGTAGAGGGAGGAAGTAGAGTTTCGTGTGCAGGGAGCCCTCCTGTGGTGAACAACAGTACTGTGCATGTGCAGGCTTTGCACCAGGCATCAGTTGGCCAGTAATATGCTAATGAGGGAGCAGCACCATGCTAATGAGGTATTCATGCTCCGCCAATCCCCGAAGTACAATTAGCAAAGTCTCAGCTGCTGTCTATATAAGGCGAGCATTCTTGCTGCTTGAGGTCTCCCTGTCCCTGTTCAAGAGAGCTGTACAGTAAAGGCTTGTTCGCAGAAGAATCCTGTTGCCACACGTCGTTCTTGCTGGTGAGAAATTGGGCGCGTGACAAATGGGTAGTAAATTCTGCCCAGAAGTGTGGAAGCCAATCCACACAGAACTGCATCTGGTCTATCCTGTTTATGTGGATGATAATCAACAAAGGTATCATGAGCCTTTAGACTTTAAGGTGATCAAGTCCCTGTAAAATCAGTCAGGACATATTGCATTATGGCCTCATTTACCATAACTCAGGTTGAGGTCTTATACAGATTTTGCATGACTCCTAGTGATTGGAGTAAACTTCCTTAGGTCTGTCTTATTCTGGGACAGTATTTGAACTGGAGAGCTTTTCTTATTGAGTTTGCCAATGAACAGGCTGCTGCTAACTTGGTAGCGAGGGGGGGGGGAGGCTGCCTCGGATAGAGATATGCTGCTAGGTCAGGGACACTCTGCCAATGCTCAGACAGGTTATCCAGGACAGGTTTACCAGCAGATTAATGAGGTTGCAACAAATGCATTGAAATCCTTACCTAGTAAGGGAGAAGTAAGTAGAAACCTCATCAAGATCCTTCAAGGACCTATGGAGCCATTCTCTGACTTTGTAGCCCAATTAGTGGTAGCAGCAGGTAGAGACTTTGGCGACCCCATTATGATTATGCCCTTAATTAAACAATTGGCCTATGAGCTTTGCACAAAGGAATGTCGAGCCACTATCACTCCTTACAAGAATAAGGGACTTGAAGCTTGGAACAAGGTCTGTAGAGATATAGGGGGATCTTTGACTAATGCTGGACTTGCAGCTGCTGTTATGCAGATGATGCAGAGAAAAGGAGGACGCTCAGGAATGTGTGTTAAGTGTGATCAACAGGGGCACCTCAAAAGGCAATGTCCAGAAAGGAGAAGTCTCTTCAGTACAAGAAGTGGCCAACGACCAAGGCAAAAAGGGTCGTGCCCCAAGTGCAAAAAGGGGAACCATTGCACTCATGAGTGCCACTCGGTAAAAGACATCAATGGGCAGCCTCTTAGCTCCGGTTTTGGTGGAGCAGGTCCAAAATATGGAGAGCCACGTCCACGACCCTAGGGCCCACAAATATATGTGCCAGTCGAGAATTAGGATGTAGAACCGAGTCACGAGAGATGGTCATCCCTTCGCCATCTGAGGGGCCAAGGAGAGCCACTAAAGGCTCTGCAGGACTGGACATCTGGTCCACTGCCAGACTCGTACTAACTCCTTGGATGGGTGTACATTTGATAGAAACTGATTTAAACGTCCCCTTGAACTTGGCACAGTATGGTTACTTATAGGGAAATCATCTACGGCTTTAACAGGACTACATGTCCATCCAGGAGTTATTGACCCAGATTATACTGGGGTAGTCAAGAACATGGTAGAATCACTGAAAGAGATTACTGCCATTTCCCCTGGGGACAGAATAGCCAAACTATTACTTTGCCTAGGCTTCATGGAAGTTTTGCAGCCCAGTCTAGAGGGAGAGGAGAGAATGGTTTCAGCTCCGACCTTACATTTCTAGCCTTGGGTTTAAACCAACGCCCAGTAATGGAGCTAAGGGTAGAAGGAAAAAGGATCCTAGGACTGTTGGATACAGTGCCCAATAGAAGTATAATAGCTAAGAAAGATTGGCCCTCTGGATGGCCAGTACAGGTCTCATATCAAACATTACAATGTCTCCATTAAGCATGAGCTCCTGATATGAGCGCAAGACAATTGAGTTGGAGAGATCAGGAAGGGCATTCGGGAGTTATGCAACCCTATGTGTTTGATTTGCCCATTTCCCTTTGAGGGAGAGATTTGCTGAAATATATGGGTTTCAAATTGAACACTGAGTATTCTGAAACTTCACAAAAGATTATGAAACATATGGGTTATATTCCCAGTAAAGGAATAGAGAAATACTTGCAGGGTAGGACTAACCCTATAACTGCCCAAAAGAGAGAAAAGGATCAGGACTTGGGTTTTTCCTTGGGGCTGCTGAGGAAGGGTTTCCATTACCTGGAAAACAGAGGAGCCAGTGTGGGTTCTTCAGTGACTGCTTTCTTCTGAGAAGCTTGCCACAGCTAAAGCTGACTATGAAGCATATAAAACCATCAGTATCATATTGTAATACCCCAATATATGTGATATAAGAAGTCAGGGAATGATGATGCATGATTTACAAGTTAATAATCAACAGTTGCAAATCATGAGCCCAGTGCAACGTGGGCTTCCTCTTTTATCCTCTCTGCCAGCCTGTTGACCTGCTGTACTGATTGATATAAAAGATTGCTTTTTCTCCATACCTCTTTGTCCAAGGGATAGTGAAAGATTTGCTTTTACTGTTCCATCATGCAAACATGAAGAACCTGATCAAAAATATGAATCAGTAGTTATACTACAGGGTATGCCAAATAGCCCTTCTATATGTCAACTTTTTCTGGCAATGCCATCACCCCAATAAGACAGAAGTTTCATGCACCTCATATTATGGATGATATCCTTTTAACTGCAAAGAATGAAGAGATTTTAGATTTATCATATGGAAATTTAGTTAAATTGCTAGAAGGTAGGGGATTGATTATTGCCCCGGAAAAGGTACAAAAGGGCAATCTTGTAAATTATTTAAGAGCAAAATTAAGTCCTTTTATCATTATTCCCCAGGAGGATGAATGGAGGAAAGATAATCTTAATACTTAATGATTTTAAAAAATTATTAGGAGGTATTATTTGGGTCAGATGTTATTTAAATTTACCAAATTATGAATTAAAACCATTTTATAATACTTTAGTTGGGGATTCGGCCTTGGATTCTCATAGACAATTGACAGATGAAGCAAGGAGAGCTTTAAAGAAGGTTGAAAAAGGATTACAAGGCACAATTTTACATCAATGGAAGGAGGGTGCAGACATTGCGCTATGAATTCTAGCCACCTACATGCAGCCCACAGAATTGTTGTGCCAAGATGGCCCTCTGCTTTGTTTTTATCCCAAGGCTTCTCCAGCTAGATCAGTAGAGTATTATCCTACAGCAGTTACAGAATTAGGCCTGTATGGGATCCAAAAGTGCATACAATTTTTTGGTGTTTCCCTAATCTCGATCATAGTGCCCTATACAGGTCAGCAGATGAAGATCTTGTGTGGCACTGTGGGTGATTGCGCTATATTATGCTGTGGATTCCATGGAGAGATAGATAATCATTATCCAAAACATTCTTTGCTATCCTTCTTTAAAGAACATCCCATATTCTTTCTAAGGTTACTTCCAGTACTTCTATACAGGGGGCGCCAAACATTTTTACAGATGGATCCAAAAATGGCTGTGGAGCTTATATGATTAACCATCAAGAGCCAATTTTGTGTCAATATCATCCCAGCTCTCCACAAATAATTGAACTCAAGATTGTGCAGGAAGTGTATAAAAATTGTTCCTTTGCCTTTAATTTGCTCTCTGATTCATCATATTTGTTAATGCAGTTAAGATTTTAGAAGTGGTTAGCCCTATTAAAATTAGCAGCACGATATGCCAGCTGCTGAGGGAACTTCAGGAATTGATCTGAAAAGAGGTCAAGATTTTTGTCTAACAATGAAATGATCTTGTGGATAGATGGACCCAAATGGAGTTCATCTTCTTAAGCTCATCATTGGATCAAGCTGGACAGTTTCATCAACAATTTCATGTGCCTACTAAGACCTTAGAACAGAAGTTTCATCTGTCTTGAGCAGATGCTCGACAGATAGTTTTAGGATGTCAACAGTGTATCACTTTTCACGATTCCCCAGGTGTATGGGTTAATCCTATAGGCCTTTTGCCCCTAAAGATTTGGCAAATGGATGTAACTCACATATCTGGATTTGGGACTCTAAAATGCATTCATGTTTCTGTGGATACTTGATCAGGTGTCATTCATGCTACCCCTATGAGTAGAGAAAAGCCATGCAATGTTATTGGACACTTCCTATAAGCCTGGGCTGATTGGAAAAAGCCTTAACACTTAAAAACTGATAATGACCCAGCTTAAACTGCTATATCTTTCAAATCCTTTTGTAAACAGATGGATATGCAGTTGACCCATGGCCTGCCTTATAATCTCCAATGTCAAGGTATTGTTGAGCAAGCATATTGTACCTTGAAGGAATGCGTGATTAAACAAATAGGGGGAATAGGCCTTGGTAGAACCACCAGGGAACAGATATCCTTAGCCCCTTTTACTCTTAATTTTTTAATATTGGATTATGATGGCCTATCTGCCACTGACAGATATCAGTGTCGAGTGGGCATGTTGAAAGGTTACATGAAATGGAAAGACGTGATCACTGGCTTATGACATTGGCCAGATCCCGTGTTGTCATGGGCAAGAGGGTCTCTTTGTGTGTTTCCTCAGGACCGGCAAGATCCGTTGTGGGTCGCTGAAAGATTGACCAGGAGGTACAACAAGAATGAAGATCCTGCTGCTGCTGACACTTCTTGGTGTGACCCAAATGGTGGTCCAAATGGAACCCCTGTGGGGGATACTATTGGTGTTCCGGAGACTCATGCCGATACGTCATGACTTTTAAATCCACTCATCTAATTTTTCTAAAAAGTTGTCAAGTTATCTTCTAGGAAATTGGACAGGAGAATTCGATTTCTTAATGGTTCAGCTATGTGCAGCCATCGTGACGGTGAACTCCACACGTGCATATGCTAGACTGGCTACGGGATTGTTATTTTGGATTGAGGCTGCTATGAATCATCTGAGGGAGTGGGAGGGTATGGGAACCCTAGTTGGATTCTTGCTGCTGGTCTGCCTAGTGTGCCTGTGTTGTCTCTGTAGAATGAGGTTTGTTCAGAGGCGGCACGCTGTTATGGTGGTACAGGTATTTGCAGCAATTGAAGCAGGACAGTCCCCTCAAGCCTGGCTTAAGGTTATTCAGAAGACCTTGTTGTACCTCAGGCATGAGTATGTGTGAGTGACCCTCCCCAGTTATGAGCAACCTCTCTTCTAGCTAAGGAACTTGGTGGGCAAAGAGGTGTCATAAGACTGGTTTAATGAAGGGATGATCCTAAGACAGTGGGGGTCACCACACTCACTGGTGCCTTTGCCTGCTTGGTTAATTAAACAAAAAGGTGGAACTGTAGGCGGCTGTGACGTGACAGGCGTCAAAGATCGTGCTGGTTCCACTTTCCACCCTCCGAACAGTGTGCGCTCCTTGTAGTAAGCAAGTCCTTATTTGGCTATACCTGCCTGGCTTGCTAGCTTCCGCATAGTGATAGCCTGTCTGCATGACCCAGATAGCTTGCTGGGATTAGCCAGCACTAGCTATTTAAGTGTTCTCCGGGGGTTCCCCGGGGTCAGAAGATTGTTTCAAGGTTCCTGAGTAAAACTGCTTGAAGAAGATCTTTATTGGTCATATCTTTTTTGCTGGTCGAGGTTGGGCATGACAAGGGACTTGGTAAATATTCCTCAATGTGTACTCAAAAATTTTGTTTTCCAATTCCATTCTCTGCAATGATTTTGGTCACAAAGTGGGCCCAGGTATAGAGTGAGTATAAAAAGTGTAAAACTGTGTACCTACTTCAAGTGATAAATTCCCAAATTCTTATTTTATTGAAAAATTACCAGACATCAGGAAAGCAAAGGACAACATGGACTATTGATTTCGGTTTCTTGTACAATTTGATATCAGAACTACACTATTGAGCTTCCAATATTCCAATGGCCAGACTTGAGGTTTTAGGATGTTTTAACGTGATTCTATCTTAAGGCCAAACATAAGATACTGGATGATGGGAAAGGAGAAGAATGGCTTGAGGACCAGTTAAACATCTACTTCATTAGGTTTATAAAAATAGGAAGGAGTATTTTTGAAATGGTCATTTGTGAGTTCTACATTCTTGACATAGTTGGGTAAAATCCATGTTATCATTCCACTTCACCACATAAGTGTAGGAGCCACTAAAAGTATATATGTATACATCAGCCAACAAAACTATATAAGATTGATGAAGGTAAGAAATGCATTTTGCCAGGAACCGGATATCAATATTACCTGAGATACTCAGATACAGCATGTCAAATACAGAAGTGAATGCTAGTAGTAAACCATTGAACTGAAAACGGACCTATTGTTCGTAAATTTTGAAAAAGGATAGAGGAGCTGAGGGTGTTTTCAAACCCATACAAACAACAATGCCAATGAACCAGAACTTTCTCATACTATACCAACATACAAAATAGTACAAGGACAGACCTATGGCTCCAAATGCATATGTGGCAGAGGATGGCCTTTTTTATTCAACATTGGAAAGAGAGGCCTTGTCCTCCACAGTTTGTCTCTCAGTTCAAGGGAATGTCATGCAGCAGAAAGGCTGGTTAGAGAAGAAGGAAATGAAACTGGTAGGGATCTTATGGGCAGGAAACTGGGAAAGGAAATCATATTTTCAATGTATATATAGAAACATGTAGGTGGAAAAGAAAACAAATTGCTAAAAAATAAAAAAAATATGATATAAAAGAGAAGAAAGCTGCCAAGTAATCTAACATATTGACTCAGAAATCTGAAGTGGTAGTCAGGTTAATATTAGTATAAAGACTGAGATAATGAAGTCTCAACTAGAAGCACTTCTCTCTCCTAGATATCAGTGTCAGACACAAACTGCACTATAGGGATTCAAAGCCTTGAGGAGTTTAGCTTGAGTTAGGGACACAATACTTGTTTTTCCCTTCTTCCTTAGGACCTTTTCTTCTTGACAAAAAGAGTAAAAGTCATGAGCTCTCAGGAAATCAACTGTGCCGTTCATAACCCTTGGTATTGGAATAAAGAAATAAATGATATAAACCCTCTGACATCCAGGAACCAGAAGAACAGGGAAGTCCAGATGCTCCAGCTCTTGATTCCCATATGTGGAAGGCTCAGATCAAGTCTATTTCTTCATCAATACCACTCAACCCCTACCAAGGGCTCTCTGAGCTTTTCCAAATACCACTTATTTTTTTCTTTTTTTTAATACTAAGACAGAAGGCCAGCTTACTTCTGCCCATTTCTGATCTCTTCATCCTGTTTGTTCTCACTCCCACATGGCTGTTTACTGTGAATTAGTGGCCAATTAGTAAACCAGAGAGGTACTGAAGAAATATCGGAGAGGCAGTTCCTGTCAGGACAATACTTGTTACATCACAGAAGAAGCTAGGGATCTCCAGGATACAAAAGATTTTTCAGGGAGGCCTAATGATGATGTCACTGAGAACTGCCATGTCCTTAGCTGCTGAGCAGCGTTCCTTTCATTGACCAGATTCGAGGGTGTCCTTTCCAGGAGAGTCTCCTATTGCACAGTTGAAACCTTTACATACTCCATCTCTCTAAACCTAGAGACTTCTCTCTGCTTCACTAGTAGTTAAAAGCTCTGAATGGAGAAAGTTAGTCAGGGTCTTGGCATGGGTAGAAAACATTTAGGAACATGGAATATAGGAGATCTTCTAGATAATACTTATATCCCCAGGTTCATACCTGTGACTCAGTTCAACATTCTAAGTATTCTGTTTCCCAAAGGCCAGTATTTTCCCTACAGACGTTTAATTGAATTAATATTGTATTTCAATTTCTTATTGAAAATTCGTTGATAGGGGACTTTGAAAATATTCCTCAATGTGTACTCAAAAATTCTGTTTTCCAATTCCATTTTCTGCAAAGGTTTTGGCAACAAAGGAGGCCCAACTATAGAGTAAGCATAACACTGTAAATACTGTATACCTAATTCAAATTATAAATTCCCAAATCCTTATTTTAACAAAAAATTACCAGATATCAGAAAAGCAAAGCACAACATGGACTATTGAATTCGGTTCTCTAGTCCCATTTGATATCAGTTCTGCAATATCTACCTTCCTGAGTTTCATTCCCATACTTGAGGGTTTTGAGTATTTTACCATGATTAGTTATTGAGGCCAAACATAAGATATAGGAGGCTGGGCATCTAGAGGAATGACTTGAGGACCAGTGACGCCTCAATTTCAGAAGTTTCAAAAAACAGGATGGAGTCTATTTGGTGTTGCCATTTGTGGATTCTACAGTCTTGACCTAGATATGCAGAACCCATGTCAAAATTCCAGCTAAACTCAGAGCTGTAGGAGCCACCAAAAGTACATACATATACATCAGCCACCAAAACTAGACAAGATTGATGAAGGTAAGTGCATTCTTCCAGGAATCAGATATAGATATTTCCTGAGAGACACAACTAGATTATGCCAAATACAGAAGTGAATGCTAGTGGCAAACCAGTGAACTGAAAATGGACTTCTTGTTTGTAGATTTTCAGGAAAGATTACAAGAGCTGAAGGGGCTTTAACACCATAAGAACGACAATGCTAATGAACCAGAGCTTTCTGATACTAGACCTATGTTCAAGAATGTACATGGACAGAGTTATGGCTCCAACTGCATATGTGGAAGAGGATGGACTTGGTGAGTACTAATGGAAGGAGAAGTCCTTGGTCCTCCCTAGGTTTAACTCCAAGTTCCAGGGAATGTTAAGGGGTAGTAAGAAGGGTTATAGAAGACGGGCAGGGGGACCAGATAGGGATGTTATGGGCCAGAAAATGGGAAAGGACATAACAATTTAAATGTAAATAAAGGAACATCCAGTTAAAAAAACCAATAAAATTTGCTAAAAATTGAGAGATATAAAAGAAAAAAAAAACCTGCCAACTAATCATAAGTATTGACTTGGAAATCTAAAATGATAGACAGAGTAATACTAGTGGAAAGACTGAGATGATGAAGTCTGAAATAGAGCACTTCTCTCTCCAAGATAGAAGTCTCAGACAGAGAGAAACTGGACAATAGGTATCCAAAGCACTGTAGAGTTTACTCTGAGCTGAGGACACAATACTTGTCCATCCCATCTTCCTTAGTAACTTTCTCTTTTTGACAAAATGTATAAAGTCCATGATCTGTCAGGAATACAACTGTGTCCTTTACAACACATGACTTTTGGAATATAGAAATGAATGATATAAAGTCTCTGACTACCAGGAAGCAAAAGATCAGGGAAGTGCAGATGCATCTGAGAGTCTCCCAGTTCCTGTTTCCCTTATGTGGAAGGCACAGAAAAAGGCTATCTCTTCAGTGATCCCACTCAACCCCTAACAAGGACACACTAAGCTTTCCCAAGCACCTCATATTTCTTCCTTGTTTTTTATACCAAGACATAAGTCCAGCTTCCTTCTCCCCATATCATATCTCTTCATCCTCTTTGTTCTAACTCCCAAATTGTCTCTGAATTAGAGGCCAATTAGTAAACACTAGAGTTATTGAAGGAAAATCTGAGAGGCAGTTGCAGTCATGACAACAGAAGGAGGTAGGGCTCACCAGGTTATAAGAGAGTTTTCATGGAGGTCCTAATGATGCTGTCACTGAGAACTACCGTGGTCTACTTGCTGAACACTTTTCCTTACATTGACCAGATTCGAGAGTGCCCTTACCAGGTATGTCTCATGTGGCACAGGACACCTGTATGTACTACATCACTCTAAAATAGAGACTTCTCTATGCTTCACCAGTGGTTACATGCTCATAATGCAGAAAGTTATTAAGGGGCATAGCATGGGTAAAAACGGTTTAGGAACATGGAGTGTAGGAGATTCTTGCAGATATTAGTTTTATTGACAGGTAATTCCTGTGACATACAGTTCAATTTTCTGGGTTTTCTCTCTTTCCCAAAGGCCATATTTTCTCTAAAACCTTTAATTGAATGAATATTGTATTTCAATTTCTTACTGTAATTCCTTGATAGGGGATTTTGTAAATGTTCCTCAATGTGGAATCAAAAATTCCATTTGCCAATTACATTTTCTGAAATGATTTTGGTCAGAGAAGGGGCCCAGCTATAGAGTGAGTATAAGAGTGTGAATACTGTGTACCTACTTCAAATGATGAATTCCCAAATCCTTATTTTATCAAAAAATTACCAGTCATCAGGAAAGCAAAGGACAATATGAAGTTTGAATTCAGTCCTCTAGTCCCATTTGATATCAGTACAACCCTTTGTACCTTCCAGTGTTCCCATGGCCAGACTTGATTATTCAGGACTTTTTACCATAATTCTTTCTTAAGAACAAATGTAATCTACCAGATGATGGGTGGGGAGAAGAATGTCTTGAGGACCAATGAAACATCTTCTTCAATAGGTTCATAAAAACAGGAAGGAGTCTATTTGCATTGTCATTTGTGAATCCTACATTCTTGACATAGTTGGGCAGAATCCATGTTAACTTTCCATTGAACCATTTAGGTGTAGGAGCCACCAAATGTATATATGTATACATCAGCCAACAAAACTCGATAAAATTGATGAAGGTAAGAAATACATCCTGCCAGTAATTGGATATAGATATTTAGTGAGAGACACAGATACAGCATGTCGAATACAGAAGTGAATGCTGGTAGCAAACCATTGAACTGAAAACTTACCTCTTTTTGGTAAATTTAGAAAAAGGATTAGAAAATCTGAGGGTGCTTTCAACCCCATAAGAACAACTAAGCCAGTGAACCAGAGCTTTTGCTTACAAGACCAATATACAAAGAAAGTACATGGACTGACCTATGGTTCCAAATGCATACGTTGCTGAGGACGGCCTTTTTGGGCAACAATGGACATGAAGCCCTTGGTCCTCCCTAGTTTGTCTCCCAGTTCAAGGGAATGTCAACAAACAGAAAGACTGGTTAGAGAAGTAGGAAAAGAGAACAAGTGGGATCTGAAGGGCAAGAAACATGGAAAGAAAATTATATTTTAAATGTAAATATAGAAACATCCAGTTATTAAAAGCAATAAAATTTGCTAAAATGAGAAACATATAAAAGAGAAGAAAGTTGCCAAGTAATCGCACATATTGACTCAGAAATCTGAAGTGGTATTCAGAGTAATATTATTGGAGAGACTGAGATGATGAAGTCTCAACTACAAGTACTTCTCTCTCCGAGATATCAGTGTCAGACACAAACTGCAGTATAGATATGCAAAACATGGAGGAGTTTACTCGGAGCTCAGTACTCAATACTTGTTTTTCACTACTTCCTTAGGACCTTTTCTTCTGACAAAAAGAGTAAAGGTCATAACCTCTCAGGAAAACAAATATGCCCTTCACAACACTTGCCTTTTGGAATAGAGAAATGAATGATATAATCCTACTGATTTCCAGAAACCATAAGAACAGGGAAGCACAGATGTATCTGACAGGCTCCCAGCTTCTGATTCCCATATCTGAAAGGCTCAGATAAGGCTATCTCTTCAGTGATATCACTCAACACCTACCAAAGACTCACTGAGCTTTCCTAAAAACCACATATTTCTTCCTTGTTTTTTATACCAAGACAGAAGACCAGCTTCCTTCTCTCCATTTCCAATCTCTTCATCCTCTTGGTTTTCACTCCCCTATTTGCTCTAAATTAGAGAAAAATTAGTAAACACTAGAAATACTGAAGTATTTCTGAGAGGCAGTTGCAGTCAGGACAACAGTTGTGACATCACAAAAGAAGTTATGGCTCTCCAGGTTACAAGAGAGTTTTCAGGGAAGGCCTAATGGTGATGTTAGTGAGAAATGCCATGGCCTACCTGCTAAACAATTTTCCTTACACTGACCAGATTCGAGAGTGTCCTTTCCAGGTCCATCTCCTGTAACACAGTGGGAACCTTTAGGTACTCCATCTCCCTGAAGCTCGAGACTTCTCTCAGCTTGACTATTGGTTACATGCTCTGAATGGAGAAAGTTAGTCAGGGTATTGGCATGGGTGGAAAATATTTATGAGCATGGAGTGTAGGGGATACTTCTAGATAATATTTTTATTGACAGGTCATTCCTGTGACATACAGTTCAATTTTTTAGGTTTTTTATGTTTCCCAAAGGCCAGTATTTTCACTACACACATTTAATTGAATGAATACTGTATTTCAATTTCTTATTGTAAATTCCTTGATTGCGGATTTTGTAAATATTCCTCAATGTGTACTCAATAATTCGGTTTTCCAATTCCATTTTCTGCAATGATTTTGGTCACAAAGCGTGCCCAGCTGCAGAGTGAGTATAACAGTGTAAATACTGTAATCCTACTTCAAATGATAAACTCCCAAATCCTTATTTAACAAAAAATTACCAGACATCAGGAAAGCAAAGGACAACACGGACTATTGAATTCAGTTCACTAGTCCCATTTGATAACAATACACTCTATCTAAAATCCAGTGTTTGCATGCCCAGACTTGAGTAAAGGATAATTTACCATGATTATTCTTAAGGCCAAACATAAATTACCCGATGATCGGTAGGGCAAAAAAGGTCTTGAGGACCAGTTAAACATCTACTTCAATAGGTTCATAAAAACAGGAGAGTCTATTTGAAATAGTCATTTGTGAATTCTACATTATTGACATATTTAGGCAGAATCCATGGTAACATTCCACTTAACCACTTAGGTGTAGGAGACACCAAATGTATATATGTATACATCTGTCAAAAAAACTAGATAAAATTGATGAAGGTAAGAGGTGCATTCTGCCAGGAACCAGATATAAATATTTACTGAGAGACACAGATATAGCATGTCTAATACAGAAGTGCGTGCTGGTAGCAAACCAGTGAATTTAAAATGGACCTCTTGTTGGTAAATTTTGAAAAAAGAATTAGAAGAGCTGAAGGTGCTAACAAACCCATAAGAACAACGTTGCCAATGACCCAGAGATTTTTTATACTAGACCAATATAAAACGAAAGTACATGGACTGACCTATGGCTCCAAATGCATATGTGGCTGAGGATAGCCTTTTTGGGCAACATTGGAAAGAGAAGCCCTTGTCTTCCCTAGTTTGTCTCCCAGTTCAAGGGAATGTCATGCGCTAGAAAGGATGGTTAGAAAAGAAGGAAATGGAACTGGTAGGGAACTAATGGTCAGGAAACTGGGAAAGGAAATAATATTTTAAATGTATATATAAAACATCTAGTAAAAAAGAAAAAAAAATTGCTAAAAAATAAAAAAAAACAAGAATGATATAAAAGAGAAGAAAGCTGCCAAATATTCTAACATATTGACTCAGAAGTGGGAGTCAGGTTAATACTAGTATAAAGACTGAGATGATGAGGTCTCAAATAGAAGCACTTCTCTCTCCCATATATCAGTGTCAGATACAAGGTGCACTATAAGTTTCCAAAGCATTGAGGAGTTTAACTTGAGTTAGGGACACAATACTTGTTTTTTCTTCTTCCGTAGGACCTTTTCTTCTTGACAAAAATAGTAAAGGCCATGAGCTCTCAGGAAATCTACTGTGCACTTCATAAAACTTGGTTTTGGAATAAAAAAATGAATGATATAATCCCTCTGTCATCCAGGAACCATAAAAACAGGGAAGTCCAGATGTTTCTGAGAGTCTCCCAGCTCTTGATTTCCTTATGTGGAAGGCTCAGATCAAGGCTATCTCTTCAGCGATACCACTCAACCACCACCCAGAACTCACTGAGCTTTCCAAACGACCACGTATTTCTTCCTTGTTTTTATACCAAGACAGAAGGCCAGTTTCCTTTCCCCTATTTCCAATCTCATCATCCACTTTGTTATCACTCTCCAATTTTCTCTGAATTAGGGGCCAATTATTAAATCCTAGAGTTCCTGAAGGATATCTGAGAAGCAGTTGCAGTTATGAGAACAGTTGTGAAATCACAGAAGAAGGTATGACTCTCCAGGTTACAAGAGTGTTTTCGGGAAGGCCTAATGGTGATGTCACTGAGAACTGCCATGGCCTACATCCTGAACAGCTTTCCTTACATTGACAGGTTTGAGGGTGCCCTTTCCAGGTCCGTCTCCATTGATGCAGAGGAAACATTTACGTACACCATCTCTCTAAAGCTAGAGATTTCTGTCTACTTCAATAAAGGTTACATGTTCTGTGTGGAGAAAGTTAGTCAGGGTCTTGGCATGGGTAGAAAAGATTTTGGAACATGGAGTTTAGGAGATTCTTCTAGATAATACTTATATTCCCAGGTTCATTCCTGTGACTCACTTCATTATTCTAGGTATTCTCTGATTCCCAAAGGCCAGTATTTTCCCTACAGACATTTAATTGAATGAATATTGTATTTCAATTTCTTATTGAAAATTCATTGATAGGGGACTTTGTAAATATTCCTCAATGTGTACTCAAAAATTCTGTTTTCCAATTCCATTTTCTGCAATGATTTTGGTCACAAAGGGGGCCCAACTAAAGGTTGAATATAAAAGTGTAAATACTGTGTACCTACTACAAATGGTAAACTCCCAAATTTTTATTTTCTTGAAAAATTACCAGACATCAGGAAAGCAAAGGACAATATGGACTATTGAGTTAAGTTTCTTGTCCCATTTGATATCAGTACTACACTCTCTAGCTTCCTGTGTTGTGAAGGCCAAAAGTAAGATACCGGATGATGGGCAGGGAGAAGAATGGTTTGAGTACATTTTAAAGGTCTACTTCAATAGATTATAAAAACAGGAGGGATTCTTTTAAAAATTGTCATTTGTGAGTCCTCCATTCTTGAAATAGTTGTGCAGAATCCATGTTAACATTCCTCTTAACTACATAGGTGTAGGATCCACCAAAAGTATATATGTTTAAATCAGCCAACAAAACTAGATAAGATTGATGAAGGTAAGAAGTGCATTCTTCCATGAACTGGATATAGATATTTCCTGAGAGACAGAGATACAACAAGTCAAGTACAGAAGTGAATGCTAGTAGCAAACTAGTGAACTGAAAACGGACCACTTGTAAGTAATTTTTGAAAAAATAAAAAGATTAGAAGAGCTGAAGGTGCTTTCAACCCCATAGGAACAACAATGCCAATGAACCACCACTTTCTCATACTAGACCAATATACAAAGAACGTACATTGAACCTATGGCTCCAAATGAATATGTGGCAGAAGATGAGATATTGAGCAACATTGGAAAGGAAGCACTTGTCTTCCCTAGTTTGTCTCCCAGTTTAAGGGAATGTCATGCAGCAGAAAGGCTGGTTAGAGAAGAAAGAAATGGAATGGTTAGGGATTTTGTGGACAGAAAACTGGGATAGGAAAGAATATTTTAAATGTAAATATAGAGACATCCAATTAAAAAATCAATAAATTTCGCTAAAAAATAAAAAAAAAATGAATGATATAAAGGAAAAGAAACCTGCCAAGTAATCACACATATTAACTCAGAAATCCGAAGTGTAATAGTAAAGTGAAATAGTGAAGTAATTAAATAGTAAAGAAGTCAGAGTAATACTCGTGGAAAATCTGGGATGATGAAATCTCAACTAGTAGCACTTCTTTCTTCCAAATATCAGTGTCAGACAGAAACTGCACTATAGATATCCAAAGCATGGAGGAGTTTACTCAGACCTAGGGACACAATACTTGTTTTTCACTTCTTCCTTATGACCTTCTCTTCTTGACAAATTGAGTAAAGGCCATGAGCTCTTAGGAAAACAACTGTGCCCTTCACAACACTTGGCTTTTGGAAGTAAGAAATGAAGGATATAAACTCTTCAGGAACAGTAAGAACAGGGAAGTCCAGATTCTTCTGAGGGTCTCCCAGCTCCTGATTCCCTTATGTGGGAGGCTCAGATCAAGGCTATCTCTTCACCCATAGCATTCAACCCCTATATATGTCTCACTGAGCTTTCCGTAGGACCATATGTTTGTTCCTTGTATTTTGTACCAAGACAGAGGACCAGCTTCTTTCTCCCTATTTCTGATCTCTTCATCCTCTTTGTTATCACTCCCCAATTTGCTCTGAATTTAGAGGCCAATTAGTAAAACCTAGAGTTACTGAAGGAATATCTGAGAGACAGTTGCAGTCACGACAACTCATGTGACATCACAGAAGAAGCTAATGCTCTCCAGGATACAAGAGATTTTTCATGAATGAACTAACTATGATGTCTCTAAGACCTGCCATGGCCTATCTGCTAAAGAGCTTTCCTTAAATTGACCAGATTTGAGGGTGCTCTTTCCACATATATCTCCTATTACACAGTGGAAATGTTTGCGTACTCCATCTCTCTAAAGCTAGTGACTTCTCTTTGCTTCATTAGTGGTTAAATGCTCTGAATGGACAAAGGTAGTCAGGGTCTTGGCACGAGTCGATAAGATTTAGGAATTTGAGTTTAGAAGATTCTTCTAGATAATATTTTCTTTTTCAGGTTCATTCCTGTGACACACAGTTCAATTTTCTTCATTTTCTCTGTTTCCCAAAGGCCAGTATTTTCCCTACAGACCTTTAATTGAATGCATGTGTATTTCAATTTTTATTGAATATTCCTTGATAGGGGACTTTATATATATTCCTGAATTTGTACTCAAAAATTTGCTTTTCCACTTCCATTTTCTGCAATGACTTTAGCAACAAAGGCGCCCAGCTATAGAGTGATTATAACAGTGTAAATAGGGTGTACCTACTTCAAATGGCAATCTCCAAATTCCTATTTCATCCAAAAATTTCCAGATATCAGTAAACCATAGGACCACATGGAGTATAGAATTTGGATCTCAGGTCCCGTTTCATCTCGGTTCTTCAATATCTCTTTTCCAGTGTCTCAGGGTTAGATTTGAGGTTTTTGGATGTTTTACCATGATTCTTTCTTGAGGCCAAACATAAGATAGAGAAGGATGGGAAGTGATAAGAATGGCTTCAGGACCAGGGAAACCTCAACTTCAATAGTTTCATAAGAACAGGAGGGAATCTATTTGCCAATTCCATTTGTGGATTCTACATTCTTGACCCAGTTGCATTGAATCTATGATAAAATTCCCCCTAACTTCATACAGTAGGATCCACCAAAAGTATATATATATATATATATATATATATATATATATATATATATATATATATATATATATATATATAATCAGCCACCAAAACTAGATAAGATTTAGGAAGCTAAGTGCATTCTACCAGGAACTGGATATAGGTCTTGCCTGAGAGAGAGCTGGAGCATGTCAAATACAGAAGTGAATGTTAGTGGCAAACCAGTGAACGGAAAACGGACCTCTTGTTGGTAGGTTTTGAGAAAGGATTACAAGAGTTGAAGGTGCTGTTAACCCCAAAAGAAAAACAATGTCAATGAAACAGAGCTTTCTGGTAATAGACCAATATTTAAAGAATGAACACGGACAGACCTATGGCTCCAAATGTATATTTGGCAGAGGATGGCTTTGCTGGCACCAATGGAAGGAGAAGTCCTTAGTCCTACGTTGGTTTGTCACCCAGTTCAAGGAAATGTCAAGGGGTAGAAGTATGGTTAGATAAGAAAGGATTGTGACAGGTAGTGATCTTATGGGCAGGAAACTAAGAAAGGAAATAATATTTTAAATGTAAATATAGACTCATCCACTTTAAAAACACTAAAATTTTATAAAAAATAAGAAAGAAAGATATAAAAATAAAGAAAACTGCCAACTAATCACAGTTATTCACTCAGAAATCTATAGTGGTATTCAGAGTAATACTAGTGGAAAGACAAAGATGATGGAAGTCTCAATTAGAAGAACTTCTCTCTCCCAGATATCAATGTCAGACACAAACTGCACTATAGGTATCCAAATCTTGGAGGAGTTTCCTCTGAGCTGTGGACATAATACTTGTCCATCCTTCTTCTTTAGGACCTTTTTCTTAGGACAAAAATAATAAAGGCCATAGCTCTCAGAGAAACAACTGTGCCCTCTCAAACTCTTGGCTTTGTAATAAAGAAATGAATGAGATAAATCCTCTGACATCCAGGAACCATTAGAACAGGGAAGTCCAGATGCTTCAGTGAAGCTTCCAGCTCTTGATTCCCATATGAGTAAGGCTCAGATCAAGTCTATCTCTTCAGTGATACCACTCAACCCCTACCAAGGGCTCTCTGAACTTTCCCAGTACCACTTATTTCTTCATTTTTTTAATACTAAGACAGAAGGCAAGCTTCCTTCCTCTCTTCTCTGATCTCTTCATCCTGTTTGTACTCCCTCCCAAATGGCTGTTTACTCTGAATAAGTGGCCTATTAGTAAACTGGAGAGGTACTGAAGGAATATCTGAGAGGCAGTTCCTGTCAGGACAATACTTGTTACATCACAGAAGAAGTTAGGGCTCTCCAGTTACAACAGATTTTTCAGGTGGTGCCTATTTATTATGTCACTGATAACTGGCAGGGCCTACCTACTGATCAGCTTTCCTTACATTGACCAGATTCAAGGGTGTCCTTTCTAGGTCTGTCTCCTTTGGCACAGTGGAAACCTTTATGTACTCCATCTCTCTAAAGCTACAGAATTCTCTCTGCATCACTAGTGGTTACATGCTCTGATGGAGAAAGTTAGTCAGGGCCTTGGCCTGTGTCCCAAAGATCTAAGAATATGGAGTGCAGGAGATTCTACTGGATAATAATTTTATCCCTAGTTCCATTCCTCTGGCTTATAGTACAATTTCCTCAGATATCTCTCTTTTCTAAAGGCCAGTATTTTCCCTACAGACCTTTAGTTTAGTGAATATTTTATTAAAATTTTTTGTACATTCCTTGATAGTGGAATATATATATTGCTGAATGTGTACTCAAATGTTCTATTATCCTATTCCATTTTTTTGTTATGATTTTGAAACAAAGGGGCCCAGCTCTATAGTTCTGAATATCTTGTATTTACTTAAATGATAAACTCCCAAATCCTTATTTTATCCAAAAATTACCAGATATTAGTAAAAGAAACGACAGCATAGACTATATGATGCATTTCTGTAGCCGCATTAGATAGCAGTTCTCTAATATCTATCTTCCTGTGTTTCAAGGGCCAGACTTGAGGGTTTTGGATGCTTTACCATGATTCTTTCTGCAGTCCAAAAATAAGGTTCATGTCATGGGCTGAGGGATGAGGGGCTTGAGGTCCAGTGAATCTTCTACTTCAATAGGTTCATAAGAATAGGATGGAGTCGCTTTGGCTTAGTCATTTGTGGATTCTAAATTCTTGACCTAGTTTCACAGAATCCTTGTTAAAAATCAACGAAACACCCTAGCTGTATGAGGCACCAAATATATCTTAGCCATTCTGATTGGTGTGCTGTGGAACCTCAGGATTTTTTTTTATTTCCATTTACCTAGTGGCTAAGAATGTGGATATTCCTCAGTTGAGAATTCATTGTTCAGCTCTACACACACACACACACACACACACACACACACACACACACACACACACACATACACACACACAGACACACACACACACACACAGACACACACACACACTCAGCAACCAAATGTAGATAAGACTGATGAAGCTAAGGAGTCTATGCTGCCAGTGAACTGAAAACGGACATCTTTTTGGTAGAGTTTGAGAAAGGATTAAAAGAGCTAAAGGTGCTTTCAACCCTATCAGAACAACAATGATAATGAACCAGAGATTTCTGGTACTAAACCAATATTCAAAGACTATACATGGATAGAACTATGGCTCCAACGGCATAAGTGGCAAAGGATAGCGTTGTTGGTCACCAATGGAAGGAGAAGTCCAATGGAAGGAGAAGTCCTTGGTACTGCCTGGGTTTGACTCCAAGTTCAAGGGAAAGTCAGGGGGCAGTAAGGTGGGTTATATAAGAAGGTTAGCGGATTTAGATAGGGCAATTATGGAAAAGAAACTGGGAAAGGAAATAACATTTGAAATGCAAATGTAGAAATATCCAAATAAAAAAGCAATAAAATTTCATTAAAAATAAAAAAAATGAAAGAAAGAAAAGAAACCTGCCAGATAATCAAACCTATTGACAGAGAAATCCAAACAGTCACTGTCTGGAAATGGTATTCAGTGTAATACTAATGGAAAGACTGAGATGATGAAGTCTCAACTATATCCCTTCCAGATATCAGTGTCAGACACAAATTGCTCTACAGGTATACAAAGCATGGAGGCATTTACACTGAGTTGAGGACACAATACATGTCTTTTCTTTGTTTCTTTGGACATTTTTCTTCAGGGCAAAAAGAGTAAAAGCCATGAGCTCTGAGGAGAACAACTGTGCCCTTCCCAACAACTAGCTTTTGGAATGAAGAAATTGATTATATAAAAACTCTGATTTACAGGAACCATAAGAAAAGAGAAGTCCAGATGCTTCTGAGAGGGTCCCAGCTCCTGCTTTGCATATGTGGATGGCTCAGATCAAGGCTATCTGTTCAGCAATGCCAGTCATCCCCTACCAAGGAGTCACTGACTTTTCCCAAGCACACATATTACTTCCCTTTTTTAGACAAAGACAGAATGGCAGTTTCCTTCTACCCATTTCTGATCTTTTCATCCTCTTTGTTCTTACTCCCAAATGGATGTTTATTCTGAATTAGATGCCTATTACTGAACCCTAGAGGTACTGAAGGAATACCTGAGATGCAGATGAAGTCATGACAACAATTGTGACATCACAGAAGAAAAATCTCTCCAGGTTACAAGAGATTTTTCAGGCAAGGCCTAATGATGATATCACTGAGAACTGCCATGGTCTACCTGCTGAACAGCTTTCCTTACATTGATCATATTTGAGGGTGTCCTTTCCTGATATGTCTCCTGTGACACAGTGGAAACCTTTATATCCTCCATCTCTGTAAAACTATAGATTTCACTTTGCTTTATATGAGATTACATGCTCTGAACAGAAAAAGTTAGTCAAGGGCTTGGAATGGGTAGAAAAGGTCTTTTAACATAGAATGGATGGGATTCTTTTGGATATTAATGTTATTCCCAGGGACATTTCGTGAAATACAGTTCAATTTTGTTTCTCTTCTCTGCTTCCCAAAGGCCAGTATTTTCACTACGGACCTTCAATTGAATTAATAATGTGTTTCACTTTCTTACTGTACATTCCTCGATATGGGACTTTATAAATATTTCTGAATGTGTACTCAAAAATTCCGTATTCCAATTCCTTTTTCTGCAATGATTTTGTAAACAAATGTGGCCCAGCTCTAGAATGAGTATAACAGTGTACATATTGTGTACCTACTTGAAATGATAAACTCACAAATCCTAATTTTATCCCAAAATTACCAGACATCAGTAAAGCAAAAAACAACATGGACTGTAGAATTCGGTTCTCTAGTCCCATTTGATACCAGTTCTGCATTATCTACCTTACTGTGTTCCCGTGGCAAGACTAGAGTGTTGTGGATGCTTGACTATGATTCTTTCTTCAGGCCAAACATAAGATTCACGAGGTTTGGCAGGGTGAGGAATGGCTTGAGGTCCTCAGTTTCATTAGATTCATAAGAACAAGAGAGAATCTCTTTTGCACTGTCCTTTTTAGATTCTACTTTCTTGACATTGTTCCCCAGAATCCATGTTAAAATTCCATCTAATCTCTCTCTCTCTCTCTCTCTCTCTCTCTCTCTCTCTCTCTCTCTCTTTCTCTCTCTATCTCTCTCTCTCTAGAGAGAGAGAGACAGAGAGAGAGATGTAGATGGAGATGCAGGTGTAGATATAGATATAGATATAGATATAGATATACATATATATATATGTATATATATATGTATATATATATATGTATATATGTGTGTGTGTGTGTGTGTGTGTGTGTGTGTGTGTGTGTATCAGCCACCAAAACTAAATAAGATTGATGAAACTTAGAATTGCATGATCAGAAGATATGGATATAGGTCTTTCCTGAGAGACACAGCTAGAACATGTCAAATACAAAAGTGAATGGTAGTAACAAAAAAGTGAACTGAAAGCACATCTCTTGTTGGTAGATTTTTGAGGAAGGATTACACGAGCTGAAGGAGCTTTCAGTCCAATAAAAAAGACAATGCCAACGAACCGGAGTTTTCTTGTACTATATGAATATTCAAATATAGTACATGGATAGACCTATGGCTCCAACTTCATATGTAGCAGAGAATGTCCTTGCTGGGCACCAATAGAGGAGATGCCCTTGGTCTAAACTAGGTTTTATTACCAATTCAAGGGAATGTCAAAGGGCATAAAGGGAAATTATATAAGAAGTGTGGGGGGACGGGGAGGGATCTTATGGACAGGAAACTGGGAAAGGCAAAAATATTTGAAATGTAAATATGGAAAAATCAAATTAAAAAGCAAAAAAATTGCTAAAAAATAAAAAGAATTAAATATGTTAAAGATATGAAAACTGCCATCTAATCAGACATATTGACTGAGAAATCTGAAGGGTCACAACCAGGCAATGGGAGACAGAGTAATATTAGTGGAAAAATGATATGATGAACTATAAACATGTCTCTCTCCCAAATACCAGTAACAGAGACAAACTGCACTATAGGTATCCAAATAATCGAGGAGTTTACTGTGAGCTGAAGACACAATACTTGTCTTTCACTTCTTCCTTAGGACCTTTTTCTTCTGGGCAAAAAAAAAAATAAAAGCCATCAGCTCTAAGGAAAAGAACAGTGCCCTTCGCAACGCCTGGTTTTTGGGATAAAGATATTAATGATATAAACTCTCTGACTAACAGGAACCACTTGAAGCAGGGAAGTCCAGATGCTTCTGACATGCTCCGAGCTCCGAGCTCCTGATCCCATGTGTGGAAGGCTCAGATCAATTCTATCTCTTCAAGGTAACTACTCAACTCCTACCAAGGACTCAGTGAGATTTCTCTGGGTGGACATATTTCTTCCTTTTTTTTTATACCAAGACAGAAGTCCATCTTCATTCTCCCCATCTCTGAGCTTTTCATCCTCTTTGTTCTCACTCCCAAATTGATGTTTCCTCTGAAATAGAGGCCAATTAGTAAAACCTATAGGTTCTGAAGGAATATACGAGAGGCATTGCAGACATGACAACATGATATCACAGGAGAAACTAGGGATCTCCAGGATATAAGAGATTTTTTCAGGGAGGGCCTAATGATGATGTAACTGAGAATTTCCATGGCCTACCTCTAAACAGCTTTCTTTACATTGAGCAGTTTCGAGAGTGCCGTTTCCAGGTATGTGCCCTGTAACACAGGGGAATCCTTTATGTACTCTGTCTCTCTAAAGCTAGAGACTTCTCTTTGCTTCATTACAGTTTACATGTTCTGAATGGACAAAGTTAGTCTTGGCAGGGGTAGAAATGATCTAGACACACAGAGTAGAGGAGATACTTCTGGATAATAATTTTATTCCCAGATCAATTCCTGTGACATACAGTGCAATTTCCTAGGTTTTCTGTTTCCTAAAGGACAGAATTTGCCCTACAGTATTTTGACTGAATATTGTATTACATTTTCTTATTGTACTTCTTTTATTGGAGACTTTGTTTATATTCCTTTGTATATATATTTGTGTACTCAAAAACTGTATTTTCCAATTCATTTTTTGCACTGATTTTGGCAACAAAGAGGGTCGAGCTATAGAGTAAATCTAAGACTTTAAATATAGTGTACCTAATTCAAATGATAAACTCCCAAATCCTTATTTTATCCCAATATTACCAGACATCAGTAAAGCAAAGGACAAAATGAACTACAGATTATGTTTCTTGTAGTCCCATTAGATATCAGTACTCTAATATCTGAATTCCTGAGTTCTCAGGGACAGACTTGAGGGTTTTAAATAAATTACCCCGATTCTTTCTTCTGGTAAAACATAAGATTCAGGAGGATGGGCAGGGAGAAAAATCACTTGAGGTCAAGATAAACCTCAACTTCAATATTTTCACAAGAACAGGAGGGAGTCTATTTGACATTGTCATTTGGGGATTTTACATTCATGACCTAGTTTCCCAGAAACCATGTTAAAATTCCACCTAACATCCTAGCTGTAGGAGCCACCAAATTATGTGTTTGTGTGTGTGTGTGTGTGTGCATACATTTTCTATATATTTTTTATATATATTTCAGACACCAAAATTAGATAAGATTGATGATGCTAAGAAGTGCATGCTGTCTGGAAAACAAGGGCACTGGAGAAAACTTCCTGAAGAAACTATGGCCTATGATCTAAGATCAAGAATCAACAAATGGGATCTCATAAAACTGAAAGCTTTTGAAGGCAAAGGATACTGTGGTTAGGAAAAAACAGCAACCAACATATTGGGAAAAGATTTTTACCGATCCTACAACAGATAGAGGGCATATATATATATATATATATATATATATATATATATATATATATATCCAAATTATACAAAGAACTCAAGAAGTTAGAACGCCACAGGGAGTCAAATAACCCTATTAAAAAATGGGGTTCAGATCTAAACAAAGAATTCACAGCTGATGAACACGGAATGGCAGAGAAACACCTAAAGAAATGTTCAACATCTTTAGTCATAAGGGAAATAAAAATCAAAGCAACCCTGAGATTTCACCTCACACCAGTGAGAATGGCTAAGATCAAAATCTCAGGGGACAGCAAGTGCTGGCAAGGATGTGGAGAAAGAGGAACACTCCTCCATTGTTGGTGGGATTGCAGACTTGTACAACCCTTCTGGAAATCAGTCTGGAGGTTCCTCAGAAAACTGGACATTGAACTACCTGAGGATCCAGCTATACCTCTCTTGGGGATATACTCAAAAGATGCCCAAACATATAAAAAGACACGTGTTCTACTATGTTCATAGCAGCCTTATTTATACTTTCCAGAAGCTGGAAAGAACCCAGATGCCCTTTAACAGAGGAATGGATAAAGAAAATGTGGTACATCTACACAATGGAATATTACACAGCTATCAAAAACAATGCCTTCATGAAATTCATAGGCAAATTGATCGAACTGCAAAATATCCTGAGTGACGTAACCCAATCACAGAAAAACACACATGGTATGCACTCATTGATAAGTGTCTATTAACCCAAATGCATGAAATATCCTAGATGCAAAGAACACGTGATACTCAAGACGGATGATCAAAATGCGAATGCTTCACTCCTTCTTTAAAAGTGGAACCAGAATACACTTGGCATGGAATAGGAAGGCAAAGATCAAATGAGTGGCAGAAGGAACACCCATTCAGAGCCTGCCCCACATGGGGCCTATAGGGCCTATACATATACAGTCACCCAATTAGAAAAGATTGATGAAGCAAAGAAATTCAGACTGACAGTTACCACATGTAAATCTCTCCTGAGAGTCACAGTCAGAATACAGCAAATACATAGGTGAATGCCAGAAGCAAACCAATGATCTGAGAAAGGGAAATGCATTGTAAGAATCACAAAAAGGTCTGGATGACCTTGAAGGGGCTCGAGACCCCATATGAACAACAATACCAACCAACCAGTGCTTCCAGGGAGTAAGCCACTACCCAAAGACTATACATGGACTGACTCTGGACTCTGACCTCATAGGCATCTATGAATATCCTAGTAAGAGCACCAGTGGAAGGGGAAGCCCTTTGTCCTTCTAAGACTGAATCCCCAGTGAACGTGATTGTTGGGGGGCTGGAGGTAATGGGGGGAGGATGGGAAGGGGATCACCCATATAGAATTGGTTATACAATGGACACCTTTACATACTACATCTCCCTAAAGTTAGAAACTACTTCTTGCTTCATTAGTGTATACATGCTGTAAATGTAGAAGGTCAGGCACTGGGCATACAGAGAAAAGATCTAGGAACATGGGGTGAAGTAGATTCTTCTGGACAATCATTTTATTCCCAATTCCATTCCTCTGACATACAATTCAATTTCCTAGGTTTTCTATGTTTTCCACAAGCCAATATTTTTTCTACAGACCTTAATTGAATGAATTTCACATTACATTTTCTTATTTTACATTCCTTGATAGGGGACTTTATAAATATATTCCTGAATGTGTACTCAAAACTTCTGTTTTCCAATTCCAATTTTTTAAATGATTTTTTCAACAAAGGGGACTCAGCTATAGAGTATAATAATTTAAATATTATGTACCTACTTCAAAGAATAAACTCCCTAAACCTTATTTTATCCAAAAATTACCAGAAATCAGTAATGCAAAAAACACCATGGAGTGTAGAATGCAGTTCTCTTGTCCCATTAGATATCAGTTCTCATATATCTACCTTCCTGTGTTCCCAGTCCCTGTCTTGAGGGTTTTGGATGTTCTACCATGATTATTTCTACAGGCCAAACATAATATTCAGGAGGATGGGCAGTGAGAGGAATGGCTTTAGGTCCAGTAAAACCTCAATACCAATATGTTCATATGAAAAGGACGGAGTCTATTGGTCATATTCATTTGTGGATTATAAAATCTTGACCTAGTTGTGCAGAATCCATTTTAAAATTGCACCTAACCAGCTGTATGAGCCAACAAATGTATATTTACTAGCCACAAAAACTAGATAATGTTGATAAAGCTAAGCAGTGCATTCTGCAAGGAAGCTGATATAGATCTTCCCTGAGAGACACAGGAAGAACCTGTCAAGCAGAGAAGTGAATGCAAGTGGCAAACCAGTGAACTGAAAACAGACCTCTTGTTGGTATATTTTGAGAAAGAATTAAAGGAGCTGAAGTGGTTTTCAACCCCATAAGAACAACAATGCCAATGAACCAGAGCTTTCTGGGTCTAAACCAATATTCAAAGACTAAATGGACAGACCTATGGCTCCAACTGGATATGTAGCAAAGGATGGCTTTTTTGTGCATCAACAGGAGAAGCCCTTCATCCTCCCTGGGTTTGACTCCCAGTTCAAGGGAATGTCAAGGAGCAGTAAGGGACATTGTAGAAATGGGGAGAGGGACAGTTTAGGGATCTTATGGGCCGGAAATTGGGGAGGAAATAACATTTGAATTGTAAATATAGAATTATCCAATTGAAAAAAGGAATAAAATTTGCTAAAAAAAATAAAAGAAATTAAAGTAAAGAAATCTGCCACCTAATCACACCTACTGATTCAGAAATCTAAAAGGTCACTGTCAAGGCATGGAACTCAGATTATTACTAGTGAAAAGACTGAGATGATGAAGTCTCAACTAGAAACAATTCTATCTCCCAGATATCAGTGTCAGACACAAACTGCAAAATAAGACCAATTTTTCCCTAAGTTTCAAACCACAGATGAAAATCACCACGTGATTCAGGTAGTCTCTTTACTCTCCTTAAAACAAACTTAAGCACCTTCTATTGTTGTTGTAAAAATTAATAAAAATAAAAAATAAAAAATAAAAATGAAACAGTAAATGTTTTTCTCTGGTTGGTTTACCCTGCTTGGGTTCCACACCTCAGTGCCCCAGATATCTGCTGGATATCTTGGCAGAAACACAGCCCAGCCACACACTTTCTTACAGTGAGACTCTTACATATAAAAACACACCACACAATAATCTTATTTCCAATTGGTAAGATATAATTGCCCACTTAAACATACAAAGCCCGGTACCATCTATCCCTTGCACCTTATATTTACCAAGTCTCCAGCTTCTCCCACAACGACTCCTTGCTTCTCCTCTCTCTCTCTCTTTCTTTACTCACTCTCCCAAATATATCAACCCTTTCATGCTTTAGTTTCTCTTTCTCTTACAAAGACTCCTAGCTTCTCCCCTCTCTCCATCTCCTGTCAATTCTAACTCTTCTTAGTTCCCCATCCTGTCTCTAAACCGTTCCCTTCTCCTCCTAGCTTCCTTCTCCTCCCCTATCTCCATCTCCTGTCTCTTCTAACACTTCTCAGTTCCCCATCCTATCTCTAAACCATTCCCTTCTCCTCCTTGCTTCCTTCTCCTCCCTTCACAGTCCCAACTGTTCAATCCTCTCCCCCTCCTGCTCAGGTTCCACTGGCTCAACTGTCAGCAACTGATCTCTCTAACCCTATTCTCTGATTCTAATCCCCCTCTTGCTCCTGACTTTTCCCTCTGTCCAAATCTCACGCTCTTGCATTTATTTAACAAATTCAGAGAAAATTTCAAGGCAAACCACAACATTCTATCAATTCTAAAATCAATATGCAACTTAAAACTCAGGGCTTTAGCCCAAAATATATCCATCACTTAAGCTCTCTACCCGGAGCCACAGATTTTTCTTTAACCTTAATAACTTCTACAATATATGTCTGCATTCACTCTGCCTGCTGTTACAGACATTTATCACAACTCTCAACTTGGTGGTAGTGACTAATTTTTCCTTATCTATGTTCTGAAGCTTTTATGAAAATCCCCCCTGTTTCAGGAAATGTCCCTACACTCTTCTTTCTAAAACCAAATTTTATCACTTTTTAATAATACCTTTAATAATGAAGTACCTTGTGTAGCTAGGATTTAATCCCAAAATTCACTTGGAGCCCACCTTAAAAAGAATATGAGTATCCTGAAAAACTTTCTAAACAACTTTCTTTAAAAAGCAGCTTTAATCTCTTAACTCTCTGAGCTGCCCTTACTTATCACAGAGCAGCGGACCTACAGCCTGTCAGTACAGGCTGCTTCGCTTTTTCATTGTTTGAATTCCTGGCCTTAAGTTATCACATGCCTTAACATAGAGCCTGTGTCCTCTTACTTAGAAAATAAAACTTTTCAGTAAACTCTAAGGAATGCTATTGGATTCTTGATCATCACCTTGGTTCATGATCTGTTGTAAAAAGAGAAAAGAAAAAAGTAATGTTGCCTTTTACACCGCTAGCACTGGCACCATATTGTCCCATGATATCTGGTAGATATCTTTGGGAAAACACATCCTCACTCCTTGGCTGCCCAGTGTCTCTTGCTGCCACACACTTTCCTATCCTCAAACCCTCATGTAAAAGAACACACAACACAATAATTTTGACCCAATTAATAAGATATAATTGCCCACTTAAACAAACAAAGCACTTTACCATCTATCCCTTAGGAACATTAATACCAACCTGTAAATACAGAGAGCAGAATCTTGACTTCACCTTCAATGGCTTCTCACCCTCTCCTCTTCCTGTCTCTCCCTTTTCCTCTAGTCTCCTCCTCTCCTTTCAAACATCTCTCCCGCCCATCCTTCCTTCTCCTCCAATGACAGGATTCCTTCTATCCTGTTCCTGCCCCTCACATGTACTTTACAAATTCAATGGGAGGTGGTTCTTGTGAAGTCACCTGAGTTCTGAGTACAAGACTAGGCAACTATCCTTGGGCCAGTGGATTTAGCATCAAAATACAGATAACTTCAGGGCAAACCACAACAAGTAGCTTTGATATCCTAGTGAAATCTTTCAAGCAATTAAAAATTGCAAATGTGAACATGTACTAATTTTCTTCTCCTGCTTGATGGTGAAAAAAGTGGTACCCAACACTGTATGAGACCTAGTATTACATAATACACGTAGAGAAAACAAATTACTCCCAAGGCCAACGTAACTTCATAAGTAAGCAATTTGTTATAAAGTAACAAAGAACAAACAAAGTACTTTTTTCAGTTGGTTTCCCTTCACTGTAGGCAGCAATTTGAATTTCTAGAGCAATGGTTAAGTATTGTATTATTTATCATTAAAAGTACCCTCATAAGAATCTTAAAAAAAAAAAAGAAATCTAAACATCTGTATAAAAACGTCATATCTGCTTTAAATGATCAGAATATACGTCTGTGATTGGAAATCCTTATTAAATCTTATCAGGAAGCTGAGGGTAAAACTGGGTCAGAAATCAGTCATCAACTGTCCAGCTTCTGTGACAGTCACACCATTACCTGTGCCACCATTGTTCTTGATCCCAGCCTTTCCGAACTTCAAATTGCTCCATATATATATATATATATATATATATATATATATATATATATATATATATATTTTACATCAGAGACAGTAGTGAAAACATCTTAGCCAGCTTCACGAACAATTTTATTTTCCCAAAAGCTTTTTAAGGGTTGTGGTCGTCTCTGACCATTGTACATTTCTTCAGGCAATGATGAAAGCACTGATCTGCCCCAGAGGCAATCCCTAAAAGACCTTGACCACTGTTATTGCCAATACCAATGGTGCTGCCTTGTGAGTGGTGGGAATCTCCATGAGGATTTTCATGCACTTCTTAGATTAAGAGAGATATGAGTGGTATAACCGAGCAACACTCTGCATGAAGTCCTCGTTGGGTTCATGACTCACCAATGCCCAATGAGACTGTGCTGAAGAGTGGGCCATAACCCAGGAGTTCTAAATCTCTATGCCATTTCTCCTTCTCAGGCCTTGGCCATACTCCATGTAAGAACCAAATTTGAACCATTCTTTTACCATGGATAGAATTTCAAATACTCTACTGATAGTGGGCATCCTTACATTGTCCTTGACTTTAATGGAATTGCTTTATGTTTCTCTCCATTTAGGTTGATGTTGGGTACCGACTTGCAGCTCATTGCTTCTATTATGTTTCTGCATAGGACTGGTATCCCTGCTCGCTCTTATCCTTTTAACATGAAAAGGGTTTCGAATATTTTTGCAAGCTTTTTCAGCATCTAATCAGATTATCATGTGATTTTTTTCTTTTATTTTCATTAGGTAGTGCATTATATTGATGGATTTTCAGAAATTGGACCATCCCTGCCTCCCACTAGAAATTAATAATTGCACAGCATAACCTACAGAAGTGTTCTCATATTCACACACATACTCTAACAGCTCCTCCAAAAAACAAAAACGAAACATGTTAACAAAAAAAGCCATGCACCCTACAGAACATATCTAATACTCACATACACACTCAAACATCCCAATCGAAAAAACAAAAACCAAAAAACATGCAATCAAAAAAAAAAATAACCATGCTTCGACAACATCAAAATAGAATGAACTAAATATCACTTCTCATTAATGCCTTTAAGCATTAATGGCCTCTACTCAATAGTAAAAGAACACAGGCTATCACAATGGATTTAAAAACAGGATCTATCCTTCTGTTGCACTCAAGAAACACAATCCAGCAACTGAGATAGACACAACCTCATACAAAGGTGTTTGAAAAGCTTTTCCAAGCAAATAGACACAAGAAACAAATGGCGTAGATATTCTAACATCCAGCAAATCAGACATGTAACCAAAAGTAATCAATAGAGTTGGGGAAGGACAATTCATATGCATCAGAAGAAAAATCCACCAAAATGCCATCTCGATTCTAGATGTCTATATGCCAAAGACAAAGGCAGCAATATTGCTGAAGCTTAAATATCAAATCGAACCTCACAAATGAGTAGTAGGGAATATCAATGTCCTACTCTTACCAAGGGCAGGCCATTGAGACAGAAATTAAAAAAAAATGATGTAACTAACACGGGGTTCAATTAAGTTGACCTCACTGATATCTACATAATAATTCACCTGAATACAAAAGTAAACACTCTCCTTTCAGTACCTCATGGAACCTTATCCTAAACTGACCATGTTCTCACACTCTAAAAAAGCCACAAGGAATACAGAAAGACTGTGCTAACCATTGTATTTTCTCAGATGACAATGGATTAAAACTGGACTTCAACAATAAGAAAAAGTGTATAAACTCATTGAAATTCAATAACACGCAACTGAAGAACCATCAGTTCAGAGAAGACATAAAAAAAGCATTCCTAGAATTCAAAGAAAATGAAGGCACAGCTTCTCAAAACTTAAGGGAAATAAGGAAAGCATTGCTAAGAGGAACATGCATATGCAGCACAAGGCGCTTTCATAAAGAAACCAGAGAGAACCAACACTAGCAACTTCCCAGCACACCCTAAATCTCTAAAATAAAAAGAAGCAAATACATATTAAAGGAGGAGACAGCAAGAAATAATCAGACTCGGGGTGAAAGTGGTACATCAGAAACAAAGAATACAAAGATCAACAAAAAAAAAAATAGCTGGTTCCTTGCGAACATCAACAAGACAGACAAACCCTAAGACAGATAATGTACTAGGAGGAGAAATAGCATCCAAATCAGAAATGATCAGGGAGCCACATCGATGGACACTGATAAAAGTCACAAAATCCTTAGGTCTCATTTCAGAAACCTGGTGGTTACACAATTTGAAGCTCTGAATGAAATGGATGATTTTGTAGATGGATAACACTGACCACATGTAAACTGAGGTAAGATAAACTATGTAAATAGCTCTACAACACCTAAAGAGACAAAAGAGTAATTAAAAGTTTCCCCACTGAAAGAGCCACAAGGCCAGATTGTTTGAGCACAGAGTCCTACCAGATTTTCAAAGAATTCTCAACATACTCCAAAAAACAGAAACAGGAGGAAAATTGCCAAACTTATTCCGTGACAGCACAGTCACCCTGACACCTAAATCACAAAAGGACTCAACACAGCAAGAATTTCAGACGAACTTCCCTTAAGAACATAGGTTGAAAAAATACTAGGTAAAATTATAGAAAACAAAATCCAAGGACACATGAATATTCCATCCAGTGCCATCTAGTAGGCTTCCTCCTGTAGCTGCAGGAGTGGTTCAGTCTATGAAAATCGATCAAAGTGATTCACCATATAAGCAAACTGAAGTGTAAAAAATTCTGCCCTCAGCATTTCACATTAACTTGTGAGCTACACATGGAGTTAAACTTTGTTGAAGTTGCATATAAACCAATATATATATATATATATATATATATATATATATATATATATATATTTATACCTAGCTATACTACTCCTAGCCTTATAACTGAAAAGACCTCTGCCATACCTCAAGGACATGTGCTCCATATGTTTCCTTACTGCTTTCTTCATAATGAGAAGGAAATAGAAATAACCCAGATGCCCCTCAACCAAAGAATGGCTACAGAAAATGTGGTTCATTTATAGTATGGAATACTATGCAGCTATGAAAATGAGTACATTGTGAGGATGTAGTCAAGTAGATGGAATGAGAAAGTATTCTTCTGAATGAGGTAATTGAGACACAAAATAACATGTACATATTCACTTAAAAGAAGGTATTAGCCATAAAGTACAGAATTCACAAGCTACGATCTACGGAACCAAAGAAGCTAAACAAGAAGAAAGGCCTAAGAAAATGCTTAAATTTCACTCAGAAAGATGAATAAAATAATGAGAGTAGGCAGATGGAAGGAAAGGATTGGGTGGTGAGAGGATGGGAAGGGAAATGGGGTTTGAGAATCATTTCTTGGGAGAGACGGGCAAGAGGGACAGAGGGCCAAGAGAATAAACTGAAATCAGTGACTGTCCAGGGTGGGTGATATCTGTATTATTTGCCTGCAATCTGGGATGTGTGAGGCTACCCCAGCATCCATGAGGGTGACTTTAGCTGAGATTCGTAGCAGTGGGGATACGGGTACTGAAATGGTCACTTTCCATAGCCACAGAGGACCCAAGGTGGAAGGATAATAACCCAAACACACTCCCAAAATTTTGACCCAGAATTTGTCCTCTCTATAAGAAACACAAGTACAGAGATGGAAGAGGAAATGAGGGAATGGCGACAAGGTAAATGGCCGGATGTGAGACTTATCCTATGGGCAAACGGCAAACCCTGACATTATTAATGGTCCTTTCTTATGTTTGCAGACAGGAGGGTAGCATTATTGTCCTCTGCAAGACTCAACAGAGCAGCCGACTGACACACGTGCACAGACATACGGCCAAATATCGAATGGAGCTCAGTGAGTCTCACTGAAGGGCTGAGGGAAGTGCAGACAGAGACAGAGGAGCACAATGATCTTCAGGTGGGGTCACTAAACCAGTCGCTTGTCTGTGGATCCTGTTCTCCTACCCGGGCTGCGTTTTCAGGACCTGGTGGGAGACGATGAATCTAGTTGAGTAGAGACTTGATGTGCCAGGGGAGAGGGTGAACCCAGAGGGGTCCTCCACTCTCTCAGATAAGAAGGGGAGAGGATAGAAGGAGGGAGTATAAATGGTAGGAGCCTGGAGGAGTGTGGTTCCAGGGCAGCATTCAGAATGCTACCTGGTGAATAGATGCAACCATTCTAGCAAGGGACTCAGGCATGTCATCACTGGGAAGGGGGCGGGACATCATGTGTGTGGGACATGACATCATGGTGGTGGGGCATGACATCACGATTATCCATCAGAAGTAATTATCTGGCTAAACATTCATCACGAGTGTCAGCTCCACAGGCTCACTGAATATCCTAAACCATAGTTGTTAGTGAAGTTATATATAGAAAAACCCAGTCAATATCTTATCTTGTGTCCTTTCACCTGTACCAAATCATTTGATCTCTTTGTTTGACTCTTGATAACTGTTTTGGAACCTCTTGGAATGTGTTCTGAGTAGGATTAAGTCTGTTTACTCTCTCAGAACAGTTAAATGGTGACACCTGGGAGACTGGCAGAGTTGTCACTGGAATTTTGACTAATAGAAAGAGACTTATAGCAGTCCCACTATAAAAGAGCTTAATAACCATTGATATAATTTTAAGATTTATTGTAGGATCGTTATTAAGACTAAAGAATTCATCTACTTTTCTGTATACTAACACTACGGGACAGTACAACTTCATAGGCCTGCAGAGATGTGCTCCAAAGGTGCTATAACTCAATTATTGTTATATATGTCTAATAATAACAACAGGAATAGCATTTTAATAGCAGGAAACTTTCCCAAAATGAATCCATTACAGCCTTGCTTAATAAGGGTGTACCAGTTGTGGATTATAAAGTAATCCGATGCTGTTCATCTGAGGATGATCACCTGCCAGTTATTAGCTTGTCCAGTCATGGCTCCTGACACTTTCTTCTCAGTCCCACATAGTACCTTCTCCAAAACTGACAATATGATCCATCACAAAACAGGCCTCAACAAATACAAGAAGACTGAATTAATCCCTTGCATCCTATGAGATCACTAAACACTAAGAATGGTCTTCAATAACAACAAGAACAACCAAAGACCCACATATACATGGTAGCTCAGGAATGATTTACTCGAGGAGAACTTGTTCAAGGAAGAAATAAAGAAAAAATTAAAGACACTTTTGAATTTAATGAAAATGAAGTCATAACTTGGGAACACAAAAAAGAAATGCTAAGAGGAAAACTCATATCTCTGAGAGCCTCCACAAAGAAACAATTGCTATGATCCACTAGCAGTTTGACAGAACACCTGAAATCTCAGAACCAATACAAATCCAAATACACCAAGAGGACTAAACAGCAGGAAATAATCAAACTCCAGACTGAAATCAACCAAGTAGAAACAAAAGGAATTATATAAAGAATCAACAAAACCAGGAGCTGGTTCTTTGAAAAATCCAGAAATAGGCAAATCCTTAGTATTCAAATTAAAAATAACAAAATCAGAATTGAAATAGAGATATAACCATAGAAAATGAGAAAACTCGAAAAATTATCAGATCCTACTATAAAAGCCTATGCTTAAAAAAACGGGAAAGTAAGGAATAAATGGATAATTTTCTATTCAGATACAAGTTACCAAAGTTGAATCAGGATCAGATAAACCATCTAAATACTCCCCTAACTCATAAAGTAGTAGAAGCAGTCATTAAATATCTCGCAACCAAAGATCCCAGGACTGGAAAGGTTTAGTACAGAATTCTCTCAGACCTTCACAGAATACCTAATACCAATATTCTCCAAACTATTCAACAATCTAGAAATAGAAGAAACACTACACAATTCTTTCTCTGATGCCATAGTTATGCTTATAACTAAAGCAAACAAAGACCCATCAAAAAAAGAGAATTTCAGACCAATTTATTCATGAATATCCCTGCAAATATTCTCAGTAAATTTCTTTCAAACCAAATCCAAGAACACATCAAAACAATCATCCATCATGATCAAGTAGGCTTCATCCTGGAGATACTGGGATTGTTTAATATACAGAACCTGATCACTAATCAAACTAATCCCACTATAAAAACAAATTCAAAGAAAAGAAAACAATTAATTATCTCATTAGATGCTGAGAAAGCATTTTACAGTTAAAAGTCTTGGAAATATCTTAAATTCAAGGACCATACTGAAGCACAGTAAAAGCAATATACAGCAAACCAGTAGCCAGCATCAAACTAAATGGAGAGAAATTTAATGCAATCCCACTAAAATCAGGAACTAGACAAGGACACCCACTCTTTCCCTACCTTTTCAATATAGTATTCGAAGTCCTAGCCAGAGTAATTAGACAACAAATGTAGGTAAACAGACTAATATTGCAAATGAAGTATTCAAAATGTCACTATGTGCAGATGATGTGGTAGTATATTTAATTGGCCCCAAAATTTCCACCAGTGAATTTATAAGCCTAATAAAAAACTTTAGCAAAGTGGCAGGGTAAAAAATTGATTCAAACAAATCAGTACTCTACTCAAAAGAGAAATAGACTGAGAAAGATATTACAGAAATGACACACTTGACAATAGTCAAAAAGCATATGAAATACTTCAGTGTGACTCTAACCAAGCAAGTGAAAGATATATATGACAAGAACACATGTCTCTGAAGAATTAAATTGAAGGTCTCAGAAATTAGAAAGATCTCCCATGCTTGTGTATTGACAGGACAAATGCTGTAAAAATGTCCATTTTGTCAAAAGCAATTTACAGATTCAATTCAATCCCCATCAATATTACAAGTGAATTCTTCACAGACATAAAAATGACAGTTTGCCAATTTATTTGGAATAAAATAAATCCCAGGATAGAGAAAACTATTTTCAAAAATAAAAGCATTTTGGGGAAATCACCATCCCTGAGCTCAAGTTGTTTTACAGAGCAATGGTGATGAAAAACTGTATTGTATTGGTATTGAGACAGGCAGGTAAATAAATGGAATAGAATTGAAGATGCAGAAATGAACCCACACAGCTATGGCCACTTGGAAATTGATAAAAGATCTAAAACCATTCAGTGGAAAAAACGATAGCATTTTTTAAAAAATTGTGCTGTTTCACCTGAAGGGCAGAATGTAGAAGAATGCAAATTAATCCATTCTTATCTCCTTGTACAAAGTTTAAGTAAATGTGGATTAAAGTCCTCAACATAAAGATCACCAGTGGAACAGGAAGCACTTGGTCCTGGTAAGACTGAAACCCCAGTGAATGTGATTGTTGGGGGAGGGTGTCAATGGAGGGAGGGTGGGGATGGGAACACCCATAAAGGGGAGGGGGAGGGCTTAGTGGGATGTTTGCCTGGAAAACTGGAAAGGGAATAACACTGGTAATGTAAATAAGAAATACTCAAGTTAAAAAATATTTAAAAATAAGACCTCCAAATAAAACCAGATACACTGAAACTAACTGATGAAAAAGCAGGGAAAAGCCTTGAACACTTTAGAATTGGGGAAAATTTCCTGAATACAACACCAAAGTCTTTTGTTCTAAGATCAAAAATTAAAAAATGAAACTTCATAAAATTTCAAAGTTTCTGTAAGGCAAAGGACACTGTCATTACTTCCATACAGCAACTAACATCTTGGGAAAAGATATTTAAAAATCCTATATCCGATGGAGCACTAATCTACAATATATACAAAAAATTCAATAAGCTATCCTTCAGAGAACCAAATAACACTATTTAATAGTGGACTACAGTTCTAAACACAAAAATTCTCAACTGATTAATATTGAATGGCTGAGAAGCACCTAAAGATATTTTCAACATCCTTAGTCCTTGGGGAAAAGCAAATCAAAACAATCCTGAGATTCTACCTCATACCACTCAGAATGGCTAAGATAAAAAAGTCAGGTGACAAAAGAGGCTGGCAAGGATGTGGAGAGAAAGGAACACTCTGTCACTGTTGAAATTGCAAGCTCTTTAAATACTCTGGAAACCGGCTGGAGGTTCCTCAGAAAATTGAACGTAGTATTTACTACTTGAGGACCCAGCTGTACCATTCGATGGCATATATCCAAAACTTGCTCCAACCTACAACAAGTTCACATACACCACTATGTTTATAACAGCCTTGTTTATAAAGGACCGAAGCTGGAAAGAGCCCACATGTCCCTCAAAAGAGAAACAGATAAGGTGGTACATTTACACAATGGTGTGGTACTGAGGTATTAAATAGAATGACTTCAGGCAATTCATAGGCAAATGGATGAAACTAGAAAATATCATCCTGAGTGAAGTAACCCTAACACAAATAAAGGCACATGGCATTCACTCACTGGTAAGGGGGTAATCTCTTGAATTTCTCAGATACTAAGGATGTGACAGGTTCCCTGGACCTAACATTGATGACATTAGCCAACATACACAACAACAGTGATACTGAACCTGAAGACACCACCTGCAGTAGATAGACATGGTCCACAGTGCAAGAATGGGACAACTCACCCATCTCTTATTAAATCACAGTTATCCCTGTCTAGGGGAAATGCAGGGCAAAAATGCAGCAGAGGCTGAAGGAAAGGCCATCCAGAGATCTGCAGACACCAAACTGGACACTGTTGCTGATCTTGAGATCTGCTTGCAAACTGGAGTCTGATATGCCTATCCTCTGAGAGGCTCTGCCAGCACAGCCAACCATTGAACTGAGCCTAGAGATCCCAATTGAAGATGTAGGGGAAGGCCTGAAGGAGCTGAAGGGGATTGTAATTAGAGGTCGAATAACGATATCAATTAAGCAGACACCTCAGAGCTCCCATGGCCCTAACAACCAACCATAGAATGTATATGGTCTGGTACCCTACATATGTAGCTGAGGACTGCCTCATCTCACATCATTGGAAGGGGAAGCACTTGGCCTTTAGATGCTTGATGTCCCAGAGAAGAGTGATTCTAGAGGGGTGAGGCAAGAATGTGTGGGAGATTTGGGGAGGCACCCTCTTAGAGACAAAGTGGAGGAGTATACTGTGGGGTGGTTTATTAACAGGGACTGGAAAGTGGTTAATATTTGCAATGAAAACAAAAACAATGATTAATAATACTAATAATAAAGGAGTGGCATTTTCCATACATTATTTTACTGCACAGGTTAGCTTGGAACATTTATTGTTGCCTAGATGCATATTTCTTCCTACAGTTTCTGATTTCTTGTTTTCTGAGGAGTGTAACCTTAGGTCTTTCTCTTCATTCAAAGAAGGCATAACACTTAACTCCTTTCTCCAAGCAACGGTGATTGTAGATATGTCTGTAAAAGGCAGGAGCCATTTCTACAATCTATATGGGGGTCACCAAAAGAATTAATTACAAGCAAAATTTGTAACACGAACAGTATGTGTTCAATAAACTTACTAGTATTGAATGCATCCCAGGATTTCTAGCCAGGCAACTGTGTACGATAACAAGAGACATTTAGAATTTCAATATATGTGACTAGAGAAAATACATTCCATTGAGTAGCATACTCAATATTTCAAAAATATCATCATGGAAATAATATTAAGAGCTTTAGGACAAGAAAAAATAATGAACACCAAGTCACAAGCATCACAGAAACACCTGGAAGTCACATGGAATTCTGCACTTGATCTTAGCCAAAAGGCCGAGAAGCGATCATCACATGGAATTCTGATATCAATCACATGCATTCTATGCTCTATTCATATCCTATCACATGTTCATTCCCTAACACAGTCCACCAGTGATTTTCTAGTCCCTGCAGTCTCTGAGGAGCAAGGGTCTGGATCAGCTTTTCACATTCGGTTTTGAGGCTCCAAGACACATGACTGCACCACTGATGGCCTCCAGTTTACAGGGAACTACCCTGTTTTAAGAGTCGCTTGACTGCACAGTGTCTTAAGCACTCCTTGCCCTTTCCGTTCATGTTGATCCTTCCAGAGTCCCTTGTCTTGGCCCCTGACAGTGTGCACAAGAGCAGATAGCACTCTGGATTCAAAGGAGGAGAGTCGACAGGGATCCTCCCCATTCAGAAAGCTTGGATGATCGCCCGCTACTACAAGCAGAATTGACAAGTGAGGCAGCTCCTGACTGGGCCATGAAGACCTCGCGACTGCCTCGTGCAGACCTCGCGACTGCACCATGCAGTCCTCGCTACTGCACCGTGCTAACTCGAGGACAGGCCCTCTCGAGCTTTGGTTGTTTCCTGAGGTCAATGGTCACTCGAGATTTCCCTGCTTTGCCTTCCGGACTTGTCCAAAGTTCTCGGGAGAGAGAGCAATACTCAAATGATACAGCTCAACTGATGTTCCTCACCACTGGGAAGTACATTCACTGCCACTTCACGAGTAGTAGCCCATTTGCCATTTCTTGTTCAATTTCCTAACGACTAAAAGGCCAGATGTGTGGAGAGAGGCCAGTGAGCTTCATCCCGGACTTTACCCTCTGACCATGCACCGCCGATTTCCCAGCCTCCTCGGCCTTGGAACGCCTTTAGATTCCCCCAAGATGATTATAACACCGGACTCCAATGGGGGAAGCACTTTAAGGGTTCCCAGTGTTCGCCACCTGAGACCGCCTTCAGTGTCCCCCAACCGGATTATAACTTCCTACACCAGTGTGGGAAGCAATTGAACAGCAGAGACCCGAGCGACTTTGTACCTCCCCGACTACTTAGACGCACTCGGTACAAGTTCAGATGCACAAAACCCTATGAGGACCAGAGATTCAAAAAAACCTGATATTCGTGCTACAGAAAAGCTACGGAAACTCGAAGATCATATGAAGGCTTCAGTCAGTAAGGGGGTCCTAGACTACAGACCGGAACTGACAGAGAAGAAGAAATGGACAGTTCCACTTCCTCTGAGGGTTCCTGAGGGCATGAGTAATTCACTGACCAAGGATAGCAGATCACTGAGTAACCCACTGACCAGGGATACCAGAACATGTGCTTACATCCTGCTACCAGAAAAAGAGTGGCCGCATCTTTAGTGCTCATTCTTGGGAAGATGAAAAAAAAAAGTGGGTTATTTCTACTGGGTTTGAAGAAAATATGGACTTTGACGAGTTGGTAGCCAGAGTGCCTGCAACATCTACAAAACACAGTACTGGAGAGAACACTGAAAGATTCAAAGTAGATCACACTGTGCCTGGGCCACCTTCTGCTGACTCTTCTACTGACAAACTTGGACAGGTAATTTCCCCACACTTTCCAGGTTCCCAACATCCTTCCCTATCTAGACATGGAGAACTTCGATCTCCCATTTTACCCCAAGATGTTCCTACCCACCCAAGACTTTCCGGATATAACCAAATGTTTCCAATGTTCTATAGGGTTATTCCACATTTGCCCAAGTGTCCAAAATTCTTCCCACAGATACTGAACGGAAAATGATACATTCTCCTCTTCCAGAAGGAGTGTTTTTTTTTTTTTTATTTTCTTCAATCTTTATTAACTTGAGAATTTCTTATTGACATTTCAAATGTTATTTTCTTTCCAGGTTTCCATGTTAACATTTTCCTAGCCCCTCCCACTCCCCTTCTACAGGGGTGTTACTGTCCGATTCTCCCCCACATTACTGCCCTTCTCCCAACAATTCCATTCACTGGGGGTTCAGTCTTGGGAGGACCAAAGACTTCCCCTTCCACTGGTGCCCCTACTAGGCATTCAGTGATTCCTATGATTTTGGAGACCAGGGTCAGTTCATGTAAAGTCTTTGAGTAGTAGCTTAGTCTCTGGAAGCTCTGGTTGGTGGGCATGTTATTTCACATGGGGTCTCAAGCCCCTTCAGTTCTTTTAGGCCTTTCTCTGATTCCTTCAACAGGGATCCGTTTCTCAGTTCAGTGGTTTGCTGCTGGCATTTGCCTAAGTATTTACCATTATCTGGCTTTGTGTCTCAGGAGAGATCTACATCCAGTTCCTGTCAGCCTGCCACTCTTTGCTGCTTCATCCATTTATTTAGTTTGGTGGCTGTATATGTATGGGCCCCAATGACTGTTCCTTCATTCTCTTCTCTAAACATTGACACCCTGTGCCCTACTATGGGTATTCTTGTTCCCCTATTAAAGAAGGAGTGAAGCATCCACATTACAGTTATCCTTCTTGAAATTCCTGTGGTCTGTGCATCTTGGGAAATCAGAGCATTTGGGTTAATATCCGCTTATCATTGACTACATACCATGAGTGTTTTTTCTGTGATTGGGTTACCTCACTCAGGGTGATATTTTCTAGTTCCATCCACTTGCCTATGAATTATATGATGTCATTTTTTGAGAGTTGAGTAGTATTCCTTTGTGTAGATTTATCACATTTTCTGTATCCATTCCTCTCTTGAAGGGCATCTGGGTAATTTCCATCTTCTTCTGTGAATATAGTGGAGCATGAGTCTTTGTTGTATGTTGGAGAATGTTTTGGGTATATGCTCAGGGGAGATATACTTGGGTACATAGATAGTGCAATGCCCAGTTTTCTAAAGAAGCTCACAGAATGATTTTTACCAGTCTGCAATCCCACCAAAAATGGAGGAGTGCTCTTTTTTTTCTCTATATCCTTGCCAGAATCTGCTGTCACCTGAGATTTTTTTTTTGTAGCCATTCAGACTGGTGTGACGTGGAATGTCAGGGTTGTTTTGATTTGCATTTTCATTATGATTAAACATGTTGAAAATTACTTTTTTTCTCCATATTTATTAATTTGGTTATTTTGTTTTTTAACATTTCAATTGTTACTCCCTTTCCCAGTTTCTGGACCAACATCCCTGTATCCCATACACATCCCCTTCTATATAGGTGCTAGCTCCCCTTCCTCCCTCATTAGTGCCTCCCCAAAACAATCCCATTTAATGGTGAATTCAGTCTTGGCAGGACCAAGGTCTTCCCCTTCCACTCGTGCTCTTCCTAGGATATTCATTGCTAGCTATGAAGTTCGAGCCCAGGGTCAGTCCATGTAGAGTTTTTGGGTAGTGGCTTAGTCTATGGAAGCTCTGCTTGGTTGACATTGTTGTTCAGATGGGGTCTCGAGCCCCTTCAAGCTCAACTGATTCCTGATTCCTTCAACAAGTGTCCCCTTCTCAGTTCAGTGGTTTGTTGCTGACATTTGCCTGTTTATTTGCTGTATTCTGGCTGTGTCTCTCAAGAGAGATCTACATCTGGATCCTGTCAGCCTTCACTTTTTTGCATCATCTCTTATCTCCTTAGGTTTCTGTATATGTATGGGCCACATGTGTGGGAGACTGTGAATGGGTGTTCCTTCTGTCTCTGTTGTAAACTTTACTTCCCCATCCTCTCCCAAGTATATTATTGTTCCCCATTTAAAGAAGGAGCAAAGCATTCACATTTTGGTCAACCTTCTTAAGTTTCACATGTTCTGTGCATCTAGGGTAATTGGTCTAATACCCACTTATCAATAAGTGCATACCATGTGTGATTTTCTGTGATTGGGTTACTCACTCAGGATGATATTTTCCACTTCCATCCATTTGCCTATGAATTTCATAAAGTCATTGTTTTTGATAGCTGAGTAATATTACATTGTGTAGATGTACCACATTTTCTGTATCCATTCCTCTGTTGAAGGCATCTGTGTTCTTTCCAGTTCCTGGCTATTATAAATCAGGCTGCTATGAACATAGTGGAGCATGTGTCTTTGTTACATGTTGGGGCATATTTTGGGAATATGCCCAAGAGAGGTATAGCTGGTTCCTCAGGTAGTTAAATGTCCAATTTTCTGAGGAAGCTCTGCACTGATTTCCAGAGTGGTTGTACCAGTCTGCAATCCCACCAACAATGGAGGCCTGTTCCTCTTTCTCCACATCCTTGCCAGCATCTTTTATCATCTGAGTTTACATATTAGACATTCTGACTGGTGTGCGGTGGAATCACAGTGTTGTTTTGATTTGCATTTGCCTTAAGACTAAAAATGTTGAACATTTCTTTAGGTGTTTCTCTGCCATTTGATATTCTTCAGCTGTGAATTCTTTGTTTTGCTCTGAACCACATATTTCAATAGGGTTATTTGTCCCCCTTTAGTCTAACTTCATGATTTAGAGTTTGACAATCATTATCCTAAGGATCCTTTGCTACAATTTTTTACTGAGCATCCAGTGATCTTTCCTCAGGTCACTGCCTCAGAGCATTAGATATTTGTACAGATGGCTCCAAAACAGGTGTAGGTGCCTACATGTTTGATTCTCAAGAAACAGTATTGATTCAGTACAGTCCAGGAACACCCCAAATCACAGAATATAAAATGGTATTGGAAGTTTTTAAAATATTTCATGATTCTTTTAATTTAATTTCTAATTCTGCTTATGTAGTTTACACTCACTTGAAATTTCAGGGCCAATTACTTCGACTAATACTGTATGTCAAATTATTTTCGAATTACAAAAATTGATTTGGGTCAGAAAAAATAAGTTTTTCATACAACATATCCTAGCTCATACTAATTCGCCTGGTCCTGTGGACAATAATAACGACTTGGTGGATGCTAGTATTCGTAGAGAATTTATTTTTCATGCAGCTCCAGTTGATCTTACTAGGAATTGCATCAAAAGATTCATGTTCCTGCCTTTACAAAAGTTTAACATCTCTAGGGCTACAGTTCGTGATGTGGTGTTAGTTGCCAGAATTGTGTTCAATTTCACCACCCTTGTCATGTGGGGATTTACCCTTGTTGTCTGATCCCCCTAAAACTTTGGCAGATGGATGTCACACACATATTTCAATATGGAAATTTAAAATATGCTCATTTTTCTGTTGATACTTGTTCTGGTATTATACATGCTACTCTGGTGACTGGTGAAAAGGCTAGCAATGCCATTAGTCATTGCTTAGACACATGGGTGGCCTGGAAAAGCCTGATAGTGTTAAGACAGACAACGGGTCTGCCTACACAGCAAAGTCCTTTAAGGAATTTTGCCAGACAATGCAGGTTTGTCATACTACAGGATTACCATACACTCCCTAGTGGCAAGGAATTGTGGATAGAGCACATTGTACCTTAAAAGAGCTTATAAAAAGCAAAAAGGGGGATTTGCCAGTGGCCAAACACCAAAAGAAGAACATTCATTAGCTCTTTTTACTCTAAATTTCTTAATTTTGTCCGTGCATGGCCGCTCTGTCACGGATTGCCATGCTGCTACTACACCTATGAGTAATGCAGAAGAAAAGTGGAAGGAAGTATTAACTGGTGAATGGTGTGGGCCAGATCTTGTGATTTCGAGGTCTAGGGGAGCTGTTTGTCTTTTTCCGCAGAACCAAGAAAATCCAATTTGTACCTGAGCACTTGACTCGAAAATTGCCTTCTGCTCTTCCTGAAGATGAGACTACGAACCCTACTATAACTGGGAATGGTAATTCAGGTTGATTCACTAATCTTGTGGGCTATTGCCAGATCCTGGCCAGTACCCATGCCTGTTCATAGCAATTCAACTGTTTTGCCAAACTTTTCCTCTGCCTCCTGTTTGTGTGATGCTCCCTGTATTTTGCCAAATGGAGAAATGCCCCAATGGTATGCAGCCATTAACTTTTCTCTGTCGCATACCTTATGTTTTATTTTAAGAACTCTTCCCTGCCTTGCATTTGGTTGCGTAGAGCCACATTTCAATATTCAATATAATATAAGCTCTAATGTGAGCAATATACCCATTTGGTATCTGGCCTTCTATTAGTTAATCAAAGGATAGATTTAGTTCAAGGACAAATTGAAGCACCTTACCATATTACGCAGCTGTCCTGCTTTTCTTCCCATAGAGGCTTATGCATTATTCCTTTGCAAGTTAACTTTTCTCACCATTCTCAACAGAGCAAAGAAATCTTGAATTATCTGAAAGGGAACTATTCCATGAAAGCAGAGCAACTATCAAGACAATTGCTGATGTAGATTGCTGACTTAACAGCACTAGGTTGGACCCTATCACAGTTGAAGACTTTACGTCATGGATTGCCAATGTTTTCTCCCTTTATTATGGAGTGGGCTGGTATGTTTGCCTGGGGAGCTATTTTCCTCCTTGGATGCAGAGTATGTCTCTAGCTTATTGGCCATTTAAAAAGATAACATGTCAGACAAAAAGCGGTTGTTTACCAGGCTATGATCGTCTTTGAAAATGGTGCTTCTACCAACATAGGGCTGGCCTCTTTATAAGATTAAGTGTTCGCCCTAGATCATTTTTGTCATTGTCATGTGGAATCATTGTATCCAGAGATGGGTAAATATCCTGGAGTACGGTCCAACCTGAGACAGGAGGCCCAGTGGTTGTATGTGAACCCAATGATGGGTAAGTCTGAGTCATCATCAGGAATGACCTAAGACAGGAGCAATGAAAAGAATGATGTTACACCCATATCTAGACCATTCATATTATTAAACAAAAAAGGGGGAGAAGTGGGGAGCAGCATGGTAAAACAAAGATGGCGCAGACATCCTGTCCCGTGTGGTAGTAAATGACTTATCGAGGATGCATAGGCTTGTCCACTTGCCAGGGCGGCCTTATGATAATGAGGTAATCCAGAGCCCTGCTGTGGTGAACAAAGGTATTTGCATACAGCTCATGCATGGAATTTGCACCTGGCATCAGTTGGATGGGACAGGAATGTGCTAATGAGGGATTCATGCTCTGCCAATCCATGAAGGACAACTAGCAGAGTAATAGTGGGGTGATCCATGATCCACCAATCCCTGAAGGACAATTAGCATAACCACAGTCTCTTCTCTACATAAGGCGAGCGCTTTTGCTGCTTGAGTTCCCCTTATCAGTAAAGAGGTGATCCCGCAATAAAGGCTGTTAAGAAGAATCCCACTGTGTTGCGTATTCCTTGCCAGCCGAGGTGGATGTGACACTTCAGAATAAAAGTCGTAGAAAGATCAGGAATTGAAGGCCCATTTCTAATCATAGTGAAAGAAATATACTGTAAACCTCTAGATAACATCAAACTAAATGGGGAGTAACTTGAAGCAGTCTCACTAAAATCAGGGACTAGATAAGGCTGCACCACTTTCTGCCTACTTATTCAAAACAGGACTCCATGTCATAGACAGAGAAACCAGACAACAAAAGGAGGTCAAAAGGATACAATTGGAAGGTTAGATATCAAAATATCACTATTTGCAGATGATATGATTGTATACTTAAGTGACACCAAAAGTTCCACCAGAGAACTACTTAATCTGATAAATAACTTCAGCAAAGTGTCAGGGCATAAAATTAACTCAAACATACCAGGAGCCTTCCTATCCTAAATGGATAAACAAGCTGAGAATGAAAATAATGAAATCATACACTTCACAATAGTCCCAAATAATGTAAAATATCTTGTTGTGAGATTTACCAAGCAGGTGAATAATCTGTATGACAAGAAATTCATGTCTCTGAAGAGAGAAATTGAAGAAGAACTCAAAAGATACAATGAGCTTCCATGCCCATGAATTGACAGAATTATTATAGTAAAGATGACCATTTTGCCAAAAGCAATCTACACAATCAATGCAATCTCCATCAAAATTACAATTCTTTAATAGAGAAAGAGCAATTTGTAAAATCATTTGGAATAAGAAAAAGCCATGATAGCTAAAACTATCCTCAACAATAAAAGAACTTCTGCGGGAACCACCACCCCTGAACTCCAGCAGTATTACAGAGCAATAGTGATAAAAACTCCATGGTATTTGTAGAGAAACAGACAGATAGAGAGTGAAAAAGAATTGAAGACCCAGAAATGAACCCACAAACCTTTCACTTGATCTTTGGCAATGGAGATAAATCCATCCAAAGGAAGAAACATAACATTTTCCGAAAAAAGGGCTGGTTGAACTGGAAGTCAGCATGAAGATGAGGGCATATTATACCATTTTAAGACCATGTACAAAGCTTAAGTACGAGTGAATCAAGGACCTTCACATCATACCAGATACACTCAAACTAATATGTAGGGAGAAGCTAAAGATGGCTACGAAATCCGGTGATCATTAGTGATAAACCACTACAAGGTGCATGTCGTGACATTTCTCCAGCAGTTATCAGACTGGAGTAATATTCATGTTAATAAGGTATTTCATACTCCACCAATCCCCAGAGAAAAAATTTACAACCACAGCCTATCTTGTATTTAAGTCAGGTGCCTTTGTTCCCCAGGGTCCCCCATATCAAGAATGAGGTGTTCCTGCAAAAAAGGCTGTTGAGAAGAATCCAATGGTGTTGTGTCTTCCTTACTGGACGACTTGGGCACTACAACTTGTACGGGGACCCAAGAAAATTCTCTTTTCTCAAGTGGATTCGGAACTTTTCTGCCTCAGGACTGTGACGTGAGGAAGTTTCTTGATGGGACGATAAAGCTCCTGGATAAGGGATCATAAAGCTCCCAGAAAAGGGACGATAAGTATCCCAGATAGTGTCGATCAAGTTCTGGTGTATTAGGGACTATAAAATTTCCCTAATGGGAAAATAAGTTTCTCTGGAGTAAGCAGAGACGATGAAAGCCTTGTTTTACAGGCAAAAAGGTGAGTGAAACGTGGCAAAGTTTTTTTTTTTCCACAAATGATCTTCTGTGGGTTCTACTAACACTTTTGCCTTTTACCCTTTTTGTGTGGTGGTGTTGCTACTGTTTGAATTGCCACCATCCAGGCCATGAATACATGTGCTGGGTAGAGACCACTAATGATGAGCTACAAACTGGTGTGTAAATAAACACTCCTGCTTGCCCTGCTCGTAAATCAATAGTAAATAAGGTCGTAGATCATGGGAAACTCACACTCCACCCCCTCCTGTCAGCTATTCAGGAGCTTGTTGGTCAGCGTAAGCTTAAAATCAAAAGGAAAAGAGACAAGGAAACTTGAGGAAGAAATCACTCTTAAATAAAATTTCCCCAGATAAGGCCTCTGGCTAAGGAGTAAGTGTAGTAGAAGGAAATTTAATTTTATGGACCCTGCTCTAGTAGTGGTGTGTTGGTTGATTCCCAATGTTAATTTTTGAAACATAGTGTTTTATCTGTGCTTTTGTTACCAGCCCACACAGTAGGGGGGAGCAAAACTAGCTGCGGAGCTGCTACAGTGAACATGGAAACTTCTCAGTCTCACCCAATTTTCCTGGCTCTTCAAGAGCTGTTTGAAAGAAATAGACAGGATAAAAAGAAGCACTATAGAGAGATTTCTTAGTGATTTCGAAGCCATTACTCCTTGGCTAACTCTCTGGGAATCTCATGGTGGACAGCTGAGATAAGCTGGGAAAAGATTTAAATTTTGCTTGGGAGCAAGGAACTATAAAGACAGAGGATGGGCTGGTTTGGCACTTAATGAATACCTGCCTAGAAGATCAGAAATGCTGTTAACAGGCTATAGAAAAGGGACAGGCTGTGTTAGAAATGTTACAGAAATAACGATCTGAAAAGGCTGAGCGTAAGGCGGGGGAAGACTCTAAGTAAAACAAGAACTAGAAAGGAATGTATCCATAACTCAAAGAACAAGGTCAGAAGAAAAAATTCCACTTGCTCCCAGTTGAACACCTGACCTTCAACATTTGCTCACAGAAAGAGAGTGCTCATTAAGACAACTTCCTTAAGAGAGTCTGCCTTATCTGCTGGCTTTATTCCAAGAGAGGAGTCAGTCTCCAGCATTAAGTTACTTTTCCCCTTGATCTCCAGCATTAAGTTACTTTTCCCCTTCATCATCATTAACATGGAGAGTGCCTTTGATCCTGTCCCCTCAGCAGCCAGTTTCTGCCCCTATGGTAAAAATGCCCCAGATTTGGGGACAGGGGGTGCCTAAAGTAGTTTCAAAAATGTCTACAGCAGAGTATGAGTAACTTTGTCTTTCTAGACAGAACAGGCTTTGCTCTAAGATGATAAGAGGTGAAAGTCTTGGCATAGGCTCTTCACCTTACTCCAATAAGGGGTTGTGACCAAGGTCAAGATTAATGTTTTCTTTTCCATGGGCCTTTAGCCCTCTGAGACAGTTTGATAAAGGGCCACTGTTGAGGTCCTGAAAGTCCCAGGTGAACTGGTTACAATTCTTTTGTCAGTCTTTTGATGAAAAAATCATGTAAAAACATTAAATGACTTTCAAAAGTTACTAGGAAGAATAAATTGAATTTGACCCTATATTAAAATGCCTAAAGTAGATTTACAACCAATCTATGAGATCCTGAAAGGAAATTCTCAGGTTACATCACCCTGTGCTGTAACCAAGGAAGCAAAATTATCCTTGAGAAAAGTAGAAGAAAGACTGGAAAAAGCAATGCTAAGAAGGTAAAAGGAAAAGGAGGTTCTCTTTTTGTGTATACTGAGAACTTTTCGTCAGCCTACAGGAGTGCTATGGCAAAAAGGACCACTACTGTGGATTTATCCCCATATTTCTCCGAATAAAACCCTTGAATATTTTTCCTCTGCTGTCGAACAGCTTGCTATGTTAGGTGTTAAATCTTGTATTCAGCATTTTGTTATTTTGTCCAAGAAAATTATACCATATACTACCACTCAGGTGGAAACATTGTGTGCCCTGATAGATGACTAGGCCATATTATGCTGTAGTTTTGATGGAGAGTTTGAAAATCATTATGCTAAGGATCGTTTGTTACAATTTTTTACTGAACATCCTGTGATCTTTCCTAAATTCGCTACCTCAGAGCCTTTGTCTGGAGCGTTAGATATTTATAGAGATAGCTCCAAAACAGGTGTAGGTGCCTATATGGTTTATTCTCAAGAACCAGTATTAATTCAGTACAGTCCAGGCACCCCCCAAATTGCAGAATGTAAAATTTTATTGGAAGTTTTTAAAAGATTTCATGATTCTTTGAATATAATTTTTGATTCTGCTTAAGTAGTTAATGCTCTGCGCTCACTTGAAATTGCAGGGCCAATTATGTCGACTAGTACTGTGGGTCAAATTCTTTTAGTATTACAAAAATTGTTTTGGGCCAGAAAAAATAAGGTTTTCATACAACATATCCGAGCTCATACTAAATTGCCTGGTCCCATGGCCAATAATAACATCCTGATGGATGCTAGTACTCGTAGAGAGTTTATTTTTCATGCTGCTCTGGTTGATCTCGCTAGAGAATTTCATCAAAAGTTTCATGTTCCTGTTTTCACTCTTCAACAAAAATTTAAAATCTCTAGAGCTGCAGCTCGTGATGTTGTATAAAGGTGAGAATTGTGTTCAGTTTCACCTCCTTCCTCATGTGTGAATTAACCCTCGTGGTCTGATCCCGCGAAAATTTTGACAGATGGATGTCACATACATATCTCAATTTGGAAATTTAAAATATGCTCATGTTTCTGTTGATACCTGTTCCCGTATTATACATGCCCCTCTGATGACTGGTGAAAAGGCTCGTAATGCCATTAGTCATTGCTTACAGACATGGGCAGCCTGGGGAAAGCCTGATAGTCTCAATACAGACAACGGTCCTGCCTACACTGTAAACTCCTTTCACACATTTTGCCAGACAGTGCAGGTCAGTCATAGTACTAGATTGCCATACAATCCCCAAGGTCAAAGAATTGTGAAAAGAATAGATCGTACCTTAAAAGAGCTCTTTCAAAAACAAAAAGGGGAAATTGCCAATGGCAGAACACCAAGAGAACAGTTGTCTTTAGCTCTTTTTACTCTAAATTTCTTAATTTTAGATGTGCATGGCCGCTCTGCTGCGGATCGCCATGCTGCTACTAAACCTATGGCTAATGCAGACTTAAAGTGGAAGGATGTTTTAACTGGTGAATGGTGTGGCCCAGACTCGTAATTTTGAGATCTAGGGGCGCTGTTTGTGTTTTTCCACAGAATCAAGACAATCCAATATGGGTGCCTGAATATTTGACTTGCAAACTGCCTCCTGCTATTCGTGAAGATGAGACTACGAACCCTACCATTACTGGTGGAAATGGTAATCCAGGTTGATTCACTCACTCTGTGTGCCATTGCCAGATACTGGCCAGTACTTATCCCAATTCACAGCAATTCTACTGTTTTCCAACTTTTTCTGTACATCCTGTTTGCATGATGTTCCTTGTATAGCGCCAAATGTAGAATTGCCCCAACGGTATACTGCCACTAATAATTCTTTGTTACATACATTATGTTTCACTCTTAAAAATTCCTCCCAGCATTTTATATGGTTGTGAAGGACCACATTGGCCAATTGGTTAGATCCTATGAACAATAGTGCTGTGGGCACTGGAACCATCCTGGCTGCTTTGAGTCAAATTGCCCAAGTAGCTTCTTCAGGCAGTGAAAACACATCAATCAATAATTCTGCTAAGTTGAACATTACAACTTTGATTGGGATACATAATTGTAGTTTTTCATGTATTGCTCTTTACAGGTTAACTTTTCTCAGTATTCTAACAGAACAAAGAAATCCCAAATTATCTAAAAGGAAACTGGTCCATGAAAGCAGAGCAATTATCAAGACAATTGCTGATACAGATTCCTGTCCTTAACAATACTAGAATGGAACCCATCACGTTTAGAGATTTCACATCATGGATTACCAATGCTCTCTTTTTTTTAAAGAATGGGCTAGCATTTTGCCTGGAGAGCCATTGTCCTCTTGGGATGTGGAGTATGTCTATGGCTCTTTTGCAGTTTACAACGAGAACATGACAGACACAAAGCGATTGTTTACCAGGCTATGGTTGCCATTGAAATTGGTGCGTCTCCCAATATATGGCAGGCCTCTTTAAAAAATTAAGAGTTTGCCCTAGACTATATTTTGTCACTGTCATGTGAAGTCATTATATCCAGAGACAGACACCATTCCTCAGGTTCAGACCAACCTAAGACAGGGGCTTGGTGTCAATAGGGTTACACAAGGACAAGTAAGGCTGAGTCCTGGAGAAGAACGACCTAAGACAGAAACAATGACATATACTGATGTGACACCAAGATCTAGACAGTCATTTTTAGAAAACAAAAAAGAGGGAGATGTAGGGAGTGTCTAAAGATGGCTCCGACACCTTGTGGTTGTTAGTGATAAACACCTACAATGTGCATGTATTGACATTTCTCCGGCAGTTATCAGACTGGAGTGATATTCCCGCTAATAAGGTATTTCATACTCCACCAATCCCCAGAGGACAAATTTACAACCACAGAATTTCTTGTATTTAGGGGGAGTGCCTTTTTTCCCTCGGGGCCCCCCTCATCAAGAATGAGGTTTTCCTGAAATAAAGGCTGTTGAGAAGAATCCAACGGTGATGTGTCTTCCTTGCTGGTCGAGGTGGGCACTACACTAATAGAAGAAAAGATGGGGAAGAGTCTTCAACACATGGGCACTGGAGAAAGTTTCCTGAAAAAAAACAAAAAACAAAAAAAAAACATGACTTATGCTCTAAGATAAAGAATTGACAAATAGGACCTCATAAAATAGCAAAGTTCTGTAAGGCAAAATACATTGTCATTTAGACAAAACTGCAACCAACAGTTTGGGAAAACATTTTTACCAATCCTATATCTGATAGTGGGTAATATCCAAAATATACAAAGATCCTAAGAAGTTAGACTTTAGAAAGCAAAAACAGAATTAAAAATGGGGTACTGTGAGTTACAAAACATTCTCAGATGCAGGTTATCAAATGGCCAAAAAACACATAAATAAATGTTCAACATCCTTAGTAATCAGGGAAATTCAAATCAAAACAAATCTGAGCGTCTACCTCACACCAATGAGAATGGCTAAGATATAAATCTCAGGTGACAGAAGACGCTGGTGAGGATGTGGACAATGAGGAACACTCCTCCATTGTTGGTGAGATTTCAGACTTGTACAACCCTTTGGAAAATCACACTGAAGTTTCCTCAGAATATTGGACATTCCATGAATGAGGACGCAGCTACAACTATCCTGAGCATATACCCAAAATATTGTCCAACATACAACCGAGAAATATATTTGTCTGTATTCATAGCAGCCATATTTAAAATAGTTAGAAGCAGGAAAGAACCCAGATGCCCTTCAACAGAAGAATGGATACAGAAATGTGGTACATCTACAAAATGGAATATTACTCAGCTGTAAAAACAATGACTTCATGAAATTCTAGTCATATAAAAGGAACTAGAAAATATCATCCTGAGTGAGGTTACTCAATCACAGAAAAACACACTTGATATGCATTCATTGATAAACAGATATTAGCCAAAAAGCTTGAAATACCCTTCATGCCATACACAGACCACATGAAGCTGAAGAAGGATGACCAAAATGCAGATGCTTCACTCCTACTTTAAAAGGGGAACCAAAATACCCGTGACAGGGGATAAGGAGGCAAAGTTCATAAGAGTGACTGAAGGACCTGCCATTCAGAGCCTGACTCACATGTAGCCCATATATGTACAGACACCAAAACTAGTTAAGATGGATGAAGTTAAGAAGTGCAGGCTGACAATGACTGGATATTGATCCCTCCTGAGAGACACAGCCAGAATATGTCAAATACACAGGAAAATGGAAACAGCAAACCACTGAACCAAGAACCAGAACCCGGTTGGAGGAATTAGAGAAAGGATTGAAAGAGCTGAAGTGATTTGCAACCCCATAATAATAACATTGCCAACCAACCAGAGATACCAGGACCAAACCACAAGAGAAAGACTATACATAGACAGACCCATGGCTCCAACTGCATATGTAGCAAAGGATGGCCTTGCTGGGAAAAATGTAATGAGAAACTCTTGTTTCTACCAAGGTAGGACCCCCAGTGTTGGGGAAAAAGGGGAAGTGTGGGGAGGCCATGGGTGGGAATGTGAACTCCCTTACAGAAGAGTAGGGGGAAGGGTTAAGGGGCTTATGGACTGAAAACATGGACAGGGAATAACATTTGAAATGTAAACATGAAATCTCCAACAATGAGAGAGAGAGAGAGAGAGAGAGAGAGAGAGAGAGAGAGAGAGAGGGAGGAAGAAGAGGAAGAAGAAGAAGAAGAAGAAGAAGAAGAAGAAGAAGAAGAAGAAGAAGAAGAAGAAGAAGAAGAAGAAGAATTTGAAACAGAAATAGAACTAAAGTTCCATTCTTCTCCATTCCCTCTCTTCGTCAGCTGTTGTTTAGGCAGTAGTTTTAGTGAGATGATATAAGTGTAATTTCTGGTGTTACATTGAGACACCATCTCATAGAAAACTTTAGTCTCTTACAATCTTCATGCTCCCTCTTCGGTAATGTTCCTCAGCCTTGAATCATGTGACATTTTGTAGATATAGTCATTGAGACTGGGCTTGAAATTACTATCCTGCATTTTTTATGGCTGGGATTTTTACTGTGATGTTTGTTCCAGAGACTGTAATTAATTCTGTATATAAGGACACATGGCTTTGATTGTTGTTAGATATGATACTGGCTTAAGTAAGTAAGGGGCTGTACATTCTCCTTCGCACCCACAGCTTCAATAGTCTTATATACATGGCTACATTTCTACTACAAACGATTTTCATTGAACAGGACTTAAGCCAAGTTAGAGAGCTGTTGGCTATCACCAAGCTATTTATGCCATTGCACTGCCCTTATGGTTATACTGCATGTTTATCATTGTGTTTTACAGGCATGATGTGAACAATCATTTGAAACTGACAAGACTGATGATTGTAATAACAGGTTATACTAGAAATTTGACCTGTGCCTGGCACATCTTCCAGTATAAGAATATTGATTTTCTGATAAGTAGGGGGATGTAAAAGTTAAATTTTGTTTAACAAAAAAGAGGAAATTAAAATTTTCCTCCTATAACATGTTTAATTAACTGAAGCAAAATAAAATATATTTACTTGATGTTGGGGAAATATCATTTAACAATATAATTCTAACTCTTTTTTTTAATCTATTAGCCATTTCTGAGTTTTTTGCCTTTTTTGGTAGACTGTCACATTTTAAAAACAATTGTCAAAGTTTCCACTCCTTGGTTAGATTCTAAGAATGAGAATTGGCACATCTCCCTGGAGTAGGTCAGGCATTGCTCTCCTTTTGGGTATTTAGGCTTTCTTTGTGGGAGAGTCATGGGGATTGTAGTGTCAGAAGAGGCTCAACTCTTCTTTTGAGAATTTTTTTTTAACTTGAGTGTTTCTTATATACATTTCGAGTGTTATTCCCTTTCCCAATTTCTGGGCAAACATTCCCCTCCCCCCTCTCCTTCCTTATGGGGGTTCCCCTCTCAACCATCCCCCCATTGCCGCCCTCCCAACAACAGTCTAGTTCACTGGGGTTTCAGTCTTAGCAGGACCCACGGCTTCCCCTTCAACTGGTGCTCTCACTAGGATATTCATTGCTACCTATGAGGTCAGAGTCCAGTGTCAGTCCATGTATAGTCTTTAGGTAGTGGCTTTGTCCCTGGAAGCTCTAGTTGCTTGGCATTGTTGTACATATGGGGTCTCAAGCCCCTTCAAGCTCTTCCAGTTCTTTCTCTGATTCCTTCAACGGGTGTCCTATTCTCAGTTCAGTGGTTTGCTGCTGGCATTCGCCTCTGTATTTGCTGAATTCTGGCTGTGTCTCTCAGGAGCGATCTACATCCGGCTCCTGTCTGTCTGCACTTCTTTGCTTCATACTCTAATTGGGTGGCTGTATATGTATGGGCCACATGAGGAGCAGGCTCTGAATGGGTGTACCTTCAGTCTCTGTTTTAATCTTTGCCTCTCTCTTCCCTACCAAGGGTATTCTTTTTCCCCTTTTAAAGAAGGAGTGAAGCATTCACATTTTCACCATCCGTCTTGAGTTTCATTTGTTCTAGGCATCAAGCATTTGGGCTAATAGCAACTTATCAATGAGTGCATACCATGTATATCTTTATGTGATTGGGTTAGCTCACTCAGGATATTTTTCAATTCCAACCATTTTCCTAAGAAATTTCATAAAGTCGTTGTTTTTGATAGCTGAGTAATATTCCATTGTGTAGATGTACCACATTTTCTGTATCCATTCCTCTGTTGAAGGGCATCTGGGCTCTTTCCAGCTTCTGGCTATTATAAATAAGGCTGTGATGAACATAATAGGGCATGTGTCTTTTTTATATGTTGGGGCATCTTTTGGGTATATGCCCAAGAGAGGTATAGATGGAACCTCAGGCAGTTCAATGTCCAATTTTCTGAGGAACCTCCAGACTGATTTCCAGAATGGTTGTACCAGTCTGCAATTCCACCAACAATGGTGGAGTGTTCCTCTTTCTCCACATCCTCGCCAGCATCTGCTGTCACCTGAGTTTTGAACTTGGTCATTCTCACTGGTGTGAGGTGAAATCTCAGGGTTGTTTTGATTTGTATTTCCCTTATGACTAAAGATGTTGAACATTTCTTTAGGTGTTTCTCAGCCATTCGGCATTCCTCAGCAGTTAATTGTTTGTTTAGCTCTGAACCCCATTTTTTAATAGGGTTATTTGTCTCCCTGCAGTCTAACTTCTTGAGTTCTTTGTATATTTTGGATATATCTGTTGGATATAATTTGGCCATTATCTGTTGTAGGATTGGTAAAGATCTTTTCCCAAACTGTTGGTTGCAATTTTGGCCTAACAACAGTGTCCTTTGCCTTACAGAAGCTTTGCAGTTTTATGAGATCCCATTTGTCGATTCTTGATCTTAGAGCATAAGCCATTGGTGTTATGTTCAGGAAATTTTTTCCAGTGCCCATGTGTTCCAGATGCTTCCCTAGTTTTCTTCTACTAGTTTGAGTGTGTCTGGTTTGATGTGGAGGTCCTTGATCCACTTGGACTTAATCTTTGTACAGGGTGATAAGCATGGATCGATCTGCATTCTTCTATATGTGGATCTCCAGTTGAACGAGCACCATTTGCTGAAAATGCTATCTTTTTTCCATTGGATGGTTTTGGCTCATTTGTCAAAAATCAAGTGACCATAGGTGTGTGGGTTCATTTCTGGGTCTTCAATTATATTCCATTGGTCTATCTGAATATCTCTGTACCAATACCATGCACTTTTTAATCACTATTGCTTGGTAATACTGCTTGATATCAGGGATAGTGATTCTCCCTGAAGTCCTTTTATTGTTGAGGATAGTTTTAGCTATCCTGGGTTTTTTGTTATTCCAGATGAATTTTCAAATTGTTCTGTCTAACTCTTTGAAGAATTGGATTGGTATTTTGATGGGGATTGCATTGAATCTGTAGATCGCTTTTGGTAAAATGGCCATTTTTACTATATTAATCCCGCCAATCCATGAGCATGGGAGATCTTTCCATCTTCTGAGGTCTTCTTCTATTTCTTTCTTCAGTGTCTTGAAGTTCTTATTGTACAGATCTTTTACTTGCTTGGTTAAAGTCACACCGAGGTACTTTATATTATTTGGGTCTATTATGAAGTGTGTTGTTTCCCTAATTTCTTTCTCGGCTTGTTTCTCTTTTGTGCAGAGGAAGGCTACTGATTTACTTGAGTTAATTTTATACCCAGCCACTTTGCTGAAGTTGTATATCAGCTTTAGTAGTTGTCTGGTGGAACTTTTGTGATCACTTAAATATACTATCATATCATCTGCAAATAGTGATATTTTGACTTCTTCTTTTTGGATCGGAATCCCCTTGACCTCCTTTTGTTGTCTGAATGCTCTGGCCAGAATTTCAAGAACTATATTGAATAAGTAGGGAGAGAGGGGCAGCCTTGTCTAGTCCCTGATTTTAGTGGGATTGTTTCAAATTTCTCTCCATTTAGTTTAATATTAGCAACTGGTTTGCTGTATATGGCTTTTACTATGTTTAGGTATGGGCTTTGAATTCCTATTCTTTCTAGGACTTTTATCATGAAGGGGTGTTGAATTTTATCAAATGCTTTCTCAGCATGAAATGAAATGATCATGTTGTTTTGTTCTTTCAGTTTGTTTATATAATTGATCACATTGATGGTTTTTCGTATATTAAACCATCCCTGCAAACCTGGGATGAAGCCTACTTGATCATGGTGGACGATTGTTTTGATGTGCTCTCGGATTCGGTTTGCCAGATATTTATTGAGTTTTTTAGCGTGATATTCATAAGGGAAATTGGTCTGAAGTTCTCTCTTTGTTGGGTCTTTGTGTGGTTTAGGTATAAAAGTAATTGTGGCTTCATAGAAGGAATTCGGTAGTGATCCATCTGTTTCAATTTTGTGGAATAGTTTGGATAATTTTGGTATGAGGTCTTCTATGAAGTTTTGATAGAATTCTGCATTAAACCTGTCTGGACCTGGGCTCATTTTGGTTGGGAGACCTTTAATGACTGCTTCTGTTTCCTTAGGAGTTATGGGGTTGTTTAACTAATTTATCTGTTCCTGATTTAACTTCATTACCTGGATTCTGTCTAGGAAATGTCCATTTCCTGTAGATTTTCAAGTTTTGTTGAATATAGGCTTTTATAGTAAGATCTGATGATTTTTTGAATTTCCTCTGAATCTGTTGTTATGTCTTGCTTTTAATTTCTGATTTTGTTAATTTGGACGCACTCTCTGTGTCCTCTCGTTAGTCTGGTTAAGGGTTTATCTATCTTGTTGATTTTCTCAAGGAACCAACTTTTGGTTCTGTTGATTCTTTCTATGGTCCTTTTTGTTTCAACTTGGTTGATTAAAGCTCTGAGTTTGATTATTTCCTGCCTTCTACTCCTCCTGGGTGTATTTGCTTCTTTTTGTTCTAGAACTTTTAGGTGTGCTGTCAAGCTGCTGACATATGCTCTTTCCTGTTTCTTTCTGTAGGCACTCAGCGCTATGAGTTTTCCTCTTAGCACAGCTTTCATTGTGTCCCATAAGTTGGGGAATGTTGTACCTTCATTTTCATTAAATTCTAAAAAGTCTTTAATTTCTTTATTTCTTCCTTGACCAGGTTATCATTGAGTAGAGCATTGTTAAATTTCCACGTATATGTGGGCATTCTTCCCTTATTGTTATTGAATAACATTGGCCGTGGTGGTACGATAGCACGCATGGGATAATTTCTATCTTTCTGTACCTGTTGAGGCCCGTTTTTTGACCAATTATATGGTCAATTTTAGAGGAAGTACCATGAGGAGCTGAAGAAGAAGGTATATCCTTTTGCTTTAGGATAGAATGTTCTATAAATATCTGTTAAGTCTATTTGGCTCATGACTTCTCTTAGTCTGTCTACGTCTCTGTTTAATTTCTGTTTCCATGATCTGTCCATTGATGAGAGTGGGGTGTTGAAATCTCCTACTATTATTGTGTGAGGTGCAATGTGTGTTTTGAGCTTTAGTAAGATTTATTTTACATATGTATTGCCCTTATATTTGGGGCATAGATTTATAAGATTGAGAGTTCATTTGGTGGTTTTTCCTTTGATGCATATGAAGTGTCCTTCCTTATCTTTTTTGATGACTTTTAGTTGAAAATTGATTTTATCTGATATTAGAAAGGCTACTCCAGCTTGCTTCTTCCGACCATTTGCTTGGAAAGCTGTTTTTCAGCCTTTCACTCTGAGGTAGTGTCTGTCTTTCTCTCTGAGGTGTGTTTCCTGTAGGCAGCAGAATGCAGGGTCCTCGTTGTGTGTCCAGTTTGTTAATCTATGTCTTTTTATTGGGAAGTTGAGGCCATTGATGTTGAGAGATATTAAGGAATAGTGATTATTGCTTCCTGTTTTATTCATATTTGGATGTGAGGTTATGTTTGTGTGCTTTCATTCTCTTTGTTTTGTTGCCAAGACGATTAGTTTCTTGCTTCTTCTAGGGTATAGCTTGCCCCCTTATGTTGGGCTTTACCATTTATTTTCCTTTGTAGTGCTGGATTTGTAGAATGATATTGTGTAAATTGGTTTTGTCATGGAATATCTTGGTTTCTCTATCTATGTTAATTGATAGTTTTGCAGGATACAGTAACCTGGGCTGGCATTTGTGTTCTCTTAGGGTCTGTATGACATCAGTCCAGGATCTTCTGGCCTTCATGGTTTCTGGCGAAAAGTATGGTGTGATTCTAATAGGTCTGCCTTTATATGTTACTTCAGCTTTTTCTCTTACTGCTTTTAATATTCTTTATTTTGTGCGTTTGGTGTTTTGACAATTATGTGACGGGAGGTGTTTCTTTTCTGGTCCAATCTATTTGGAGTTCTATAGGCTTCCTGTATGCCTATGGGTATCTCTTTTTTTAGCTTAGGGAAGTTTTCTTGTATGATTTTGTTGAAGATATTTACTGGTCCTTTGAACTGGGAGTCTTCCCTCTCTTCTATACCTATTATCCTTATGTTTCATCTTCACATTGAGTCCTGGATTTCCTGTATGTTTTGAACCAGTAGCTTTTTCCGCTTTACGTTATCTTTGACAGTTGAGTCAATGATTTCTATGGAATCATCTGCTCCTGAGATTCTCTCTTCCATCTCTTGTATTCTGTTGGTGAAGCTTGTATCTACAGCTCCTTGTCTCTTCTTTTTGTTTTCTATATCCAGGGTTGTTTCCATGTGTTCTTTCTTGATTGCTTCTATTTCCATTTTTTAATTCCTTCAACTGTTTGAGTGCGTTTTCCTGGAATTCTTTCAGGGATTTTTGTGTCTCCTCTCTACGGGCTTCTACTTGTTCTCTAAAGGAGTTCTTCATGTCTTTCTTGAAGTCCTCCAACATCATGATCAAATATGATTTTGAAACTAGATCTTGCTTTTCTGGTGTGTTTGGATATTCCATATTTGTTTTGATGGGAGAATTGGGCTCCGATGATGCCATGTAGTCTTGGTTTCTGTTGCTTGGGTTCCTGCGCTTGCCTCTCGGCATCAGATTATCTCTAGTGTTACTTTGTTCTGCTATTTCTGACAGTGGCTAGACTGCCCTGTAAGCCTGTGTGTCAGGAGTGCTGTAGACCTGTTTCCCTGTTTTCTTTCAGCCTGTTATGCGGACAGAGTGTTCTGCTTTCGGGCGTGTAGTTTTTCCTCTCTACAGGTCTTTAGCTGTTCCTGTGGGCCTGTGTCTTGAGTTCACTAGGCAGGTCTCTTGCAGTAGAGAAGTTGGTCTTACCTGTGGTCCCGAGGCTCAAGTTTGCTCGCGGTGTGCTGCCCACAAGCTTTCTAGGGCGACAGCAACCAGGAAGATCTGTGCCGCCGTTTCTGGGAGCTTCAGTGCACCAGGGTTCCAGATGGCGTTTGGTGTTTTCCTCTGGCGTCCGAGATGTGTGTGCAAAGTGCAGTCTCTTCTGGTTTCCCAGGAGTGTCTGCCTCTCTGAAGGTTTAACTCTCCCTCCCACAGGACTTGGGTGCAGAGAACTGTTTATCTGGTCTGTTTTTTTCTAACTCCTTTTAAATGATTAAAAGTCACAGATAGTTCGTAGCTGTCATACTGTGTAATGATTGTGACGATGATATATTCTCTGTTTTATGCAAATGCATAGTAATAATGAAAAAAATTATGTACCAAGTTTCATGCTTTAGGTATCTAATTGCATGTATTCAATTGTATCTAAGATAATATCATATTAGCTAGGTATCAAATGCATAATAATTATGATTAAATTATTAATTATATATTAAAATAAGCATACTAGAGTTACCAAGTGGAAATGGAAAATAAAATAAATTAGAGTAAACAAAATATATTTATTAAAATCCAAATGACGAAACATTGTATATATACAAGCACCCTGGAGGTATATGTCACCTTAAAGTTTTATAGTGTGTTCTAGAGAGGTGGCCGAGCAGATAAATTTTCATGCCATGAAAAACCAAGAATCTAAATTTGATACCCACACATATATGTTTTGAAGATTTTCATATTTACTACATGACCTGAGCACATAAAAGCTTAAACAGAATATTAGTAATGAGACTAATAAGAACAATAATAATAAGAAAAAGAAAAAAAAAAACAAAACCCTATTAATATTTTAATACAATAATATATTGTATTGGCCTTAAAAAAGGAAATTCAACACATTTTCTTAGTAGATTAACTCTTCAAAGAAAAACTAAAAGTCTTTTACTTCATTCTATATGAAATAAAAAACACATGAGATGGATTGTGTAAAGGAAGAGAGAACAGCAAACTGTAAAATTAATATAGTCATTGCAGAGGAAAGAAAAAGATACTGAACCCAGGTTATATAAGTAAAAATTTGAAAGATTTACTGCATAATATTGACATATTTAATCTAAAACATCTTAAAAGATAAAGGAAAGAAAACTGGAAAAAAATGCCTGAATGTAGTCTCAGCACCGAGAAGGAGGCAAGATGTCTCAAATACAAAGATACACTGAAATACATGAGAAAATGATAAATAGGTTGATTTTATTATGGAATAAGTATTGTAGTATTGCCTTAGTGGTTAAGAGCACTTATTACTCTTTAGAGCAAACTTGTTAAGTTTACAACACCCATGAAGACACTTGCAACCAGCTGTAAAAGCATCTCCAGGGGATCTGATAACTGATCTCCCCAAGTGCCTGTGTTCATGTGCACAAATCTATACATAGACATTCACACATAACAGATCATTAAAATAAAAGATTCCTAAATATATTTTCTGCACAAATAATAAATAGTAAGCATATGACATATGAAAACACAATTGATGCAATGTAGTAAGAATGGAAAAAATCGCAAATAGTATGAAGAGTAAATTAAGGATTAATGCTTACACAGTTCAGTAAGCGAAAACGCTAAACTTCACAATTGAATTGCAATGTAGATGATAAAAAGAAACTAGCATTTGAATTAATGAGTGAAACTATTTTAAAAATTATTTTATTTATTTACATTCCTGCCATTGTGCTATGTCCTTCCCACAGTTCCTCATCCCATTCCACCTCTTCCTTCCCTGACTCGAGGAGGATTCTCCCCAGATCCTGCCAGGCACCATAATCCCTGTGGCCTCAAGTTTCTCAAGGATTACGCCAGACCAAGCAGTCCTCTGCTATACATGTGTCACGGCCTCCGATCACCTTAGGTGCCCTGCCTGTTTGGTGGATCAGTGTCTGGGAGATCTCAGCGATTCAGATTAGTTGTGACTGCTAGTCTTCCTATAGAGGATGCCCTCCTCTTCAACATGTTCAACCCTTCCACTAATTAAAGAACTGAGAGAAGTTAGAGATTGATACCTTTTTAAAATATGTGTACCATTTAATTTTGAATGGTATAGTATGGTTTCTCATATAAAATTGATGGCAATATATATTTATTAGAGTCTTCTAAAATGGAAACTTGGCAGTATTTATACAAGTATTACATTACTTAACAGTCTTGACATCATTCTAACAATGTGTTTTGTAATTTATACAAAATATAATGTAAATAATCACCATTGAGTAGAGTGCCTGAGTCAGTGTACTTTCTGTAGCGAACTTTAGTTAATGAAAATGAAAATGATCTGAATGGCACAATTAGATTATTATTTAAACAAATGAGTATACTACCATTTATTAAATGCATGATATTCCATGAAGAAATTCCCCATGCACATGTATTCAAGATATATTGTTAATTGAAAAACAAATGACAGAATAATGCATTATTTAATGAAACTTGAAAAACAGAATATTTACATATATTCTATAATTTTGTCAATATTGAGTAAACCTGATAAAAGAGCAGGGGATGCAGGAGACAGAACACTGGCAGTTCTAGGGTAATTTGAGCTACACAATGAGACACAATTTTTAAAACAAATAGAGCAGATTTGAAAGAATATCTCCCAAATTTTCTTTGTGGTTACATTTAGAAGTTTTAAGAAAGGAAGTTATTCTTTGACAATTCCATACATGCACAAAACATGAATGTAAGCCCTCTATACTCTCAACCTCATCCTCCCCAACCAACATAATCTCTTTGGACTAAATCCTGATAGCACGTGAATATCTTTATATTTTCCTTCATGAACCCCTGGATATAACTTGAGCCTTTTTGGTGAACAAGGGCATGAAGCTAAACATTTAACCCCTAGTAAGACACCAGTGGCTACATCATCTTTTATTTTCCAGCACTGCCCTTAGTAACTTTGAATAGGCAGGGTCAACATAATTTAGGGTCTGTTCAGATAGATGTAATTATTGCGAATTCCTGAGTGTCACAACTGAATATTGCTCAGAAGACAACACCTCACAGAACTCGTTACCTGTTAATTAGCCCTTTAAAGAAGCCAAGCCCTGAACATCACCTTATCTCTCAACCAGAAATTATCTCCAATGGGTAATAATTTGAAATGAAAGCATACTTTTCTCCAAGGGACTCTCACTGGGTACACAATTCAATTTTAAGGGTAGACTGCATAAAAAGCACTAAGGGAACTCAAAATTATCTTTGGAGAATCGTTGTCTCATAATCCACCAGGACATTTTCTTCACAATTTCTTTTACCTTATTTTAATTTGTTTAATTATCTATTAATTGCTACTCTGTATGATTTTGTATATATTGTTTCCTGGTTTTATGTTTACTTAGAATTATCCAGTATGTGAATGGAAGTCTGGGTCCCTGTGTCTGTACCTGATTCTTGTGCCTTTTATTGGCTCTTTGCTATCTGCTTGTTTTGTTCTACTCCAGTTCATTAACCTTTACCCTAATTTTGTCCCTTAGATGATTTTTTGTTATCTACTGAGAGTCAGAAGGAATGTAGATACAGGTGACAGGAGAGGTATAGAAGAAGGGGGAGAAATAGAGGGTAGAGGAACCGTAAAAAATATATTGCATAAAAAAGTCTATTTTAAAGAAAAGAATTTTAAAAACATACTTTATATGGCCTGTCTGCTCCCTTTTCTCAAAGTCCTAACTAGTTTCATATCAAAAGTTTTAGTCACTTTCCAACTCACAGAAAGTGATTTGTTTATAGCCAATCTGGAACTGCAACTATATGAGTGAAGCTTCTGCACGCTTAAAGTAATGCAGTCTTTAAATGCTTTCAGAGACATCAATCCATTGGGGTATAGTGGGTATTTCACATGATGGATGTTACACATTTTCAATGTGAAGATATACATTTTTGATACTTCAGTTTTCATGAAACTCTTCAAGTTCAAATTAAAAGTTGTATGGGATATAGGTATGTTCCTTTGAAATTTTCACAATTTACCAAATAAAACTAAAATACCATTAATAAATCAGAATATATTGTATCCTAAGCCCATATCAATATAGCAATTAAGAAATAGAAGTAGATGTGAATTATTGGATAAAAGCTGTTTCTGGAGAGGCACTATTTTATTTCTGGCACAATTTCACTTCGGTGGTACATGGTTTAAATCAAACTTCTGTTAATGAAGGTCTTGCTGTAGAAGACCATTCTTTCACTAAGGGACTCTCAAAACCAGTTGCAAAGAGCGCTAGCATTTCAATAAATCATATGAAGCAATTTTGGCAATGTCTTTATAACACTAAAATGACTGCACAGGAGTTAGTCTTCATCAATATCTCTGCTTCAAAGGGAATACTCCTCATTTCATTGTGTAATAAAATTTCAAATTCAGTTTCATGTAAATTAGATGATGATGGTGATGATGTCATTGTTGTTGTTGTTGGTGGTGATGAAAATGATGAAGAAGAATTCAAAAAAAGAACTTTTGGGACAGAAAACAAAGCCCATACTATTTTCAGTGTTTTTCCTATCTTTAGTGTATATAAGATCGACAGTGAAAAATAATCTATAGTAAGTGCTATGTTGGGAAGGAAGAGGGTTAAGCTCATCAATAGCCGACAAACCAACAGAAGAGGAAGCACATTTTGTCATGAGAAATTTATAACTATTCTACAAAAAATCATTATCATAACCATAGCAATGAATAAATTTAATTTTGTGAGGGAGCAAATTGACTTTCAGAGTTTAAGCAATATACATAAAGTTATCATGGACAGAGTGCAATCCATAGCTGTCAGGACAAAAGCCCATGAATTTTAGATCTTGGTCTCCTAGGATTTTTAAAATGAATGACATAATGAAGGCAATGTGCAACCCTGAATGTCTTGCCATATAAGTCACAAAGACACCATACTACATGTTGTGTATCAGGATAGACCTTTTTTCTTCACATGTATTCAGAGTTTCAAAGATTAAAATGGTTGAGGTTAAGAAGAGGGCATTTTTCAGGTTGCATTGACCTCTCCAGTGTGCAGTTTGGTTTTGGTGGATCATTACAGTGTTTAATTTTATTTTATTTGAACAGGTGATAGAATTTATCTGTACAGATTAATGACCCTCAGTTTGATATTTCCATAATGCAGACACCATGCACTGAACTAATGTAACATTGACTTTCCTGCAACTTACCAAAAGTGAGGATACTTTTAGGGGAAAAAAGTGACTTGCAGAGGTTACAACAAGTCTTAATAGATTTTCAGAATTTTTTATTTTGGAATTTTTACTTAATCTTCATACATATATACAATGTACCTTGATCACACCTATCCTAAACTTGGTTCTACTCTTTCCAGAACATTCTCATTCCAGTTTCATGTTCTTTATATTTTTTTCTTTTCCTTGTAATCCATTGCTTTACTGAGTACTGCGTGCTGGGATGTTGCCTAATCTTGTCTTAATCATGTGCTGGACTTGTGAATACGAGGGTAGATGCAGTGAGTCCATAGGTCCAATAACTGTGTCATGTCCAGAGGTCACGATTGCATCCTCCCAATCCTCACATTCTTTCTTCTCATTTTCTGCAATGTTTCCCCAGCCGTATGATCAGCTTTCATCTTCTCACAGTCTTAGCACTTATACCAGTTACACATATCAGCAGTAATTGTTGCACAGTACACATACACATTTCTCTGACCACAGCTCATGAAAGCTGTAATCTATGGACAAAAACAATAAGAATTGGAAGACAGTTTGACAACATGGTCATTTAGCAAAACAGGAGTAGTAGGATCCTCTCTACAACCATTTGAGACATGGGAAATTTCGACCATGTTTACAACATGAGATCTGACTTCCCTTCTATAGAAGAGGATTCAAAGTCAAACAAACTGTAGTTGTCTACTTTCATAAGATTAAGGCATTTGTCCTCACAGTTCTATTCTTTTCAATTGGGACAATGATATCTAGCTTCATCAATATCCATTCCAATTATGTAATTTTTCTCTTTATCTGGTTACATAAAGGTCTAGTGTCTATATATGTCATTTATCCAATTTTGTAACATGGATATTGTGAACAGTGAGAAGATAAACTCATTTAATAAAGGTATCATAGAAATATATAGGTAGATACTTTCAGGTACATATTCTTTCAGTGGTACTATTGAATCACAAGTGATTTCAGTTTTTAGTTTCTATATCGATTTCTATAGTAGCTATATTAAAATTTAGTCCGAGCATCTGTATTCTAGGGTACATTTTTCAGCAACACAGTATAAACATGGTCATTTGTATTTATACTTAACCAATGATTTGTGGGTTTAGTATTTTTCCTGCACATTTTGATAATTTTTGTGCTATTATTTTAAGCATTTGTTCTAGTATGTAATATATTTTTGAAGAATAAGTTATTGGGTCTTATTCAATGGATATGATCCCTATGTCAGATAAAGAGTTGGAAAACACCTTCTTTAATGATAAGGTAAATCGCATGGTCATTGCACTGAATCTTCTGCTGAGTTTCAAGTGCTGTTCATGCATATATATATATATATATATATATATATATATATATATATATAAACTAGAAATATCTATGGGAAGTTGAAGGAAAGGAAAATGTAAGACCAAAAATATGTTATATGTTATATATATATATATATGGAATCTTCTGTTCCTGTATTTGTTCATAATAAAAAGTCATGTTATTAAATGGGAAATAACTTTTCTGTTCACTACTCTAGCTCAATCTTCAATTTTCAGTTATATTTCGTTTGCCTACTCTCCTCGTTTGTGGTACATCTATGCCTGCCTTCTGAAGAAAATTGCAGTGCTAGACCCTTATTTATGACCTCTTGTGATAAGGAAAGTGAAGCTAAACAGCTATCCTAATAGAAGTCCACAAATAGAGATTGGATTTCAACACAGTATTTATCTACAGTGAGACTATAATCTAGGAGATTACTGAAAAAGATGTAGCAAATTTAGTAATTATTTTTTTTAATTTCCATACCAAACGCTGCCCCTCCCTTGTCACTTCCTCACAGAGTCTCTGTCCCACTCCTCTTCTCTCCTAAGATGATGACACACCTAGTTATGTCCCCAACTCTGAAACATCAAATCTCTTCAGAATTAGGCACATCCTCTCCAACTGCAGTTAGACAACGGAACCCTGTCTGGGAACAGATTCCTCGGTCAGGCTACAACTTTCAGGACTTCCCCCACTCAAGTTTTTGCGGAAGCCACATGAAGATTGAACTACATGTCTGCCACATATGCACCAGGGGCCTAGCTACACCCTGTGCATCATCTTTGGTTAGGGCTCAGGCTCTAAGAGTACCCCGGGGTATAAGTTAGTTGACACTGTTGTTCTTCCTGTGCAGTTTCTATTGCCTTTTGGGCCACCAAACTGTCCTCAAGCTCCATCCACTGTTTGGCTGTAGGTGTCTGTATCTGCCTGAGTCTGCTGCTGGGTGGGGTCTCTCAGTACAACATGCGCCTATCTGCGAGTGTAATAGAACAACATTAATAATGCCATGAATTGTTGCTTGACTATGGGATGGATCTCAATTTCACTGGCAAGTCACTCAGTCGCTGATTTTCTTTTAGACTTGACGAATTTTACGTTGAATGCTTTGTGGGTGTACTGGTGTCTTTAACCCTCCACTGGTGGTACTTCCTTGCCACAGGAGTTGACCTCTTCATGTTCCATATCACCAATGTAAGTCACAGCCTAAGAAACCCCCATTGATTCGTGGGTACCTACCCTATCCCAGGACTCTTTCTCACCCTGGATACTTCCCCTACGTCCTCATCACCATAAGTTCAAGATTTCCTTTCCTTCTCATGACTATCTGGCCTTATCTCCTGTCCCTTCCCACACATAATCCATTCTCTTCTCCCTTCCTTCTCCCAACCAGTTCCTTCCCTCAATCTCACTTCAAGACTATTTTATTCCCCATTCTAAGTGAGAGTCAAGTACCTGCATTTAAGCCTTTCTTCTTGTTTATCCTCTTTGGATCTATGAGGTTTGTGGAGGGTGTCCTGAAGTTTATGGATAATATGAACTTATAATTGAGCAATTTCAAAAACCCTGCAGAAACATATTTTTATAGTAGTATATCAACATTGAAAATTATATTTCAGTATGAGTGAATGTCAAGAGGGGCAAAAATTAAGCAAAAAGCAACTTAAAATATAAATCAAATCACATTTTTTCCAGCTGATATTCTTATAATAATAATACTCTTCTACCATAAATAATTATTACCTCACAGGCGATTTTTTAAATGATACCACAATTGGAAGATAAGTGATGTTTTTAACAAATAATTATGCAGAGTATGACTAAGATCAAATAAGATAAATATATTATTTTGATATCACTTGCTGGCATTTTATCTCAAACATGATGTATATTGCATTAAAAAATAAGGTCTTATCCCAGCTCCAAAAAAAAGAAAGAAAAATAAGGTATCAGTTTTCAATTTTAGTATTTATTTTAACCTAACCTATAAAGTGACAGGTTGCCTTATGTCATGTTTGCAGACATTGAACTTCATCCTCCCTCCCTCAGTTCTTTTTCCACACCGCTTCTATGCCTCTCCTACTTATACTATACTGTCTGCATCATTCTTACTTCTACATTCATATCCCACATGCTCGATATATTCCAAACCACACTGTTTTAACCCTACTTTCTAATCTCATGTGACCCATTCCTGTTTAATAAACTCAAACGACCCACAGCTTCACCTAAATGCAATTACATTAAAATTAAATTGCACATCTAAGACCCTAATACCGAGTTGCTGAATGATCTAGTCACATAGCAAGCTCTCTGAAGGAACTGAAAATAACAAATATTTGCTTTCATTACAGGAATAAAGAAAAGGCCAGCTCACTGCACAATCACTTGATATCATGGAACAATTCTGCCAACACTAAAAAGAGAAATCTCATAAAGAGCCCGGTACCCGAGTCCACAGTTTCTTACCTTCTGTTTCATTGTGCACACTCTGGCCACAATTTCATTACAACCAGTTTGAAACCAAAGGTATTCTCTGCACCAAGGATCCATTTCTATTATATTGTCATATTCAGCCATGTTCAGTTAAATTTAAGCACCGACCACACCAAAGGCCAGGTTTATAAAGTATCAAACAGAAACCTGAGAAGAAATGCTACAAAAATACATTCATAACTAGTAAATAAACAAAAGGTCTTTTACTAGTTTAAACACTGCATCTATCCCTTTACATTGTCTATAATGTTCCTGGGTATATTCACAAGCCAAGAAAAATGTGTTTAAGTCAAGAAACAACTTGTAAGATTTACTTTTCTCTGTCTATTATATAGACTATAAAGACTAAATTTAGATATCAATGCTTAATAGAAAGCAATCTTACCTGTTGTGTCCTTTCACCTGTTTCTCCAATGTTTCTTTTTTATAATTGAAAAAAAATATAGTTAACCCTGTTATTAAAATTTTCCCCGGTCCACTTCAATTTCTACTTCAATTCTGAGTGATAAGTCTAACTGGGATCTGATTACATATATTGGCCACATACGTATTTTTCTTAAAAATCCTGAGGCAATGTTTTATATGCCTGAAAGTATTCTTTTGCGAGAGCAGTATTCTGGAAATTTAGTTCATCACTTTACATGGTTTTCTCTGAATGAATTTATTATTTGCTAATTTGTTTTAAATTTTTAGGAGTATTGTGTGTGTGTGTGTGTGTGTGCCTGTGTGTGTGTACATACACACATACATGTATATGTATGCTTGCTAATTCAACTTTAATATGAGCATAGAAATTGCTTGAGTCATATTGATAATTTATGGAGATAGTGTATTTTAGTATATGCTGTACATAATCTTGAAAATACATTATGTATATTTCTTCAAATGCAATGTTTAAATATGTATATTCGATTTAACCTACTAATTGCAGTTTAAGCATTTTCCAACATTTATTTTATCTTATTAGGTGTCTAGAAAGAAATACATGGAATCATGAATCATCTCTTAACTCCAACTGTAGGTAGACTCAATGATATATCTTTTTTTTTGTTGTTTTTTTTTTTTTCGGAGCTGGGGACCGAACCCAGGGCCTTGAACTTCCTTGGAAAGCACTCTACCACTGTGCTAAATCCCCAACCCCATGATATATCTTGCTTTTATACATGATTGCTCACCTTTGGTTCATTAAGCATATATTTAATTTGCTCTATGTATATTATAATTTGTGCCACATTGTTTATATGTATTCGTTGATAATTTACTTCTGTCAACAAAAATTAAAAATAAATGATTTATATACATTATTTTCAAAATCTAAGATCATTCAGTTTCTTCCATAATCAAATACCATAATGCATAAATATCAGAAACATTTCTTGTTTGTGGCTATTAACAAAAATTATTTGATGTACCATTACTACAAACATATTTGATATTATCCATTGAAGTTTTTTCAAGGAGTTGTCTAACTTTTAATAAAGGGAAGTATAGTAAAATTGTTAGTATCTTTCTTTCTCAAATGATATCAGTATTTTTTCAATCTATATTCCTTTAAATTGAAAAATAGATTTTTGTTTATATAACTCATAACAAAAAGGGACATGTTGGGTATAGACAGCAAAAGAGACCAAAGGAAGTTAATGCCAAACTCTAACATTTGTGCCAATATCAGAAATGGGAAATGATATTTTACTGTATGATTAATTTAATGAGACAAAATGTCATTTTTATCTAATAACTTTCCTGACTATTTTATGTATTTACATTTCAAATGTTTTCTCTTTTCCTCCCTCTCCCATAACCCCCACCAGATACATGGCATCGCTGAAGATGTCCCCATTCCCACCAATCCACTTCAACTTCAATGCCCTGGCATTACCCTACATTGGGAAACAAGTCTTCACAGGATTAAGGGCTTTTCCTTTCAACGATGTTAGACAGTGCAATCCTCTGCCACATATGTGGCTGCACTCATGGGTCCCTCAATCTTTACTCACTAGTTGGTGGTTTGATCCCTCAAATTTCTAGTGGGGTCTGGTTGGTTGATATTATTGTTCTTCCTGGGGTTTTGCAAACCCCTTCAGCTCTCTAACAACTCCATTGAACCCCCTTGTTCAGTCCAATGTTTAGCTACAATCATCCTCACCAGTGTCAGTAGGGTTCAGTCAGAGTCTCTCAGGAGATATCCTTATCTGAGTCCTGTCAACAAGGGCATGTTTGCATCAGCAATAGTGACTGGTTTGTGTGACTGCATATGGGACAGATCCCAACAAGAGGTAGTCTCTGGTTGACCCTTTCTTCAGTCCCTGGTTAACTCTTTATCCTTGTATTTCCTACCATGAATATTTTTCCCCTTCTAAGAAGGAATGTAACATCTGCATTTTGGTCCTCTTTCTGCTTGGGCTTCATATGACCTGAGAATTCTTTCTTGTGTATTCCACACTTTTGGGCTGATACACACTTCTAATAAATGTTTACCATTTGCATTCTTTTGTGACTGGGTTACCTCACACAGAATGATAATTTCTACTTCCATCTTAAGAATTTTATACAAACTTTGTTTTTGATAACTTAGAAGAACACAGGTGTGTAAATGTACCACATTTCCTTTATCCATTACTATGTGTAGAGACATCTGGTTTCTTTTCAGCTTCTGGCTATTATAAAAAAGAAAGGTGCTCTCAACCTGTAGCATCACGTGTCCTTCTTATATGTTGGAGATCTTTTGGGTATATATCCAAGAAGTGGGTTTGTGGTATCCTCAGGTAGTCCTATATCCAACTTTGTGAGAAAACTCCAGACTGATTTCCAGAGTGGTTGTACAAGCTTGCAATCTGACCAAACATGGAGGAGAGTTTGTCTTTCTCCACCTCCTTGCCAGCATCTGTTGTCATCTCATTTTTTTTACTTTAGCCATTCTAACTGGAGTGCGTGTAACCTTAGAATTTTGTGATTTGCATTATCCTGATGGCTAAGGATGTTGATATTCTTCAGTAGAGAATTCTTTGTTTAGCGCTATACAGCATTTTTGAAAGGACTATTTGAGTCTTTGTATAGATTGATTTTAGCCCTCTATCAGATGGAAGATTGGTAAAGATCTTTTCGTAATTTGTTGATTGTACCTTTTTCCAAATGCCACAGCCCTAGCCCTACAAGAGCTTTATGAAGTCCCATTTGTAGATTCTTGATCTTGGAGTAAAAGCCATTGGTGTTCTGTACAGGAAACTTACCCACTTTTTCTTCTATTAGTTTAAGATTATATGTCATTTTTTGTGGAGAAAGTGATGGCAAGGAAGGATTTCAAACCATAGTCAACTACATAATTGTGGACATTTGTTCCCAAAATTGTGGGTTGTTCCCCAGGACGATAATAGCTGGACTGAATCCACCTTTTATCTATACAAAATGGGGAAGCATGGACCTAATGGGAATAATGAAGACAAAAAAATAAAAAAATATCACAAAAGCGTAAACTAATAGAAGCAAACCATTACCGCAAACTAGCACAAACAATTTTATGTTCTAACCAGAAAAGGCATCAAAACTAAAGTCACATTTGTGCACCCTACGTAAAGACAAAAGTGAGTGGGGCATGGTCTTTTTTCCCTTTTTTGTTTTTCAAGTACCTTACAGAAACAGGAATCTCATACTGCTTTTTCCATGATTTATTAAAGGTTTTTAAGCCCTCATGTATTAAAGTACCATTTGAAAGTATTGATAGCTGCTGCCTAGGTTTTTTTTCAAGTTCACAAACTTCTTGGAATAATGTTCCAAAATGTAACTAGGCCCAACCCTGAGCTATAGAACTATGACAAGACGATAATAACAGATATTTTCAAGGCGCAAGCACTATAGTACTATACAATTGAGTACAGTAATCCAAATTAATTCAAATAGCTCAAGAGAGAAGGAAGATACATCTAAAAAAGGGTTAGAAAAGTGGTGAAGAATGAACTCCTTCATCGTGTATGCCAGCATTCATGGTTCTGCAGTAAGTCCTACGAGGCAGAATCCAAGTAGCAATGAGAGGAAAGAACTCAGGACAAGACAGGGAGATAAACTAGCATGGTGGGAAATGTTAGTGAAAAACTTAGATATGAAAATGTCTTGTAAAATTAAAAAGGGATTTTTTCTTTATTTTCTCATTCCAATCAAAACAGACATCCCTGAATGATTCTCCTCTAAGACTTCCATAAAAGAGGTAAAACAAAAGCCAACATAAACATTAAACGATTGAAAATGAAACAAAAGAAAAAAAAAAAAACTTCTGTATGTTTCAGAGCAGGATCACAGGAAAATGAGCTGAATCTGGTCAAGAAGAAACCTAGAGTGGCAAGCAGGAACTAGAATTAAGAGCTGCAAGAAATAGGGAGGGGAGCAGTGACAGGAACATGGCCACACCTGAGAGATAAGGCTGGGCCCTTTACAGGGGCACAGAATGAGGTAAGAAAATATTTCAAATAAAGCAGCATCTATCCTTTCTGCTCACCTCAAGTAGCCCATCCTCGAAAAACCCCCATTTAGGGAATAATACAGAAGAGTTGTGGTATGTATGTCACTCACTTCCCATTTCCTTTTAACCCTGTCTCCGAAGTCAGGAAATATGAGCATTTTGTATTTCCAAGAAGAAAAAAACCTCCCCAGGTATAAGGACGTCCTGAGGACCATGTGACAAACTGAAATATGTGAGGGCAGAGAAGGTGGAGACGTCTCATTCCACAGAGCAGAAATGTGACTGCCCAAGTTAAAGGGATAAGGAAACCATATCAGGTAAACCAGGTCTCATAACATTAAACCTATTTATATTATTATTAACTATTCTTAGTTCAAATCCCTTTTCAGCTCAATCCTCATTTTGAATGAAGCTGATTTATCCTGCAATGTGTCTGTACCATTTTCTCTTCCTAGGATTGGCTTTCATCATGGGAATAATAGATGATTGTGGCAGCATAGGTGTTGGTTTTATCCCTATATATCACTTCCTTTACGTACTACATGTGTAGTAACATGTAATGACTTTCATTTGGAGGTATAAATGATTGAGCTAATATATATATGGTTTAAACCTCTATTGACAGTATTTAGAAAATATCAGGTATCCATTCTCTGTAAATAATTGCTTCTCTCATATGATAAGGAAACAATAAAATTTTGTTCTAGACAAAATAATCTCTATAATTTTAATATCTAATGATACAGAAGAACATTAAGATAATGTGGAATATTTAATCAGCTGAACTGCATATCATTTATTTAAGAATAATGAGAATTATTGATATGTTTCTAAATCTAATATAAGAACAAAAACCAAAGCATTAAATAAATAGTGGCAGAAGATCAGGGTCAATTTGTTAAATGTAGCTTACCTTCAGATCCACTGTTTTCTTTTATTTAGTAAAAATTTAAATACTCTTCTTCAGTATTTTTCATCCTGTCATTGACTCTATTTTCAAAGCACTATCCGATAACTATCATGATTGTTAAATTTAAAACCAAGAATTTTGCATGTGTCAATCACTTTCTGCATTTCCTTATTTGCGGTTTATTCTGTTCCCAATGGCCATGTTCGGTAGAACTCATGAAGAATTTCTGGCTCTTCTAATGAAAATTTTCTGAAAGCATATATTATTCATAGTTGTAAAATGCTGTGCATATGTTTAATAGTACTGGATATTATAGTTAAAATCATCTGGATTCAGAATTTCTGCATAACACACTAAAATACTAAATATAAAAACTAGAGGGGTTGGTGATTTAGCTCAGTAGTACAGCGCTTGCCTAAAAAGTGCAAGGCCCTGGGTTCGGTCCCCAGCTCCAAAAAAAAAAAAAAAAGAAAAGAACCAAAAAAAAAAAAAAAACTAGAAGAACTAGAATTTATTACATATTTTTTTCTCTTCTAGGGTTTGTAAATTTACAAAAACTAAGCAAATGACTTCTTTCTGTGAAATTCACATTCATGAGCTATTAAATACTAATCAAACAGCCGTGTCAACCCCCATAAACTTGGATTAAATTCTAATTGCAATCTAAAATGTTTGTAGTAAGTAAATGGGCAAATAACTTGCTGAATATACTAAATAAGCATGTAGTATAATCATAGGTTTGCTCTTTATTAAATAAGAACTCCCAGATATAACTTGGTAAATACAGATAATGAATTAAGTTTTTTCTTATATAACAGCTAATAATGCTCTGAGTAATGGCTTAAATCACAAAACCATGAACAGTAAGTAGAAATGTCTAGTGAGTTACAGGTTCTTTCAAGCATCTTGAAGTAAATCGATCTAAAATAAATTCCTTTAAAATTCTTCTAAACCCACTTATCATGAAATATTTCAAATCAGAGTAAATAATCACAACACCTTTTCATTTGCTCAGAAAAAAGACATTAGCTTTATTTGATTCCTGCCCTCCCCACCCTCATTCTTCTACCAAAAACATCAATTTCCAACATAGCTCTCTGATATGACTCTTTTTCATTATCACTGACACTACTTCCAGATAGACTTCAAAAACAGCCTTCAAATCATTCTCTGTATCATTTCATAATACATAAGTAACCAGAGTCCCTTCCTATATACATAGTGAGTTAAACAAACTTATTTAAAACTATTCAATTATTTCTGAGATATTTTCCATAAATAAAAATTTATATCTCTTATATTGTTTCTGTAAGCCCATATGCTTTATTTGCCTAAGCTTCAGATTTATTTCGTCCTCTCTTCCATCACTTAATCTATACAACCTACTTTCACATTTACTTTTTGTATATGTCAAGCTCTTTTCCTTTATTGACCTTATATTTATTGTAATATTGCCCGAAATATAGTTCAATTATTTTTCATCTTATTTAACTTAACTGTCACTTTCTTAGGACAGTCTCCATGAACTTATTTCTAAAATAGATTCTTGAATTATTTGCATACAATCACCTGCAACACACTGATTTATGCATTCACTTCTTTCTTTTTTCTTATATCTTTATGCAATTTTTATAAAAGAAAGCTCATAATACTTTTTATTCATTCATAATCTATACCACTATTATGGACCCTGGTACATTAATGGAGACTTATTATTTATTACATGATTCAGAAAGTTGTAAAAATAAACTTTATGCTTTTCTTCGTTTTAATGAATATGCATTCCATGCGTTGGTTAAACTATCATGAAGTAATTAAGTGAGTTGATAAATATAATAAAATTCAATTACCTAGATGAAATTGTCTAAACATTTTTATTTGTCAACGATAGTCTATTTCATATTCAACAGCAATGCTTTGTTGACTGAGCAATTATCTCAGTTAGGAATACATTTGACATGTAATACTATGATACCTTATTTTAATGCATAGCACCCATGTAAAAATGCCAGGTGCCACTCATGTGTGGTCCCATCTCTGAAGATACAAAGGGATGATCATTCCTAGGGGCTTACTGGTCACAGAGTCAAATTTCATTTGTGAGCTGTTCCAGTGAAAGATTAAAAATCAAGAGGACCCAAAGCTATGTTTCCAGAGCTGAACCTGTAACTCACCTCTCTGTGCCCAGATACCACCAGGAAATGGTGGGATTTCCAGGAGTACTGACACACTCAAGATCACATTAGAAACTACCACTTCTCAGAGTCTTCAGAACCCAGGAACAGAGGGGCAGTCTGCTACAGGATACTTTTGATTTCTATCTATTCCTTGTAGCTGAACCTGTTCCATAGCTCTTGGTACACAAGATGCTTCAGGAGAGACCTAGTCTCCCTGGAGTGCTGACACACAGGCTTACAGGAGGATCAATCCATTGTCAGAGACAGTAAAACCAGCTAACCCCAGAGATAACGAGATGGCAAGAGGGAAGTATAATAGCCTAAGCAACATAAACCACGGCTACATGACATCATCAGAACTCAGTTCTCACAACAACGCAAGGCTAGGATACCCTCAACAGTACAGAAAAGAAAAAGAAATGTTTGTACTTCAAATCACTTAACATGATGATGTTAAAGGATTTTAAGAAAGACATAAATAACTCCATCAAAGAAATACAGGACAACAGATGTAAAGAGATAGAAGCCCTTGTAGAGGAAACACAAAACTCCCTTAAAGAATTACAGGAGACCATAATCAAACAGGTGGAGGAATTGAACAACCCATCAGGAAAAAAAATATTTAAACAGCAACAACAACAACAACAAAAACACACAAAAAGAGTCACTCTGGATATGGAAAACCTGGGAAAGAAATTAGGATTCAAGAATGCAAGCATCAAACAACAGAACATAAAAGATGAAAAGATTATCAGAGACAGAAAGTACCATAGAAAACATTGACACTACTGTCAAAAAATGCAAAACACAAAAACTCCTAACCCAAAACATCCCAGAAATCTCAGACAAAATGAGTCGATAAAACCTAAGGATTATAGGTATAGAAGAGAATGAAGACTCCCACTTTGAAGGGCCAGTAAATATCTTCAACAAAATTATACTACAAATGTTCCCTAACCTAAAGAAAGAGACAATATATGAGAAGTAAATAGTACTCCAAAAAATTAGACCAGAAAAGAATTTTCTCCCATCATATAATAGTCAAAGTATAAAGTCCACAAATCAAAGAAAAAATATTAAAAGCAGTAAGGCAAAAAGGTCGACTAACATAAAAAGGCAAACCTATCAGAATTCCACCAGACTTTATAAAAGACACAGATCCTGGGCATATATCACACAGATTCTAAAAGAACAAAAATGTCAACCCATGCTACTATAAAAACTCTTAACAACATAGATGGACATATCAAGATATGCCACACAATAGCAAATTTAGAAAATATACTTCCACAAATCCAGTCCTTCAAAAGATAATATATCTAATGTTCCAGAACAAGGAGGGAAACGACACCCCCACACAAAGCAAGAAAATAATCTACTTTGAAAAAACACTAAAGAGTTAAAGAAGATAGCCACAGAAACATAATTTGATATCTAACAAAAAAATTAACAGAAAAATGCAAATATTGGTCCCAAATAAAACAAAACACCAAAGGACTCTATTCTACATAAAGAGTGTGTGTGTGTGTGTGTGTGTGTGTGTGTGTGTATGCATATATATATATATATATATATATATATATATATATATATATATCCCAGCATTTTGCTGCTTAAACAACACAATCCAATGACAAAGACAAATATATGTTCAGAATGAAAGGTGGGAAAAAAATTTTCCAGCCAATGTTCCCAAGAAAGAACCTGGCGTAACCACTCTAATATCAAATGAAAGAGACTTTCAAGGAAAAGTTATGAAAAATGGTAATGAAGGACATTTCATACTCATCAAATGAAAAATATACCAAGAAAAAATCAATACTGAATAATTATGCTACAAAATGAAGGGCATACTCATTCATCAATTAAACTTTACTAAGCTCAAAGCATACATAATTCCATATACAATACCACACTGTCATAAATGCACAGATCATGGAAAGAGAAACTAAGCAAGGACACAGAGAAACTAACAAGGTATGAACCAAATATTTTTAACAAATACCAATACTACCTTTCATCCTAAAACAAATAATACACCTCCTTGCCATGGGCCAGCCCTAAGATTGATCTTCTTTCTCCTGTTCGTTCTTCTTGAAGAAGCTGAGGATGAAGGGTGTTAGCTGAGGGTAAGACTTTGTCTTACGAAATATGTGGTAAGATTTTGTCTAACAAGATATTTTGGGTTGCTGTATAATAATAAGTTTACTTATCTAAGTTTAAGTTACTAAGTTTCTGTACCTGATTTACTTATCTATGTCCAAGTCAATATGCTGTGCTAGTGTAACTGGTCTGCCTTCTGAGACCAGAAACTGCAGTCTCTGGCACTTACCACCTCATTCTGAAACAGCAGGAGATAAAGTAGAAGATTACTTGCTGGAGCCTTTTCCATTTTGTCCTTATGCTTTTTGCTTGACAGGCTAGGGAGAAGCTTGGAGCCATCAACATCTATTAAACCATGAGAAGTGCATAGCAATTACAGAATTAAAAACTTTTACATAGACAAATATGCATAAATATATAATTTCACACCTGGATTCAATAAATGTGCATTGATACATTTCCCCTGAAATTCAGCTGGGCCCAAATTTCATGCAATCTCACAATTACATTATTTTTTTCTTTTTTATTAACTTGAGTATTTCTTATATACATTTCGAGTGTTATTCCCTTTCCCGGTTTCCGGGCAAACAACCACCTCCCCCCTCCTCTTCCTTATGGGTGTTCCACTCCGAACCCTCCCCTCATTGCCACCCTCCTCCCCACAGTCTAGTTCACTGGGGGTTCCGTCTTAGCAGGACCCAGGGCTTCCCCTTCCACTAGTGCTCTTACTAGGATATTCATTGCTACCTATGAGGTTAGAGTCCAGGGTCAGTCCATGTATAGTCTTTAGTTAGTGGCTTAGTCCCTGGAAGCTCTGGTTGCTTGGCATTGTTGTACATATGGGGTCTTGAGCCCCTTCAAGCTCTTCCAATTCTTTCTCTGATTCCTTCAACGGGGGTTCTATTCTCAGTTCAGTGGTATACTGCTGGAATTCGCCTCTGTATTTGCTGTATTCTGGCTGTGTCTCTCAGGAGAGATCTACATCCTGCTCCTGTCAGTCTGCACTTCTTTGCTTCATCCATCTTGTCTAATTGGGTGGCTGTACATGAATGGGCCACATGTGGGGCAGGTACTGACTGGGTGTTCCTTCACTCTCTTTTTTAATCATTGCCTCTCCCTTCCCTCCCAATGGTATTCTTTTTCCTCATTTAAAGAAGGAGTGAAGCATTCACATTTTGATCATCAGTCTTGAGCTTCGTTTGTTCTAGGGATCTAGGGTAATTCAAGCATTTGGGCTAATAGACACTTATCAATGAGTGCATACCATGTATGTCTTTCTGTGATTGGGCAGGATGATATTTTCCAGTTCCAACCATTTGCCTACGAATTTCATAAACTCGTTGTTTTTGATAGCTGAGTAATATTCCATTGTGTAGATGTACCACATTTTCTGTATCCATTCCTCTGTTGAAGGGCATCTGGGCTCTTTCCAGCTTCTGGCTATTATAAATAAGGCTGCGATGAACATAATAGACCATGTGTCTTTTTTATATGTTGGGGCATCTTTTGGTTATATGCCCAAGAGAGGTATAGATGGATCCACAGGCAGTTCAATGTCCAATTTTCTGAGGAACCTCCAGACTGATTTCCAGAATGGTTTTACCAGTCTGCAATCCCACCAACAAAGGAGGAGTGTTCCTCTTTCTCCACATCCTCGCCAGCATCTGCTGTCACCTGAGTTTTTGATCTTAGCCATTCTCACTGGTGTGAGGTGAAATCTCAGGGTTGTTTTGATTTGCATTTCCCTCATGACTAAAGATTTTGAACATTTCTTTAGGTGTTTCTCAGCCATTTGGCATTCCTCAGCTGTGAATTCTTTGTTTAGCTCTGAACCCCTATTTTTAATAGGGTTATTTGTTTCCCTGAAGTCTAACTTCTTGAGTTCTTTGTATATTTTGTATATAAGGCCTCTATCTGTTGTAGGATTGGTAAAGATCTTTTCCCAATCTGTTGGTTGCCGTTTTGTCCTAACCAAAGTGTCCTTTGCCTTACAGAAGATTTGCAGTTTTATGAGATCCCATTTGCCGATTCTTGATCTTAGAGCGTAAGTCATTGGTGTTTTCTTCAGGAAATTTTTTCCAGTGCCCATGTGTTCAAGATGCTTCCCTAGTTTTTCTTCTATTAGTTTGAGTGTGTCTGGTTTGATGTGGAGGACATTGATCCACTTGGACTTAAGCTTTGTACAGGGTGATAAGCATGGATCGATCTGCATTCTTCTACATGTTGACCTCCAGTTGAACCAGCATCATTTGCTGAAAATGCTATCATTTTTCCATTGGATGGTTTTGGCTCATTTGTCAAAAATCAAGTGACCATAGGTGTGTGGATTCATTTCTGGGTCCTCAATTCTATTCCATTGGTCTGGCTGTCTGTATCTGTACCAATACCATGCAGTTTTTATCACTATTGCTCTGTAATACTGCTTGAGTTCAGGGATAGTGATTCCCACTGAAGTCCTTTTATTGTTGAGGATAGTTTTAGCAATCCTGGGTTTTTTGTTTTTCCAGATGAATTTGCTAATTGTTCTGTCTAACTCTTTGAAGAATTGGATTGGTATTTTGATGGGGATTGCATTGAATCTGTAGGGCGCTTTTGGTAAAATGGCCATTTTTACTATATTAATCCTGCCAATCCATGAGCATGGGAGATCTTTCCATCTTCTGAAGTCTTCTTCAATTTCTTTCCTCAGTGTCTTGAAGTTCTTATTGTACAGATCTTTTACTTGCTTTGTTAAAGTCACACCGAGGTACTTTATATTATTTAGGTCTATTATGAAGGCTGTCATTTCCCTAATATCTTTCTCGGCTTGTTTCTCTTTTGTATAGAGGAAGGCAACTGGTTTATTTGAGTTAATTTTATACCCAGCCACTTTGCTGAAGTTGTTTATCAGATTTAGTTGTTCTCTGGTGGAATTTATGGTATCACTTAAATATACTATCATATCATCTGCAAATAGTGATATTTTGACCTCTTCTTTTCCGATCTGTATCCCCTTGATCTCCTTTTGTTGTCTGATTGCTCTGGCTAGAACTTCAAGAACTATATTGAATAAGTGGGGAGAGAGTGGGCAGCCTTGTCTAGTCCCGGATTTTAGTGGGATTGCTTCAAGTTTCTCTCCATTTAGTTTAATGTTAGCAACTGGTTTGCTGTATATGGCTTTTACTATGTTTAGGTATGGGCCTTGAATTCCTATTCTTTCCAGGACTTTTATCATGAAGGGGTGTTGAATTTTGTCAAATGCTTTCTCAGCATCTAATGAAATGATCATGTGGTTTTGTTCTTTCAGTTTGTTTATATAATTGATCACATTGATGGTTTTCCGTATATTAAACCATCCCTTCATGCCTGGGATGAAGCCTACTTGATCATGGTGGATGATTGTTTTGATGTGCTCTTGAATTCGGTTTGCCAGAATTTTATTGAGTATTTTAGCGTCGATATTCATAAGGGAAATTGGTCTGAAGTTCTCTTTCTTTGTTGTGTCTTTGTGTGGTTTAGGTATAAGAGTAATTGTGGCTTTGTAGAAGGTATTCGGTAGTGATACATCTGTTTCAATTTTGGGGAATAGTTTGATAATATTGGTATGAGGTCTTCTATGAAGGTTTGATAGAATTCTGCACTAAACCCGTCTGGACCTGGGCTCTTTACGTTGGGAGACCTTTAATGACTGCTTCTATTTCCTTAGGAGTTATGGGGATGTTTAACTGGTTTATCTGTTCCTGCTTTAACTTCGGTTCCTGTTATCTTCCTAGGAAATTGTCCATTTCCTGATGATTTTCAAGTTTTGTTGAATATAGGTTTTTATAGTAAGATCTGATGATTTTTTTTTGTTGTTCTTTTTTTTTTTTCGGAGCTGGGAACCGAACCCAGGGCCTTGCGCTTCCTAGGTAAGCGCTCTACCACTGAGCTAAATCCCCAGCCCCCTGATGATTTTTTTAATTTCCTCTGAATTTGTAGTTATGTCTCCCCTTTCATTTCTGATTTTGTTAATTTGGACGCACTCTCTGTGTCCTCTCTTTAGTCTGGCTAAGGGTTTATCTATCTTGTTGATTTAATCAAAGAACCAAGTTTTGGTACTGTTGATTCTTTCTATGGTCCTTTTTGTTTCTACTTGTTTCTACTTCAGATTTCAGCTCTGAGTTTGATTACTTCCTGCCTTCTACTCCTCCTGGGTGTATTTGCATCTTTTTGTTCTAGGGCTTTTAGGTGTGCTGTCAAGCTGCTGACATATGCCCTTTCCTGTATCTTTCTGTAGGCACTCAGCGCTATGAGTTTTCCTCTTAGCACAGCTTTCATTGTGTCCCATAAGTTTGGGTATGTTGTACCTTCATTTTCATTAAATTCTAAAAAGCTTTTAATTTCTCTCTTTATTTCTTCCTTGACCAGGTTATCATTGAGTAGAGCATTGTTCAATTTCCATGTTAATGTGGGCATTCTTCCCTTATTGTTATTGAAGAACAGTTTTAGGCCGTGGTGCTCCGATAGCACACATGGGACTATTTCTATCCTTCTGTACCTGTTGAGGCCCGTTTTTTGACCAATTATATGGTCAATTTTGGAGAAAGTACCATGAGGAGCTTAGAAGAAGGTATATCCTTTTGCTTTAGGATAGAATATTCTATAAATATCCGTTAAGTCCATTTGACTCATGACTTCTCTTAGTCTGTCGACATCACTGTTTAATTTCTGTTTCCATGATCTGTCCATTGATGAGAGTGGGGTGTTGAAATCTCCCACTATTATTGTGTGAGGTGCAATGTGTGTTTTGAGCTTTAGTAAGGTTTCTTTTACGTATGTAGTTGCCCTTATATTTGGGGCATAGATATTTAGGATTGAGAGTTCATCTTGGTGGATATTCCCGTTGATGAATATGATGTCCTTCCTTATCTTTTTTCATGACTTTTAGTTGAAAATTGATTTTATTTGATATTAGAATGGCTACTCCAGCTTGCTTCTTCTGACCATTTTCTTGGAAAGTTGTTTTCCAGCCTTTCACTCTGAGGTAATGTCTGTCTTTGTCTCTGAGGTGTTTTTCCTGTAGGCAGCAGAATGCAGGGTCCTCGTTGCGTATCCAGTTTGTTAATCTATTTCTTTTTATTGGGGAGTTGAGGCCATTGATGTTGAGAGATATTAAGGAATAGTGATTATTGCTTCCCGTCATATTCATTTTTGGATGTGAGGTTATGTTTGTGTGCTTCCATTCTCTTTGTTTTGCTGCCAAGACGATTAGTTTCTTGCTTCTTCTAGGGTATAGCTTGCCCCCTTATGTTGGGCTTTACCATTTAATATCCTTTGTACTGCTGGATTTGTAGAAAGATATTGTGTAAATTTGGTTTTGTCATGGAATATCTTGGTTTCTCCATCTATGATAATTGAGAGTTTTGCAGGATACAGTAACCTGGGCTGGCATTTGTGTTCTCTTATGGTCTGTATGACATCAGTCCAGGATCGTCTGGCCTTCATAGTTTCTGGCAAGAAGTCTGGTGTGATTCTGATAGGTCTGCCTTTATATGTTACTTGACTTTTTTCCCTTACTGCTTTTAATATTCTTTTTTTATTTTGTGCGTTTGGTGTTTTGACAATTATGTGACAGGAGGTGTTTCTTTTCTAGTCCAATCTATTTGGAGTTCTGTAGGCTTTTTGTATGTCTATGCGTATCTCTTTTTTTAGGTTAGGGAAGTTTTCTTCTATGATTATTTGAATATATTTACTGGTTCTTTGAGCTGGGAGTCTTCACTCTCTTCTATACCTATTATCCTTAGGTTTGGTCTTCTCATTGAGTCCTGGATTTCCTGTATGTTTTGGACCAGTAGCTTTTTCTGCTTTACATTATCTTTGACAGTTGAGTCAATGATTTCTATGGAATCTTCTGCTCCTGAGATTCTCTCTTCCATCTCTTGTATTCTGTTGGTGAAGCTTGTATCTACAGCTCCTTGTCTCTTCTTTTGGTTTTCTATATCCAGGGTTTTTTCCATGTGTTCTTTCTTGATTGCTTCTATTTCCATTTTTAATTCCTTCAACTGTTTGATTGTGCTTTCCTGGAACTCTTTCAGGGATTTTTGTATCCTCTCTATGGGCATCTACTTGTTTATTTATGTTTTCCTGGAATTCTTTCAGGGATTTTTGTGATTCCTTTCTGTAGGCTTCTACTTGTTTATTAATGTTTTTCTGTGTTTCTCTAAGGGAGTTCTTTATGTCTTTCTTGAAGTCCTCCAGCATCATGATCAAATATGATTTTGAAACTAGATCTTGCTTTTCTGGTGTATTTGGATTTTCCATGTTTTTTTTTTTTTTTTTGGTTCTTTTTTTCGGAGCTGGGGATCAAACCCAGGGCCTTGCGCTTCCTAGGTAAGCGCTCTACCACTGAGCTAAATCCCCAGCCCCTTCCATGTTTTTTTTGGTGGGAGAATTGGACTCCGATCATGCCATGTAGTCTTTCTTTCTGTTGCTTGGGTCCTTGCGCTTGCCTCTCGGCATCAGATTATCTCTAGTGTTACTTTGTTCTGCTATTTCTGACAGTGGCTAGACTGTCCAATAAGCCTGTGTGTCAGGAGTGCTGTAGACCTGTTTTCCTCTCTTTCAGTCAGTTATGGTGACAGAGTGTTCTGCTTTTGGGCATGTAGTTTTTCCTCTGTACATGTCTACAGCTGTTCTTGTGGGCCTGTGTCTTGAGTTCACCAGGCAGGTCACTTGCAGCAGAAAAGTTTGTCTTACCTGTGGTCCTGAGGCTCAAGTTCACTCACAGGGTGCTGCCCACGGGCTCTCTGTGACGGCAGCAACCAGGAAGATCTACGCCACCCTTTCCGGGAGCTTCAGTGCATCAGGGTTCCAAATGGCCTTTTGTTTTTACCTCTTGCTTCCGAGATGTATGTGCAGAGAGCAGTCTATTCTGGTTTCCCAGGCTTGTCTGCCTATCTGAACGTTTAGCTTTCCCTCCCACAGGTTTCGGGTGCAGAGAACTGTTTATCCAGTCCGTTTCCTTCAGGTTCTGGCGGTGTCTCAGGCAGGGGTCCTGCCGCTCCTGGGCCCTCCCTCACAGGAGCCCAGAGGCCTTATACAATTTCCTCTTGGGCCAGGGATGTGGGCAGGGGTGGGCAGTGTTGGTGGTCTCTTCAGCTCTGCAGCCTAAGGAGTGCCCACCTGACCAGGCGGTTGGGTCTCTCTCTCACGGGGTCTGGGAGCAGAGTCACAATTACATTCTTACACAAACACACACACACACACACACACACACTCACACACACACATGCATACATTCTCATAATTGCATACTTACACAGACATCAATACTTACATATGCATATGGTGCAAAAGACCAAGGACCAGTACAGAAAGATGAACTCCAATCTTTATTACAGAGAGAAAGAAATCGCTTCTACCCTTTTAATGCTAAGTGATTTAAACCCAAGTTTGTAAAAGAAAATGCCTCTTCCTTTTAACAAGACTAATTTTGCATTGCTATTAAGAAATGTCCTTTTCTGTCCCAAGATAAGGAGAAGCCTGCCTGCACCTTCTGTTCTTTCCAGCTTCTTCTTTTGTCCTCTTTTCACCTGCATTCTCTAGATTGCTCTCTTATGTTACATAAGTTATTCCTCTCTACATTACTTCTCAGCCCAGATCTTTTTGTCTTAGTTCTACTTACCTTTGTTCTCCTTATCTCAAACTGGTCTTTTCAGGTCATCCCCTCTCCTGCTCTGTCCATCAGTCTCTGTCCTTCCAGTTCAGACCCTCTGTCTCAGTCCTTCTGTGTGTCTTCTCTTTGTCCTCAGCACCTAAAAATCTTTCAGAATACATGATCAGGTGTTAAATTGTTCACCACAAGTACATATGTAAGATCAAAGCATAAATAGAAATACAAGTTTACAACCGAGAATGTTTACATGGATATCCATCAGGAGTAATTATCTGGCTAAACATTCATCACCAGTGTCAGCTCTACAGGTTCACTGAATGTCTAAAACCATAGTTGTTAGTGAAGTTATTTACAGATAAACACAGTCAATATCTTATCCCCTGTCCTTGCACCTGTAACAAATCGTTTATGACACTTGATAACTGTTTTTGCAACTTCTTGAATTGTGTTCTGAGTAGGAGAAAGTCTGTTTACTGTCTCAGAATAATTAACTGGTGACACCTGGGAGACTGGAGTTGTCACTGGAATTCTGACTATTAGAAAGAGACTTGTAGGAGTTCCACTATATAAGAGCTTAATAACCATTCATATAATTTTAGGAATTATTGTAGGATCATTATTAAGACTAAAGAATTCATCTATTTGTATGAATAGCATCACTACGGGACAGTGCAACTTCGTAGGCCTGCAGAGATCTGCTCCAAAGGGGTGTGCTCTTACTCAATGATTGCTATATATGTCTAATAATAATAACACGAATAGCATTTCAATAGAAGGAAACTTTCCAAAAATGAATCTCTTACAGAATTGCTTAATAAGGGCAAACCAGTTGTGGATTATAAAATAATCCAAGGCTGTCCATCTGAGGATGATCACCTGTTAGTTATGAGCTTGTCCTGATATGGCTCCTGACACTTTCTTCTCAGTCCTACATGGTACCTTCTACAAAACTGATAATATGATCCATCACAAAAAAGGCCTCAAAAGATGCAAGAAGATTGAATTAATTCCATGCAAACTATGAAATCACTAAGAATGGTCTTCAATAACAACAAGAACAACCAAAGTCCCACATATACATGGTAGAATAAGAATGATTTACTTGATGAGAACTTGTTCAAGGAAGAAATAAAGAAAAAAATTAAAGACTTTCTAGAATTTAATGAAAATGAATGCATAAATTGGGAACACAGAAAAGCAATGCTAAGAGGAAAACTCATAGCTCTGAGAGCCTCCACAAAGAAACAGGAGCTATGATACACTCGCAGTTTGTCCGAACACCTGAAATCTCAGAACCAATAAAAATCCAAATACACCAAGAGTACTAGACAGCAGGAAATAATCAAACTCCGTACTGAAATCAACCAAGTAGAAACAAAAGGAATTATGTAGAGAATCAACAAAACCAGGAGCTGGTTCTTTGAAAAATCCAGAAGATAGGTAAATCCTTTGTATTCAAATTAAAAATAACAAAATCAGAAGTGAAATAGAGATATAACCATAGAAAATGAGGAAGCTCAAAAAATTATCAGATCCTACTATAAAAGCATATACTTAACAAAACAGGAAAGCAAGGATCAAATGGATAATTTTCTAGACAGATACAAGATACCAAAGTATCTTGAATCACGATCAGATAAACCATCTAAATACTCCCTTTACTTGTAAAGTAGTAGAAGCAGTCATTAAATGTCTCCTAACCAAGAGATCCCAGGATGAGGAAGGTTTAGTACAGAATTCTCTCAGACCTTCATAGAACACCTAATACCAATATTCTCCAAACTCTTCCACAAACTAGAAATAGAAGGAACACTACAGTCTTATTACTTTTCTGACACCAGAGTTATGTAGATTTTGAGAAAGAATTATAAGAGCTGATGCTGAGTTCAACCACATAAGAACAACAATGTCAATGAACTAGTATGTTCTGGATCTAAAAGAATAATCAAAGACTATTCGTGGACAAACCTATGGTTCCAAATGCTTATGTTGCAGAGGATGGCCTTTTTGGGCACTATTGGAATGAGAAGCCCTTAGTCCTCTCTAGGTTTGACTGTTAGTCCAAGGGACAGTAAGGCAGACCAGTTAGGGATCTTATGGACAGAAAAGTGGGAAAGGAAATAACATTTGAAATGTAAATATAGAAATATCCAAATAAAAAAGCAATGTATTTTGTTAAAATATTAAAAAAAATGAAAGAAATAAAAGAAAAGAGAACTTCCAGCTAATCACATCTATGGACTCAGAAATCAAATGGGTCACTGTCAGGGAATGGCAGTCAGAGTAATACTAGTCGAAATATTGAGATGATGAAGTCTGAATTAGAAGCACTTCTCTCTCCCAGATATCAGTGTCAGACACAAACTGCACAATAGGTATCCAAAGCACGGAGGAGTTTACTCTGAGCTGAGGACACAATACTTGTCTGTCTCTTCTTCCTTAGGAGGTTTTTCTTCTGGGCAAAAAGAGTAAAAGCCATGAGCTGTCAGGAAATCAAATGTGCCAAGATGAAAACCTGTCTTTTGGAATAAAGAAAGTAATAATATAAACTCTCTGACTTCCAGGAACCATAAAAACCAGGGATGTCAAGATGCTTCTGAGAGGCTACAATCTCTTTATTCCCATATGTGGAAGGCTCAGGTCTAGGCTATCTCTTCAGCGATTCCACTCAACTCCTACACAGGACTCACTGAGCTTTCCCATGGGCCACGTATTTCTTCCTTTTTTTAATAACAAGACAGAAGGCCAGGTTCCTTTTCCCCATCTCTGATCTCTTCATCATCTTTGTTCTCCTTCCCAAAGGCTGTTTACTCTGAAGTAGAGGCCACTATACTAATCCTAGACGTAAGGAAAGGATATCTGAGAGGCAGGATACAAGAGATTATTCAGGGAGGGACTAATGCTGATGTCACTGAAAGCTGCCATGGCCTACCTGCTGAACAATTTCCTGACCAGATTCAAGGTGCCCTTTCCAGGAGTGACTCCTGGTACACAGTGGAAACCTTCATTTACTAAATCTCCCTAAAGCTAGAGACTTCTCTGTGCTTTATTAGTGGTTACATGCTCTGAATGAAGAATGTTAGTCAGGGGCTTGGCATGGGTAGAAATGATTTAGGAACATGGAGTGGAGGAGATTCTTCCAGATAATATTTTTATTCCCAGTTTTATTACTGTGACATACAGTTCAAATTTCTAGGTTTTCTTTGTTTCCCAAAGGCCATTATTTTGCATACAGACCTTTAATTGAATGAATATGTATTTCACTTTTTTATTGTACAATCCTTGATTGGGGACTTTATAAATATTCCTCAATGTGTACTCAAAAATTCAGTTCTCCAATTCCATTTTCTGCAATGGTTTTGGCAACAAAGTGGGCCCAGCTCTAGAGTGAGTATAACAGTGTAAACATTGTGTACCTACTTCAAATGATAAACTCCCAAATCCTTAATTTATCCAAAGATTACTAGACATCAATACTGCAAAGGATCACATGGACTATAGAATTCAGTTCTCTATTCCCATTTATTATCAGTACTACAATAGCAACCTTAATGTGTTCCTGTGCAGGACTTGAGGGTTGGATATTTTACCATGATTCTTTGTTAAGGCCAAACATAAGATAATGGAGGATGAGCAGGGAGAAGAACGGCTAGAGGAGCAGTGAAACCTCATCTTCCATAGGTTCAAAAGAACAGGAGGGAGTCTATTTGACATTGTCATTTGTGGATTCTACATTCTTGACCTAGTTGCTCAGAATCCAAATTAAAATTCCACATAATGTCACAGCTGTAGGAACCAACAAATTATATATATATATACTAAACCAATATTCAAAGACTATACATGGGTAGACCTCGGACTCAATTGCATCTGTAGCAGAGGATGACCTGTTTGGGTCCCAATGGAAAGAGAGGCCCTCGGTCCTCCCTAGTTTTGATCCCAGTTAACGGGAATGTGAAGGCGCAGTAAGTGAGCCTATAGAAGAAGGAGAGTGGGACCGATTAGGGATCTTATGGGCAAGAAATAGGGAAAAGAAATAATATTTTAAATGTAAATATATAAATATCCAATTAAAAGAGCAATATAATTTGTTAAAAAATGATAAAAAATGAAAGAAATAAAAGAAGAGAATCTGCCAGCTAATTAGAACTATTCATTCAGAAACCTAAAGTGTCGTTGTCAGGGAATGGTAGAGTAATACTAGTGGAAAGACTGAGATGACGAAATCTCAGGTAGAAGCACTTGTCTCTTCCAGATATCAGTGACAGACACAAACTGCACTATAGAAATCCAAAGCATGAAAGAGTTTACTCTGAGCTCAGGACACAATTCTTGTCTTTCCCTTCTTCCTAAGGAACTTTTCCTCCTGGCCCAAAAGGACAAAGGCCATGAGCTCTCAGAAAAACAACTTTGCCCTTTCCAACACTTGGCTTTTGGGATATGGAAATTAATGATATAAACTATCTGACTTTCAAGAAAAATAACAACAAGGGAAGTCCAGATGCTTCTGAGAGGCTCCCTGCTCCATATTCCCATATGTGGAAGGGTCAGATAAAGGCTTTCTCTTCAGTTATCCCACTCAATGCCTACCCATGTCTCACTGAGCTATCCCATAAACCACATCTTCCTTCCTTTCTTTATACAAGACAGAAGGCCAGCTTCCTTTGCCCATCTCTTATCTCTTCATTCTCTTTGTTCTCCTTCTCAAATGGCTGTTTACTCTGAATTTGAGGCCAATTCGTAAACCGTAGAGGTACTGAAGGAATATCTGAGAGGCAGTTGCAGTCACAATAGCACTTGTGACATCACAGAAGAAGCTAGGGCTCTCCAGGTTACAAGAGATTTTTCAGGGAGGGCCTAATGATGATGTTACTGAGAACTGCCATGGCCTACCTGCTGAACAGATTTCCTTACATTGACCAGATTTGGAGATGCCCTTTCCTGGAGTGTTTCCTGTGACATAGTGGAAACCTTTACATGCTACATCTCTCTAAGCTAGGGACTTCTCTCTGCTTAATTAGTGGTTACATGCTCTGAATGGAGAAGTTCGTCAGGGGCTTGGCAAGGTTAGAAAAGTAATAGGAACAAGGAGTGAAGGAGATTCTTCTGGCGAACAATTTTATTCCCCGGTCCAATCCTGTGACATTCAGTTCTATTCCCTAGGTTTCCTCAGTTTTCCATGTGCCAGTATTTTCCCTACAGACCTTTAATTGAGTGAACATTGTTTTGCATTATCTGATTGTACATTCATTGACAGGGGACATTATATATATTCCTGCATGTGTACTCAAAATTTCATTTTTCCAATTCCCCCTTTTTTTTTTTGCAATGAATTCGGCAACAAACTTGGCCTGGCTATTGAGTCAATATAGCAGTGGAAATATTCGTACATAATTCTAATGATCAACACACAAATCCTTATTTTATCCAAAAATTACCAGACATCAATAAAACAAAGGACCATATTGACTATAAATTCAGACCTCTAGTCACATTTGATATCTGTACCACACTATCTACCTTCCTGTGTTCCCATGGCCAGACTTGAAGGTTTTAGATATTTTACCATGATTCTTTCTTAAAGCCAAATATAAGAAACAGGAGGATGGGCAGGGTTAAGAAAGCTTGAGGAACAGTGAAACCTGAACTTCAAGTACAGGAGAGAGTCTATTTAATATTGTCATTGTAAAGTCTACATTCTTGACCTAGTTGCACAGAATCCATGTTAACATTCCACCTAACCAAAAAGCTGTAGGCACCAAAAGTGTGTATATATATATATATATATATATATATATATATATATATATATATATATATCTGTCACCAATTATAATTGATGAAGCTAAGAAGTGCATTCTGCCAGAAAACGGATATAGCTATGTTGTGAGAGACACAGCTAGAGCATGTCAAATGCAAAAGTGTATGCTATTGGCAAATCTGTGAAATGAAAATGGACCTCTTGTTGGTAGATTTTGAGAAAGGCTAACAAGAGCTGAGGGGACTTTCAACACCATAAGAACAACATTGCTAATGAATCAAAGTTTTCTGGTATGAGACTAATATTGAAAGACTAAACGTGAACAGACCTATGTCTCCAACTGCATATGTAGCAGAAAACGGCCTTGTTGGGCACCAATGGAAGAAGAACCACTTGATCCTCCCTTGGTTTGATTCACAGTTAAAGAGAATTAGAAGGGACAGTAAGGGAGTTATAGAAGAAGTGGAGAGGGACCAGTTAGTGATCTTATGGGAGGAAACTCTTAAAGGAAATAATATTATAAAGGCGAATATTGAAATATACATTAAAAAAACAAATAAAATTTGTAAAAAAATAAAAAAATAAGAAATAAATGAAAAGAAAACTGCCAGCTAAACACAGCTGTTGACTGAGAAATCTAATGTGTCAATGTCAGGGAATGGTAGTCACAGAAATAATATTGGAAATAGTGAGATGGTGAAGTCTCAATTAGAAGCACCTCTTACTCCCAGATATTGGCAACAAAGGGGGTACAGCTATAGAGTGAACAGAACAGTGAAAATATTGTGTGCCTACTTCAAATAATGAACTCTAAATGCATATTTAATCCAAAAATTATGAGACATCTGTAAAGCAAAGGACAACATGGACTTTAGAAAGCAGATCTGTAGTCCCAATAGATATAAGTTCTATAAATCTACCTTTGGTTTTCCCAGGGCCAGACTTGAGGTTTTTGGATATTTTATCATGGTTCTTTCTTCAGACAAAACATAAGATTCATTTGGATGGTCAGGGAGAGGAATGGCTTGAGGTACAGTTAAACCTCAACTTCAATATGTTCATAAGAACAGGATGGAGTTTATTTGGCATTGTCATTTGTGGATTCTACATTCTTGAACTACTTGCTCAGAATCCATGCTAAAATTCTACTTAACCTCATTGCTGTAGGAGACACTATATATATATATATATATATATATATATATATATATATATCACCAAAACTAGATATGATTGATGAATGAAGTACATGCTTCCAGGTACCGGATATAGATCTTTCCTGGGAGACACAGCTAAACTTATCAAATACAGAAGTTAATGCTAGTGGCAAACTAGTTTACTGACAACTGATCTGTTGAGATTTTGAGAAAGGATTACAAATGGTGTGTAAGTGAGGGTTCTGAAGGTACCTGGAAGAGAATGTGGGACAAAGGACGCAAGAAGGATGCCAAGACAAGAGCCTGAAAAAGGCATCTATTTTATTTTTCTCCAAGGCTGAATTTATAACATCACAGGGGTTACAGAGGGAGGGGGAAGTAGGAAACATTTACGCAGGGCAAGAACACAGGATTCATTTGGTTATGGAACTGATGTTGAAAGGACGTCAGAAAGTTCACAGGTTTGTTGTATTATTAATCAGCAGGACAACATTATCATATTATTATTTTTCTTGACCACCAGATTTGTATTAGTTTTCTTCAACTGGCTGGGGATTTTTCATGAACCTAGTTAATTGTTAACTAGGTTAACATGAACCTATTGTTAATTCTAACAATAATAATAACATCTACACAATGGAGGGCTTCAAGGGCATTGCAATGGGTTTCTAGAGGGTCCTCTAGATTCCTTTCTCCTCCTAGAGCACCCTCTAGGGCCTATGGCCTGTGAAAACTAGCAAGTCATCCTGTCACAGCCGTAAGCCCCTAACAGGACCAATAGCGACTACCAAGTGGACTCTCAATCCTCTCCAGTGGTGACTCAAACACTTCAGCCATCAGAGGCAGACAACACAAGTCAACATGAAACAAAAACCAGACATGACACAGAGACAAAACAGAAAGTAACACAGAACACAAAACACAGATTTGCTTGAGCTTACCTCTGATCTCTTCGCCAATTGTGGTCTGGAGGGAACAGAGTTCCCTGTGATGGACCAAAATGTTGTAAGACCCCATAGTGGACCACTTCTGGAGCACAATCACATAGCACAGATTGACAAAGTGAACACTGCAGTAACATGAGGGTATAAGGTTTTAAATCCACGTACGTGAGGTTGCTCATCCATACAAGTAGAGCCAACCTTGTACCCATAAACCACACAACATTTATTCATTACAGGGGGTAGACTTCAGTAAAAGGGTTAGCCCATCCATCAAACAATCACTAACTCTGTACTATCTTTTGAATCAGTTGTTCCCTCCTGGGGGAACTATGGACAAATATTTTTAGAAAATCTAAGATTTTTTTTAAAAATTTTAACCCTATTTGTGTCCTGAGTGACTCCCTGAGACATGTCACAAAAGATGACTGTAGAATGCTTGTTCCATCACTCAGCAAAAGCTCTGGGATGGGACGGGGGTGGGAGCAAAAGCTCCAAGGGGGAACGAAGGCTTCCACAAACAAAAAGACAGACCAGCCTATTCACAGTGATAGACGTTCTCCTCAAGAACATCTTCAAAGAGCTGCACATTGGTAGCCATTTGTAAGTGAGAGGTCTGAGGGTGCCTGGTATAGAATTGGGGACAAGGGTCGCAAAGAAGGACGTTAAGATAGGAGTCTGATCAAGGCAAATATTTTATTTTCCTCCAAGGATGAATTTATACCATAACTGGGGTAACAGAGGGAGGGGAGAAGTAAGAAACATTTACTCAGGCCAAAGGTACAGTATTGGTGTGGTCAGGGAGTCAGCTGATGTTGACATAATATCAGAAATGTCACAGGTTTGTCATATTATTAGTCAGCAGGACAACTTTGAAATATTATTATTTTTCTTGACCACCAGATGTGTCTTAGTATTCTGCAGCTGGGTGGGGATTTTCCATGAAAATAGTCATACTTAATTCTAACCATAATAATAACATAAACATTGGAGGACGGCAAGGACATGGCTCCAAAGAAATTGAAGGGGCTTTCAACTCCATACTAAAAGCAATTCCAAAGAAACAGAGATCTGGTACTAAACCAATATTCTGTGCATGGACAGAACTATGGCTCCAATATCATATGTTACAGAGGATGGCCCTATTGTGCACCAATGGAAGGAGAAGAACTTTGTCCTTCCCAGGTTTGACTCCCAGTTCAAAGAATGTCAAGGTGCAGTAAGGGAGGTTATAGAAGAAGGGTAGTGGGACCAGTTAGGGGTCTTATTGACAGGAAACTGTGAAAGAAAATAACATTTGAAATGTTAATATAGAAATATCCAATTAAATAAGCAATAAAATTTGCTAAAAAATGAAAAAAATGGAAGAAATAAAAGAAAAGAAACTGCTAGCTTATCTCACCTATTGACTCAGAAATGTAAAGGGTCACTGTAAGGAAATGGTAGTTAGAGTCATACTACTGAAAGACTGAGATGATGAAATCTCAACTAGAAGCACTTCTCTATCCCAGATATCAGTGTCAGACACAAACAGCACTATAGGGATCCAAAGCCTGAAGGAGTTTACTCTGAGCTGAAAATACAATACTTGTTCATCCCTTCTTCCTCAGGACCTTTATCTTCATGACAAAAAGAATAAAAGTCATGAGCTCTCAGGAAACAACTGTGCCCTTCCCAATATTGGCTTGTGGAATAAAGAAATGAATGATATAAACACTCTGACTTCCAGGAACCATAAGAACAGGGAAGTCCAGATGCTTCTGAGAGGCTCTCATCTCCTGATTCCCATATGTGGAAGACTCAGATCAAGGCTGTCTCTTCAGGGAACCAACTAAAAACCTACCCAGGACTAATTTAGCTCTCCAATGGACCACGTATTTCTTCCTTTTTTAACACCAAGACAGAAGGGCATCTTCCTTCTTTCCACCTCTGATCTCTTCATCCTCCTTTTCTCCCTCAAAAATGGCTGTTCACTCTGAATTAAAGGCCAATTAGTAAGCCCTAGAGGTACTGAAGGAATATCTAAGAAGCAAGTGCTGTCACAACAACACTTAATGACCTCACAGAAGGAGCTAGAGCTCTCAAGGTTACAAGAGATTTTTCAGGGAGGGACTAATGATGGTGTCACTGAGAACCTCCACATCCTACCTGCTGAACAGCTTTGCTTTCATTGACCAATTTTGAGAGTGCCTTTTCCAGGTGAGTCTTTTGTGACACAGTGGAAGCCTTTACATACTATATCTCTCTAAATCTAGAGACTTCTCTTGTCTTCAATAGTGGTTACTTACTCTGAATGGAGAAAGTTGGTCAGGGGCTTGGCATGGGTAGAAATGATTTAGGAAAATAAAGTATAGGAGATTCTTCTAGATAATATTTTTATTCCGAGGTTCATTCCTGTGACATACAGTTCAATTTTCTATGTTTTCTCTTTTTCCCGACAGGCAGTATTTTCCGTATAGACCATTAATTTATTGAATATTATATTACACAAATGTGATCGTGTTCTAGTTTTATTTTCTTGCATAGTGCTGAAAAAATGGTACCCAATGCTGTATTAGAACAAATATTACATAGTACACCTAAAGAAATCAAATTCCTCCCAAGGCCAGGGTTACATCATAAGTAATCAATTTCAATTTACAGAGAAATGTTTAAATATTGTATTATTTATCTTTAACAGTACTCAAGAATCTTTAAAAAAAACAGAAATCTAAATATCTGTATAAAAATGTCATATCTGCTTTAAATGATCAGAATGCACATCTGTGATTGGCAATCCTTATTAAAACCTATCAGGAACTGAGGCTAAACCTGGGACAGAAATCAGTCATCAACAGTTCAGCCTTTGTGACAGTCACACCATTAGCCTGTGCCGCCATTGTTCTTGATCCCTGACCTTAAAAGGTCCCAGCCTTTCCAAACCTCAAACTGTTACATAAATTTTTTATTACCTCAGAGTCAGTAGGGACAACATCTTAGTCAGCTTCACAAGCAATTTACTTTTCCAAATGTGTTTTAAGGTTGGCGGTCATCGCTGACCATTCTACATTTCCTCGGGAAATGATGGAAGCACTGATCTGCCCCAGAGGCAAATCCTAAAAGATCTTGACCACTGTTATTGCAAATACCAATGGCGCTGCCCTCTGAGTGGTGTGAAGCTCCATGAGGATTTTCATGCACTTCTTAGATTAAGAGAGATATTAGTGCAAAAACCGAGTGACCCTCTGCATGAAGTCCTCGTTGGGTTCCTGACTCTCCAAGGTCCAACGGGATTGGCGGAAGAGTGGGCCATACTCCAGGAGTTCTAAAGCTGTGCGCCATTCCTCCTTCACAGGCCTTGGCCATACTCCATTTCAGAACCAAATTTGAACCATGCTTTTAACCTGGATAGAATTTCAAATACTATACTGAGTAGGAAGTGTGGGCATCCTTACATTGTCCTTAACTTTAATGGAATTTCTTTATGTTTCTTTCCATTTAGGTTGATGTTGTGTGCTGGCTTGCTGTCCATTGCTTCTACTATGTTTCTGCATAGGACTGGTATCACTGATCTCTCTGATGCTTTTAACATGAAGGGGGGTTGGAATATTTTTGCAAGCTTTTTCAGCACCTAATGAGATTATTATGTGATTTTTTCTTTCAGTCTCATTATATAGTAGATTATATTGATGGATTTTAAGAAATTGAACCGTCCCTGCCTCCCACTAGATATTAATAATTACATAGCATAACCTACAGAAGGGATCTCATATTCTCACGCATACTCTTACAGCTCTCCAAAAAAAAAACCAAAAAACAAAAACATGCAAACAAAAAAAATCATGCACCCTACAGAACAGATCTAATACTCACAAAAACACTCAAACATCCCAATCGAAAAAACAAAAACCAAAAAACATGCAAGCAAAGAAAAAGCACTGCTCCTGTAACATCAAAATAGCATGAACTAAATATCACTTCTCATTAATACCTTTAAGCATTAATGGCCTCTACTCAGCAGTAAAAGGACACAGGCTAATACAGTTGATTTAAAAACAGGATCCATCCTTCTTTTGCACTCAAGAAACACAATCTAGCAACCGAGATAGACACAACCTCAGACTAAGGGATCGGCAAAGTTTTCCAAGCAAATGGACACAAGAAACAAGATGGTGTAGCCATTCTAACATCCGGCAAATCAGAATTTCAACCAAAAGTAATCAAAAGAGATGGGGAAGGACAATTCATATGCTTCAGAAGAAAAAGCCACCAAAATGTCATCTCAGTTCTGGATGTCTATGTGTCAAAGACAAAAGCAGCAACATTGGTGAGAGAAATATTCCTGAAGCTTAAATATCACATCGAACCTCAAATATTAATAGTGGGGAACATCAATGTCCCACTCTCACCAAGGACAGGCCATTGAGACAGAAACTAAAAAAATATAAATGATGTAACTAATACGGGGTTCAATTAGATTGACCTCAATGATATCTACAGAATAGTTTACTCGAACACAAAAGTACACTCTTTCTTTTCAGTACCTCATGGAACCTTATCATAAACTGACCATGTTCTCCCACACTAAACAAGCCAGATCAGATACAGAAAGACTGTGCTAACCATTGGATCTTTTCAGATCACCACGGATTAAAACTGGACTTCAACAATAAGAAAAAGTGTATGAACTCATTGAAATTAAATAGCTCGCAACTGAAAAACAACCAGTTCTGAGAAGACATGAAAAACAAAAAGGGTTCCTAGAATTTAATGAAAATGAAGGCACAGCTTCTTCAAACTTAAGGGACATAAGGAAAGTAGTGCTAAGAGGAACTTGCATATTCAGCACTGGGCACTTTCATAAAGAAACCAGAGAGACCACACACTAGCAACTTCACAGCACACCCTAAATCTCTAAAATAAAAAGAAGCAAATACATATTAAAGGAGGAGACAGCAAGAAATGATCAGACTCGGGGTGAAAGTGATCCATCAGAAACAAAGAGAATACAAAGATCAAAAAAAAAAAATAAACAAGAGTTGGTTCCTTGGAACATCAACCTGACAGACAAACACACAGACAGATAATCTAATAGGTTAAGAGAAATCATCCAAATAACAAAAACAGAATTGAACCAGGGAGCCGTATCAATGGACACTGATGAAAGTCACAGAATCTTTAGGTCTGACTTCAAATACCTGCTGTCTCAAAAATTAGAAGCTCTGAACAAAGTGAATGATTGTGTAGACTGATTACACTGATCATAGGTAAATTCAGGTAGGATAAACTATGTAAATAGCTCTATAACAACTAAAGAGACACAAACAGTAATTAAGTTTCCCCACTGAAACAGCCCCAGATTGTTTGAGTACAGACTCGTACCAGATTTTCAAAGAATTCTCAACCTACTCCAAAAAACAGAAACAGGAGGAAAATAGCCAAACTGATTCCATGTCACCACTGTCACCCTGACACTTAAATCACAAACGACTCAACAAGGAAGAATTTCAGACGAATTTCCCTTACGAACATTGGTGGAAAAATTACTAGGTAAAATGTTCCAAAATAATATCCAAGGGCATATCAAAACCGCCATTCAGTGCCATCATGTAGGCTTCCTCTTGAGGTTGCGGGAGTGGATCAATCTAGGAAAACCCATCAAAGTGATCCACCATATAAGCAAACAAAACTGAAAAAAAAATATTCTACCCTCAGGATTTTCCATTAACATGCGAGCTCACTTGGAGTTAACTTTGTGGATGTTGCATAGCATGCAGTATATTTATATGTGTGTGTGTGTATATACATATATATAATATTATATAATAAATTAATATATTAAATTATTATATACTAACATTATAATAATATAAGTAATATTAATATACTATATTAACATTTTAAATTGTTATATATCAAAGTTATGCTAATATATAATAAATATTACTCTAGTATATTAATATATTGAATTATATTATTATAATAAATAATAAATAAAGATATAGTACATTAATATATTGAATTATTAAATATTAATATCATGATTCAATATAATTAATATTTATATATTATGTTAGTATATTAAATTATTATATAGTAATAATACTATACCTCTCTTACCCTATTCTGACTCTCTACCTAACCCCATCCTCCACCCTCCATTATCAAATTTCCTCTCTGGCTCCCTGTCATAGGCTCTAGCATTTACTGAACAATTAAAATAGACAGAAGGTTCATATGTGATCTCCTTAATACATGATAGAGGTCTAGTTAGAGGCATCCTCCTTTGAGGAAGCTGATAAATATAAGGATACAAATACCGTTTGCCGGGGAAGATCAAAACTGAATAATGACATTGCATATCTATTCAGTGGATTCTGAAAGAACGAGGAATATTCTTCCTATAGACCTAGCTGTACTACTCCTGGCCTTATGTCTGAAAAGACATCTGCCATACCGCAAAGACACGTGCTCCATCATGTTCCTAGCTTCATTCTTCATAATGAGTAGAAAATAGAAATAACCGAGATGCCCCTCAATGAAAGAATGGCTACAGAATATGTGGTTCATTTACACTATGGAATACTACGCAGCTATGAAAAATAAGGACATTGTGAAGATGCGGTCAAGTAGATGGAATGGGAAAGTATTGTTCTGAATGAGGTAACTGAGACCCAAAATAACATGTACATGATTAAATTTAAGTGATTAAAAGAGGGTATTAGCCATAAAGTACAGAATTCACACGCTGCGATCTACAGAACCAAAGAGGCTAAACATGAAGAAAGATCCAAGAAAAATGCTTTGATTTCACTCAGAAGGAGGAATAAAATAATGAGAGGAGGCAGATGGAAGGAAAGGATTGGGTGGCTGAGGGGATGGGAAGGGATATGGGGTTTGAGAATCATTTCTTGGGAGAGGCGTGCAAAAGGGACAGAGAGCCAAGAGAATAAACTGAAATCAGTGACTGTCCAGGGTTGGTGCTATCTCTATGATTTGCCTGCAATCTGGGATGGGTGAGGCTACCCTGGCATCGTTGAGGGTGACTTTAGCTGAGACTCGTAGCAATGGGGATACAGATACTGAAATGGTCACTTTCCGTAGCCACGGAGGACCTATGGTGGAAGGTTAAGGACACAAACCACCCCCAAAATTTTGACCCAGAAATTGCCCCCTCTATAAGAAACACAGGGACAGAGATGGAAGAGGAAATGAGGGAATGGTCAAAGGATAAGTGGCCGGATGTGAGACTTATCCTATGGGCAGACGGCAAACCCTGACATTATTAATGGTCCTTTCTTGTGTTTGCAGACAGGAGGGTAGTATTATTTTCCTCTGGAAGGCACAATGGAGCAGCCGACTGAAACAGCTGCACAGATGCACGGCCAAACATTGGATGGAGCTCAGTGAGTTCCACTGGAGAGCTGAGGGAAGGGCTGGAGAAGCAGAGGAGCTTAACGGGCTTCACGATATTCCATGACAAAACCAAATTTACACAGTATCGTTCCACATATCCAGTCCTACAAAGGATAATAAATGGCTAAGTCCAACACATTGTGGCAAAGTAAAACCATAGATAAAGAAAGAAATTAAACTTTTCTCAACAAAACAGAGAAGAGAAGCACACAAACATAAACTAACTTCAAATTATGAAAAAAACAGAAAGCAACCATCACTATTCCTAAATATCTCTAAACATCAAAGAACACAATTGCCCCCTAAAAAGACATAAATTAGCAAACTGGATATGGAATGAGGACCCAGCATTTTGCACTACAGGGAACACAGCTCAGAGAAAAAGACAGACATTACCTCAGACTCCATATTTACACAATGTATGGAGAAGAGTAAATATCCCCTTTCTCCACAGGGGACTCTAGGTCATTCTGTCCAAAAGGAGAGGCTCCAAAATTTTCACATATACATCAGAGAAGCTAGAATTTTCCAAAACTAAGCAGGATTCTCTGAGTAGTACTCTATCTCATTAAGAGACGGTGGGACAAGAAACATATACTAAAGGAATTCTACCCACAGCCACATCTTAGAAACGGCTGGTTGATGTGACACATATACAAAAGATTTTCTTGGACATATTCCATCTGTAGAGAACATTATGGATCCAACTGTATGTGAACCAGGAGTGGTGGAACATGAAATGCAAACACTAGTGGCTGTAGCATCCTTGATATCTGAGGAAATTGATTCCTTGTTTTCCATTTGTGCAAAAGAATGCATATGACCTCTGCAGGTTTCACAGGGGACTATTTGAACTTCCTTATCTCCTCAAGATCAGGCCATCTTCCCCAAATACAGAAGATGCTACGCACTCTTCCAAATATGAACAAATGGTTGCCAGTCCTTTTTTATACCCAAAATCGGGCCCAAAACATCTGCAAAGTACATCAAAGACTTTGGATTTTACCTTATATTCTGAAGGGGCCTTGGACCCTGTTTTGCCTACCAGTCAGGCTTTGGAATCTGCCACTTCTACACAGAACTCTATTTCCACTTCTCCAGCAGAAGAAATTTTTTTGGAACTTCCTCAATTACACAAAAATATCTAGAAACATCCTTATCTGATCATGAGGCTCTCAGCCCTCTCACATATGTCCATGATGCTCTAGGAGAGGTCACATCTTCTGAGGTAGTTCTAATACCTACCCCCCCATTCTGATATCACAGTCAGCATTTCTAAACATATACACAGTACATTAAGACCTTCCTCATCTGAGAAGGATGTCTTAGGATCTACTGCATCTGAAAACCATGCTTTACAACTATCTCCATCTACCCAAGTAGATTTATTTCACATGTCCACTCTGGGGAGAAATAGTCAACATTCTCCCTCTACCAAAATGGACCACAGGCATCCAGTTTCTAGAAACAAAGGGTTAAGATTTGAACCTTCTGATGGACTCTTGAGAAATTTCTCCTCTAAGGAAGACAGTTTCAACATTACCCCTTCTGCCAAAAGGGATCCTTTGCCATCTTCTGCTGCCAAAGAGACACCAAAAGCTAGAATATTCCTCATGTGAGTCCCACCCGTTCTCCATCTGTCCAAAGGGTCTTGAAATTTTCCAAAAATGATGAAGGAATTGTGGAAATCTGCCAATCCTTACAAGGGCATGCTGGATATACCATATTGTCCCAGTATGCTCAAGTACCTCCGCCTTATACCAAAAAGGCATGTTCACCAATCTGCCCTAGGGTTTCAGGGAATTTCTTCACCCCTCTCTAGGGTTCCAGAAAGTGTTCTCCGTCCTCAAAGTAATTTGTCATTGTGAAAATTATACTCCAAAATACAATAACACTTTTTATATTTCCAAAGGAATGATGGAAAGTCCACATCGAAAAAAAATCATTTAGACCTTGTGCCATTAGCCCAAGTATATCAGAAAAATTCCATGATCTCTAAAGCATCAAAAAAATCAATCTGGTTCTATGACTCTTCCTGGGAAACATTTACCATCAGCAATAGAATCCCCAGGACCATCAAAATCTAAAAAGGGGTATCTAGAATATTTATCATCTGCCCAAAGGTCTTTAGGATGTTCAGCAACTTCTCCATGAGCTTGGTTAACCCATAGAACAAAAGAACTAAAGCCATCATCCCAGGGTGTTTTCACAAGAACCACATAGTTTTTCTTTTCTTTTATGCCAAGACATAAGGCCAGCTTCCTTCTCCCCATCTCTGTTTTCTTTACCCTCTTTCTTCTCCCTCCCAAATGGCTGTTTACTCTAAATTAGAGGCCAATTAGTAAACCCTAGAGGTACTGAAGGAATATCCGAGAGACAGTTGCTGTCAGGACAATGCTAGAAACATCACAGAACCAGTTAGGGCTCTCCAGGATACAAGAATATTTCAGGCAGGACCCAGTGATGATGTCAGTGAGAACTTCCATTGCCTACCTGTTAAACAGCTTTCCTTACATTGACCAATTTCGAGGGTGTCTTTTCCATGACTGTCTCCTGTGACACAGTGGAAACCTTTACATACTACATCTCTCCAATGCTAAGTACTTCAATTGTTTCATTAGGGGTTACATTCTCTGAATGGAGAAAGTTAGTTAGGGGCTTGGCATTGGAAGAAAAGATCTAGGAACATGGAGTGGAGGAGATTCTTCTGGATAATAATTTTATTCCCAGGTCCATTCCTGTGACATACACTTCAATTTCCTAGGTTTTCTCTGTATCTCCAAAGCAAGTATTTTCCCTACAGACATTCAATTGAATAAATATTGTATTAACTATTTTGTCTACATTCCTTGAGAGGGGACGTTATACATATTCCTGAATGTGTACTCAAAAATTCTGTTTTCCAATTCAATATTGGCAATGACTTTGTCAACAAAGGGGGCACAGCTAGAGAGTGAGTATAAGAGTGTAAATACTGTGTACCTTCTTCAAATGATAAACTCCCAAAAACTTATTTTATCCAAAAATTACCAGACATCATTAAAGCAAAGGAAAGCATGGACTATAGAATTTGGTTCCCTTGTCCCATTTGATATCAGTTCTGCATTATCTACCTTACTATGTTCCCATGACAAGACTTGAAGGTTTTTGATGTTTTACCCTGATCCTTTCTTCAGGCCAAACATAAGATTCAGGAGGATGTGCAGGATGAGGAATAGAGTGTGGTCCAGTGAAACCTCAGCTTCATTAGGTTCATAAGAACAGGAGAGAGTCTATATAGAACTGTCATTTGTGGATTCTACTTTCTTGATCTTGTATCCCAGAATCCATGTTAAAATTCCATCTAACTTCGTAGCTATAATTTACATATATATATATATATATATATATATATATATATATATATATATATATATGTGTGTGTGTGTGTGTGTGTGTGTATACATATAAATGTGTGTATATAGATGATATAGATATATATTTGTATATATAGATGATATGTAGATATATAGATATATAGATAAACAGATATACAGATATAGATAAACAGATATACAGATATAGATATATAGATAATAGTTATATAGATATATGGATATATAGATATATAGATATATAGATATACAGATTATAGATATGGATATAGATATAGATATAGATAGATATATTAGCCACCAAAATAGATAAGATGGATGAATCTTAGAATTGCATGATTAGAAGAAACAGATATAGGTCTTTCCTGAGAGACACAGTTAGAGCATGTCAAATACAGAAGTGAATGTTAGTGGCAAACCAGTAAACTGAAAACGCATTTGTTGTTGGTAGATTTTGTGAAGGGTTACAACAGCTGAAGGGCCTTTTAATCCTATAAGGAAAACCATGCCATCGAACCAGAGTTTTCTGGTTGTATACAAATATTCAAATATTGTACATGGATAGAACTATGGCTCCCACTTCATATGTAGCGGAGAATGGTTTTGTTGTGCACCAATGGAAGGAGATGCCCTTGGTCTAAACTAGGTTTTATTACCAATTCAAGGGAATTTCAAAGAGCAATAAGAGGGATTATACAAGAAGGGTAGGGGGACTGGTTAGGGATCTAATGGACAGGAAACTGGGAAAGGCAAACATATTTGAAATGTAAATATGGAAAATCAAATTAAAAAAGCAAAAAAATCTTGCTAAAAATAATAAATATTAAATAAGTTAAAGATAAGAAAACTGCCTTCTAATCATACATATTGAATGAGAAATCTAAAGGGTCACAATCAGGCAATGGCAGTCAGAGTAATCCTAGTGGAAAGACTGATATGATGTACTATAAACATGTCTAACTCCCAAATACCAGTATCAGACACAAACTGCACCATAGGTAATCCAATAATTAAGGAGTTTACTCTGAGCTGAGGACACAATAATTTTCTTTCACTTCTTCCTTAGGACCCTGTTCTTTTGGGCAAAAATATAAAAGGCATGAGCTCTAAGGAAAAGAACAGTGCCCTACTCAACACCTGGCTTTTGTGATAAATATATTAATGATATAAACTCTCTGAGTTCAAGGAATCACTAGAAGCAGGGAAGTCCAGTTAGTGTTGACAGGTTCTAAGCTCCTGAACCCATGTGTGGAAGGATCAGATCAGTTGTATCTCTTCAACGTACCTACTCAACTCCTACCAAAGACTCAGTGAGATTTCCCAGGGTCGACATATATCTTCCTTTTTCTTATACCAAGACAGAAGGCCATATTCTTTCTCCCCATCTCTGAGCTTTTCATACTCTTTGTTCTCACTCCCAAAATGCTGTTTGCTCTGAACTAGAGGCCAATTACTAAATCCTATAGGTACTGAAGGAATATATGAGAGGCATTGCAGACATGACAACATGATATTACAGGAGAAACTAGGGATCTCCAGGATACAAGAGATTTTTTCATGGAGGGCCTAATGATGATGTAACTGAGAATTTCCATGGCCTACCTCTAAACAGCTTTCTTTACATTGAGCAGTTTCGAGAGTGCCGTTTCCAGGTATGTCTCCTGTGACACAGGGGAAAACTTTATTACTCCATCTCTATAAAGCTAGAGACTTCTCTTTTCTTCCATAGTGGTTACATGCTCTGAATGGAGAAAGTTAGTCAGGGTCCTGGTATTGGTAGAAATGATCTGGGAACTTGGAGAGGAGGACTTAATTCCAGGTCCATTCCTGTGATATACTGTTCAATTTTCTAGTTTTCTCTGCCTTGTATAGCCCAGTATATTCCCTACAGACCTTTAGGTGATTGAATATTGTATTTCACTTATCATTTGTACATTCCTTGATAGGGGACTTTATAAATATTCCTGAATGTGTACTCAAAAATCCTGTTTTACTATGCCATTTTCTGCAATGATTTTGGCAATGATGTGGGCCCAGCTATAGAGTGAGTATAACAGTGCAAATACTGTGTACCTATTTCAAATGATAAAGTCCCAAATCCTTATTTTATCCAAAGAGTACCAGACAACAATAAAGCAAATGTCCACATGGACTATACATTTCTGTTCTCTAGTCATATTTGATATCGGTACTACACGATCTACCTTACTGTGTTCCCATGGCCAGACTTGAAGGCTGTAGATGTGTTATCATGATTCTTTCTTAAGACAAAATATAAGAAACAGGAGCATGGAGGAGTTTACTCTGAGCAAGAGACACAATACTTTTCCTTCCTTTCTTCCTTAGGTCCTTTTTCTTCTTGTGAAAAAGAATAAAGGTCATTTGCTCTCAGGAAAACAACAGTGCCCTTCCCATCACTTGGCTTTTCCAATAAAGAAATGAATGATATAAACTCTCTGAATTCCAGGAACCATAAGAACAGAGAAGTCCGGATGCTTCTGAGAGGACCCCAGTTCCTGATTCCCATATGTGGGAGGCTCAGATAGATGCTATCTGTTAAGCAATACCACTCAAAACCTACCGTGGCATCACTGGGCTTTCCCAAGCACACATATTTCTTCCTTTTTTTTTTTTGAACAAGACAGAAGGGCAGCTTTCTTCTCCCCATTTCTGATCTCTTCATCCTCTTTGTTCTAACTCCCAGATGGCTGTTTACTTTGAATTAGATGCCAATTACTAAACCCTAGAGGTACTGAAGGAATACCTGAGAGGCAGATGCAGACTTGACAACACTAGAGACATCAAAGAAGAAGATAAAGCTCTCCAGGTTACAAGAGATTTTTCAGGCAGGGCCTAATGATGATGTCTCTGAGAACTGCCATGGCCTACCTGCTAAACAGCTTTCCTTACATTGATCAGATTTGAGGGTGCCCTTTCCTGTTATGTCTCCTGAGATTCAGTGGAAATCTTTATGTACTCCATCTCTCTAAAGCTAGACACTTCTCTTTGCTTTATTAGTGGATACATGCTCTGAATGGAAAAAGTTAGTCAAGGGCTTGGAATGGGTAGAAAAGATTTTGTAACATGGAGTGGAGGAGATTCTTCTGGATATTAACTTTATTCCCAGGTACAATCTTTGAAATACAGTACAATTTTGTAGGTTTTCTCTATTTCCCAAAGGCCAGTATTTTCCCTACAGACCTTCAATTGAATGATTATTGTATTTCACTTTCTTAATGTACATTTATCGATATGGGACTTAATAAATATTGCTGAATGTGTACTCAAAAATTGTTTTCCAATTCCATTTTCTGCAAAGATTTTGGCAAGAAAGGTGGCCCAGTTATAGAATGAGTATAACAGTGTAAATATTGTGTAGCTACTTGAAATGATCAACTCCCAAGTCCTTATTTTATCCCAAAATTACCAGATATCAGTAAAGCAAAGGCCAACATGGACTATAGAATTAGGTTCTCTAGTCCCATTTGATATCTGTTCTTTATTATCTACCTCACTGTTTTCCCATGGCCAGACTAGAGGGTTGTGGATGTTTTACCATGATATTTTCTTGAGGAATAATAAGATAGAAGAGGAAGGACTGTGAGAGGAATGGCTTGAGGTCCAGTGAAACCTCAAATTCAATAGGTTCATAAGAACAGGAGGGAATCTATTTGGCATTGTCCTTTGTGGATTCTACATTCTTGACTTAGTTACACAGAATCCATATGAAAATTCCCCCTACCCAAGCAGCAGAAGGAGCCACCTACATATATATCACCAAAACCTGATAAGATTGATGAATCTAAGAAGTGCTTTCTGCCAGGAAACAAATATAGATTTTTCCTCAGAAACACAGCTAGAGCATATTATATACGGAAGTGACTGTATTCTTGTAAAACTATAAAAATAAAAAGTAAATATTTGTTTTATCCTGCTAACTCTGGCACCGAAGTGTCTGAAATTCTCTGCTAGATATCTTGGCATAAACACCTTCCCACTCCTCAGCTACACAGTGTTTCATGCCGTCACACACTCTCCCATACTCAAACCCTCACATAAAAAACACACAGCACAATAATCTTTGATTTAGTTGATTAGATATAATTGCCCACTTAAACACACCACGTAGGGTACTAACCATCCCTTATGAATATTAAAAACGACTTGTAAATACACAGAGCAGAATCTTAAATTCACCTGCCATGGCTTCTCACTCTGTCATCTTACAATCCTCTTTTTTCCTCTAGTGTCCTCCTCTTCCTTCAAACATCTCTACTGACCATTCTTCCTTCTCCTCACAAATTAACCCTCCTTCTGTCCTGTTCCTGCCACTCACTTATACTTTACACATTCAATGGGGAGGTAGTTCTTGTGAAGTAACCTGAGTTCTGAGTACAGGACTATGCACCTGACTTTGAGGCAGTTGAATTAACATCAAACACAGAAAACTGCAGGGAGAACCACAAAATGAACCCTAGTGGCAAACCAGTGAACTGAAAACGAACTTCTTGTTGGTAGATTTTGAAAAAGGATTAGAAGAGTTGAAGGTGCTTTCAAACCCATAAGAACAACAATGCCAATGAAACAGAGCTTTCTGGTAGTAGACCAATATTTAAAGAATGAACATGAATAATCCTATGGCTCTTACTGCATATGTTGCAGAGGATGGCCTTGTTGGGTGATAATGGAAGGAGAACCCGTGGTTCTGCCTAGCTTTGACTCCCAGTTCAAGGGAATATCCAGCGGCAGTAAGGGTGGTTATAAGAGAAGTGTAGGAGGACCGGTAAGGGATCTTTCAGTCAGAAAACTGGGAATGGAAATATTTTAAATGAAAATTTAGATATATCCAATTAAAAAAGCAATAAAATTAGTTAAAAATTTAAAAAATAATGAAAGACATGAAAGAAAAGAAATCTTCCAGCTATTCACACCTATTGACTCAGAATTTTAAGGGGTCACTGTCAGGGAATGATAGTCAGAGTATTACTAGTTGAAAGACTTATATGATGAAGTCTCATCTAGAAGCACTTCTCCCTTCCAGCTATTAGTGCCAGACACAAACTGCATTATTAGAATACAATGCATGGAGGAATTTACTCTGTGCAGAAGACAAAATACTTGCCTTACCTTTTCTGTTAGGACCTTTTCCTTTTTGACAAAAGGATAAATGCTATGAGCTCTCAGGAAAAACTAGAGTGCCCTTCCCAAAACCTGGATTTGGGGATAAAGAAATGAATTATATAAACTAACTGACTACCAAGAAAAATAACAAGCAGGGAAGTCAAGATGCTTCTGAGGGTATCCCAGCTCCTGATTCCCATATGTGGAAAGCTCAGATCAAGGCTATCTCTTCAGTGAACCTACTCAACACCTACCCAAGACTCAAGGATCTTTCCCATTGACCACGTGTTTCTTCTTTTTATACCTAGACAGAAGGTCACCTTCTACACCCCATGTCTGATCACTTCATCCTCTATGTTTGCCCTCCCAAATGGCTATTTACAATGCATTAGATGCCAATTTGAAGACCCAAAGGTACTGAAGCAATATCTGATAGGCAGTTGCAGTCAGTACAACAATGGTGACATCACAGAAGAAGCGAGGTCTCTCCAGGATACAAGAGATTTTTCTGGGAGTCCTAATGATGATGTCACTGAGAACTGCCATGGCCTACCTGCTAAACAGCTTTCCTTTCATTGAACAGATTTGGAGTGCAATTTCCAGGAGTTTCTCCTAACAGTGGAAACCTTTACATACTCCATCTCTTTAAAGCTAGAGATTTCTCTTTGCTTCATTAGAGGTTATATATTCTGAATGGACAAAGTTAGTCAGAGGCTTAGCATGGCTTGAAACGAATTAGGAATATAGAGTGGAGGAGATACTTCTAGATAATTTTTGTTTCCCAGGTTCATTCCTGTGATACACAGTTCATATCCCAGGATTTCTCCATTTCCCAAAGGCCAGAATTTTGCCTACAGACCTTAACTGAATGAATATTGTATTTCACTTTCTCATTGTACATTCAATGATAAGATACTTTATTAATATTCCTGTATGTGTACTCAAAACTTCTGTGTCCAATTTAATTTTCAAAAAAGCAAAGGACAAAACAACTATGGAATTCAGTTTCTAGTACTTTTTAATATCGGTACTACACGATCTACCTTTTTGTGTTCCCATTGCTAGACTTGAGGGTCATACATTTTACCATTATTTCTCTGAAGGCCAAACATAAGATACTGGAGGATGGGCAGAAAGAAGAATGGCTTGAGAGCAAGTGAAACCTCAACTTCAATTGGTTCATAAGAACAGGAGGGAGTTTATTTGGCACTGTCGTTTCTGAACTCTATATTCTTGACCTAGTTGCTCAGAATCCATGTTGCCTCCACCCAACCACATAGTTCTTGGAGCCACCTAAAAGAGGATATATGTATATGTATATATCCTCCAAAACTAGATAAGATTGATGTCGCTAAAAAGTGCAATCTGCCAGCAACTGGACATAGATATTTCCTGAGAGACACAGGTAGATAATGTCACCTACAGAAGTTAATGCTAGAGCAAACCAGTGAACTGAAACAGACTTCTTGCTGGCAGATTTTGAGAAAGGATTACAAGAGGTGAAGGAGCTTAAAATCCCGTAAGAACAACAATGTCAATGAACCAGAGCTTTCTGATACTAGACCAACATTCAGTGAATGTACACAGACAGAACTATGGATCAAACTGCATGTGGCAGAGGATGACCTTGTTCATCATGAATGGAAGCCGAAGCTATTGGTCCTCTCTAGGTTTGTCTCCAAGTTCAAGGGAATGTGAAGGCACAGTTGGGGGTGGGGGTTAGAGAAGAAAGGGGAAGGATACGGGTAGGAAACTTTTGGGTAGGAAAATGGGAAATGAAATAACATTAAATGTAAATATAGAAATATCAAGTTAAAAAAAGCAATAAAATTTCTAAAACATAAAAAAATGAAAGAAATAAAAGAAGAAAAAACTGACAGCTAATCATACCTATTGACTCAGAAAAGTAAAGTGGTGGTCAGTGGAAATATTAGTGGGAAGACTGAGATGATGATGTGTCACCTAATAGCATTGCTGCTTCTCAGACTGCACTATAGATATGCAAACATGGAGGTGTTTATTCTGAGCTAGAGACACTATATCTGTCTCTACCTTTTTCCTTAGGAATTTTTTCTTCTTGTCAAAAAGAGTAAAGGCCATGAGCTGTCAGGAAAACAACTGTGCCCTTCACAACACTTGGCCTATTGAATAAAGAAATTAATGATATAAACTCTCTGACTTCCAGGAACAATAAAAACAGGCAAGTCCAGATGCTTCTGAGAGGCTCCCAACTCCTGATTGCCATAGGTGGGAGGCTCAGATCAAGGCAGTCTCTTTCTCAATCCCACTAAATCCCTACCAAGTACTCACTGAGCTGTTCCAAGGACCACTTATTTCTTTTCTTTTTTTTTTATACCAAGACAGAAGGCCAGCTTCCTTTTTTCTTCCCATATCAGATCTTTTCATCCTCTTTGTTCTCCCTCCCAAAAGGCTGTTTACTCTGAATTAGAGGCCAATTAGTAAACCCTAGAGGTACTGAAGGAATATCTGAGAGGCAGTTGCAGACACAACAACACTTGTGACATCACAGGAGAAGATAGGGATCTCCTGGTTACAAGAGATTTTGGAGGGAGGGATTAATGATGATGTCACTGAGAACTGCCGTGGCCTACCTGCTAAACAGCTTTCCTAACAGTGACCAGTTTTGAGAGTGCCTTTTCCAGAAGTGTCTCCTATGACACAGGGGAATGTTTTATGTACTCTACCTCTTTAAAGCTACAGACTTCTTTTTCCTACATTAGCGTTTTCATGCTTTGAATGGAGAAAGTTAGTCAGGCACATGGCATGGGTAGAAATGATCTAGGAACATGGGGTGGAGGAGTTTATTCTGGATAAGAATTCTATTTCCAGGTCCATTCCTGTGACATACACTCAATTTCCTAGGATTTCTCTCTTTCCCAAAGGCCATTATTTTCCCTACAGACCTTTAATTGATTGAGCATTGTATTTTATTTTCATATTGTACTTTCCTTTATAGGAGAATTTATATATATATATATATATATATATATATATATATATATATATATACACACACATAGTTGTAGAAGACACCATATATATATATATATATGTATATATATATATATATATTCCTGAATGTGTACTCAATAAATCCGTTTTGCAATTTCATTTTTTGCAATAAATTAGCAACAAAGCGTGACCAGTTATAGAGTGAATATAACTGTCAATATTGTGTTCCTACTTCAAATAATACTCCCAAATCCTTATTTTATCCAAAAACTATGAGACATCAGTAAAGCACAGGCCATCATGTACTATAGAAGGCAGATCTCTACTCCTATTAGATATCAGTTCTAAAACATGTACCTTCCTGTGTTCCCAGGGTCAGACAAAAGGGTTTAGGTGGTTTTACCACTATTCTTTCTCAGGTGAAACACAAGACTCAGAAGGATGGACAGAAAGAGGAATGGCTTGATGTCCAGAGAAACCTCAACTTCAATAGGTCCATAATAACAGGAAGGAATTTGATTGGCATTTCTACATTTTTGACCTAGTTCTACAGAATCCATCCTAAAATTCCACCAAACCACATAGCTGTAGGAGCCACCAAATATATACATATATACATATATACATATATATATATATGTACATACATACATATATTTATATATATATATATTTAGATAGTTATATATATATATATATATTTAGATATATAGATATATATATAGATATAGATATGGATATAGATATAGATAAAGATATATAAATATAAATATAGATAAAGATATACATAAAGATATAGATATAGATAACAAGAGACAGATATAGAGGTAGATAGATAGATAGATGATAGATAGTAGATAGATAGATAGATAGATAGATAGATAGATAGATAGATAGATAGATGGATAGATAGATCTGCCACAAAACTACATAAGATTGATGACGCTAAGAAGTGCATGCTGCCAGGAAATGGATATAGATCTTTCCTGAGAGACCCAGGTAGACCATGCCAATTACAGATGTGAAGGTTATTGGCACACCAGTGGAATGCAAACAAACCTCTTGTTTGTAAATTTGGAGAAAGGATTACCAGGACTGAATGGGCTTTCAAGCCCATAACAACAATGCCAACGACCCATAGCTTTCTGGTACTAAACCAATATTCAAAGACTGTACATGGACAGAACTATGGCTTCAAATGTATATGTAGTAGAGGATGGCTTTGTTGGATATCAATGGAAGGAGAGGCTCTTAGGCCTACCAAAGCTGGAACCCCCAGTGTAGGGGAATGTCACGGGTGCTGGGAAAGTGAGTGGTTGGTGAGGGGAACACCTTTATAGAAGAACTGGTTGGGGAAAGGATAGGAGTCTTATGACTGGAAAACTAGAAAGGTGAATAATATTTGAAATTAAACATAATATTCCATTTTTATAAAAGGAAAAATAAAATTTTAACCAACTGAACAGCCGAAGAGGAATCTCAATCCCACTTGAACGGGAGAAGAAATGAACCTCAGGAGGGAAGAGTGAGGGGCCTGTGTGAGAAAGGAGTCAGTAAGGGAGAGGGGAACATGTTCAAGTGTTGGTAGGGAATTTGACTGAAGTCTTGAGTGCCAGCAGAATGAATGAAAAGAGTCAACCTCATGAACTAAAAGTTTGGAGGTGGGGGTGGCTCTAGAATATTCCAGAGACCTGAGATGTAAGAGACTATCAGGACTCAGTGAAATGTCCAGGAGTAGGTAGAGGGAACTTGTAGAGGCTAACTCCATGACGAAGAGAGAGCATCAAGTGAGGGATAAGGTTGCCATCCACAAATCAAAACTCTGACCCATATTTGTTGCTGTCTGAAAGAATTTAAGGGACAAAACCAGAGAGGAGCCTGAGTAAAAGGAATTCCAGTGTCCCGCGATATCTGGGAACCAGATTAAGTAGAGGCCCCCAAGGCCTGACACTATTACTCATGCTTTGTCATGTTCACAAAACGGACCTGACATGACTGCATTAGCAAAGAAAAAACAAGCAGCTGAAAGAGTCAGATGCAGACATTTACACTCAGCCAATGAACAGAAGCTGCTAAGCCCTGTGGTTGAATTGGGGAAAAGCTGAGGAAGCTGAGTAGGGGAGCAACGCAGTCGGAGGACCAGCAGTGTTAACTAACCTGGACCTCAGTGATTTTTCAGACACTGAGCCATCAATGTGGCATCATGCACCAGCTAATATGAGGCCTCTAAGATTGGAGTGCTGGTTCTGGACACAACAAGAGAAGATGCACTTAACCCTCAAGACACTTGAGTTCCCAGGTAGTGGAGAGGTCTGGTAGACTGAGGGTGGAGTGGGAGACAGCTTCATTCAGTTGGGAATGTGGGGAGAAGGTATGGGATGTAGAACAGAATATGGGCTTTGAGAAGAATGAAATCTGAACTCTAAAATTTTATTAAGTAAAATTTTAAAAGAGAAAATATAAACTATAATAAACACTTTCTTCCCCAACTTGCTTTTTTTCCTCCTTGGTCATGGTATTTCATAAAAGTAATGGAAACTCTGGCTAAGACACAGTATTATGGGCAAAATTGTGCAAATGCTAGTTAGAGAAGTATGACATCTCTATGTAGTCCAGTTAGTTTATCAGATTCAAACTTCCTTATTCAGAGATAGCAACTAACAGAGAATTTCTAAGACTAAGTTAATTATCATGCCGTAGTGAACATTTTTAACCAAACCATTATGGGATCTGTGATATCCAAAAAGAAATCAAGAGACTAGGAATACTAAAAGGAATGAATCTTGTTTAAACATTCTTGGAAGAAATGAAATTCATATCTATTAGATTACCATAAAGGGATTGATGCTTTGGATTGTGGCCTGCTACCAAACACAATCCATATTCTCTTTTATTACTTTCAAAGTAATAATAGTTTAATTAATAAGATGTGAACTTAACTCCAAAGATATTACTGTATGTATGGGTGTATTTTGTTTACTACATTTATTATAAAAATAATTTGTGTAAGAATGTCAATTGGAATTGCTTGGAAAAGTTCCTTGAGTTTACAGATATGGTTTTACTTAAATGAGATTTTCTCTAGCAGTGAATTCCATTTGTTTATATCATGGTTCCTTCTACATATACTGATGGAAATGACAATAGTTAGATTATTTCAGAAACACCTGGATAAAATTTCACTTACCTAAGGAAATGATTATTGAAGAAGTGCAGCAATTTACTTTCTCACTACTGATGTACTTTCTTCATGTACATTGCTATTGGCTTCTGGAAAAAGAAAGCAAAATTCATTTTTTAATGTCTCAAGTTACCAAAGTACTTTAGAAAAAAGTCTATCTTGTCTTATAAAGGAGATATTTATCTAATGCTAAATAAGAGTAAAAAGAATAGCTTTTGGGTTCTTTTTTAACTGTCCTACAAGAAATAAAATAAAATGCTTTTAATATACCATTTTTTATAGTGCTCAGCATCTCTGGTGTGTGTCTCTCACTCCCTCTCTTATCCAGATCTCTTTTAGTTTATGGAGCTGAGATGCCATGCATAGTAAACATCTTCATTCTCTCTCCCCCCAGGCTCTAAACCTCCTGCTTATTACCAGTGTTGAAAAAAACTTTATATTCACTGATATATGCAGGACCAGAAAATACCTGTCTTTTTGCGGTTAACTTGGCATTCTCAGGGTCCTTCCATGCAGGATACACCAAATGCTTGAGTGATATTACACCCCAAGGAGAGCCCACAGCTGATATCTCTTCAAACTAAAACTTTGTTTTTTCCAAATATCAATATTTGCTGATGCCTCTTAAAAGCTTTAACATCCTTTGTAGCCCTCCTCCCACCCAAGGTAAAAAAAAGAAGGATGGAAGCATTGGGTTTAGTGGTGGTGGCCCTGTTTAAATAGGTTCATTGGAGCAACTCCCATCTGTGTTGTCTGGATAGCAGAATTACATTACACAGTTTAGCAGAGGCAGCTTGTTCCATTAGCAAACATTTCATGAATACACTAGTAGTTCAATTTTGCAGAGTTGTCATAACAAACAGGAAACAGCAGCAGTGGCAGAAATAGAACAGCCAGGCTTCTGTACGTAGCCTGGACAGAGAGAAGTTCTATGCTGTGATTCTCTCAGGGAATTGAAATCAGCAGAGACTCAAGATCCACAAACATTGTTGCTGCTGCTTCATTTGTTTGCCATAGTCTGTGTAGCCAACTTTCCCTTGGAAAAAATAGCATATGTTTGAAATGTTTGCTGCTGCTACAAATACATTACTGTAGCTGAGTAATCCTGTACATTATTTTCTCTTCAGAGTGATTGACACTATCCAAATCCTTTACAGTTATTGGTGCTAATTTTGAAACGGGTAATCCAATATGTGATCAGTTGAGAAAATTCAAAACAGTGTACCTGCTTTGACCATGTTTCCAATATAAAAATTTAAAAACACTTACAACCTATGAGCTGTAATGGTACTGGAAACCCTTAACAACCATCTCAATAGCAGTTACATATTCTTACTCTTGTATAAAAAATAGAATTAATTGGCAAAAGGTGATAACAATTTGTTTTTGAATGGGCTAGCCTGTCGGTGATTTTGGTCAAGATGATAATTATCAAAAGCATGATTTCAAGCAAGTTTATAAAATAATGTGTTTAAGATATGGAGCTCATTTGCAAATTTTCCTATCCTGTTTGGCCAAATGCACATGCCATCTAGTTGTAGGGATTAATCTGGTTTATATTGTAGAAACTCAACCTAAATATACATGTTTTTTCATGCATCTACCAGCAGGGTCACAAACCCACAGTTTTATTTCAATTGTCATCTATAAAATTCCATCCGTTACAAACAACTGTCCCATGGTTGTTGGGAATCGGTGGTAGAGTTTTTATTTTTTTTTCTAGTTCTATGTTAAATGTAAAGATATGAAAGGTAATAAGTGTGTGGAAAAACAATTTGGAATTGTATCTTAATAATATATTTCCCTTGGATTTTACTTTGTTTTATGTTTTATTAAGAAAATTATTGAACTTGGTGACTCAAGACAGCAAGTATAATACATTTTTTTCTATTTTCTTTTTTTCGGAGCTGGGGACCGAACCAAGGGCCTTCCGCTTGCTAGGCAAGTGCTCTACTACTGAGCTAAATCCCCAACCCCATATAATACATTTTTAAAAATGATTTTAAGCAATATATTATGTGAACTTGAATTTTAACTCCAGTACTCCTGATTCTCAAGGGGACTTTTTCACACTTTTCTTTCTTGAATTTGAAAAATGAAGTGTACTTATACATAAATCGAGTTTTAGAGGAGCAAAATGATATAATTTGAAGGAAATACTTAGTGTAGATTATAGGATTAATAAATAATGATATTTGACTATATCCTCCCTAGATGGTGAAGCCCTTGAAGGAAAGCAGAAACTTCATTTTTTTATAAACCTATTTTCTAGACATGTACTGGAAACATAATAAGTAATCACTTATTTTTGGAGTAAGAGTTTGAATGAGTTAGAGTAGTACATATAATCTCCAATTACCAAAAGTCAGATTTGTAGAACCATCATCATGTTAAAAAAGAAGAAATGAATACTCAAACAGAGTCATTTGACAATAACATCATTTTTCTCTTATTTGACTAAACCATATACATTATGCCTAGGCAATTTCTTTCAAAAGCAAAGTTTTTGGTTAGTAAAGAATGTATGTATGTATATATGTATATGTGTATACATTTGTATATGTGTATGTGTACATAGGGACACACACACACACACACACATATATATATATATATATATATATATATATATATAATTGTGTATGTGTACTTAAGGGCATATGTATATATGTTTATATGTATATATGTATATACGTGTAGGTGGACACATTTATATATATATATATATATATATTTGTTTGTATGTGTATATGTGTTTATATATATATTTATGTAACATAAAATGCACTCTACTTTCTAACTTTATGCAACTTTTCACAGCTATACATTAGTACTCAAGATTTTTAAAAGCTGTTTCATAAATTTTGATTCATTGTAAAGTTACAGTTCAGAAAAGAGATTCAAGGTAGCTAATTAATTTTTATAATATCAAATTTCCTCATCTATTTCATAAAACACAAAGATTTAGTTTGGTAATGTGACTGTATATGGGTTTTAGCATGAGACATATCTAATTAACTTTTCCATCATGTGATGTAATTTCAGGATACTAAAGGACCTATGTGAGTTAGAAAATATAACAAATGGACTGCTATATGTGATAGATCAGAATGATAGAAAGATACATACATACATACATATTTACATACATGAAAGATCACAGATAAGTAGATTAATATCACATACTCAGAATCATCAATCATGAAATAATTATTAAATGTGAAATATCTTCTTATATGAAGCACAATTTTAAATGTGAATTATGTTCATATCTTAATACCTAAAGGAACATTTATCAGCCGTAATTTTAAAATAAAATGTCTATTTAACACTTCCACTCAGGTAATTAACAGAGATGAAATACTTAGATTCCTTTACATTAATCTGTCAAATTCTCCCATCATCTCGTCTTTGTTACTTAAAGGCATAACATCATACTTTGTCTCTATTTGCAAATCTTCAGCTACTTTCCACCCTGCTCTGCATTCTACCTCAAATCTTATCACTATATTTAAGTCTCTAAGAGATCCTCATGTGCTATCATGAAATTTAATCATGATCCATCATTTTTTATCTTTACTAACATTGCTCTCATATAGGTAATTATTATTTCTCTGTCACAAATGAGATCACTACCGCTTCCGTGTTTTCAGTACTATTTTCAACATCAACCATTTTATAATTGCTCTTTAAATGAGATAATAAAATGATCTATTTTCCCCCAATAAATTTCCACCAACAGTTTGTTCCATTGAATCTTTAGACAAGAAAAACAAAGTTGTTACAAAGTTCTAGTTCTACTCAGATTTAAAACAGAAAGCTGGCTATGTGACAAGAATCATAGGAAGAATACTTCTGGAAGAGAAAGCAGAGCTTGGAGAAGACCTCATGCAGAGAAGTGCTTCATGCAATTTTAAACAAAAAGTGTGAAAGACCTGAACTTGCATATTGAATATTATTTGTTGAATAATATTTACAAGTGATTCTGAGTGGACTACATAAGCATGTTTATTTATAAATCCATGGTAAATGCTAAAAAAAAATGACATCGACGTGTAATAGAGCAGAAAAGGAAATAAAGTGGAAATTTGGTACAGGTTACATTATGGATGTTATCAGTTTAAACATGCTGATTTCATGTGATGAATATCACAGATATACTAACAGTATTGCATGACTCTATAGTGAAATTACACAGAGTGAGAACACTAACAATAACCTGTGACAAAAATGGCTATATGCTTTAATATTTCTTTTTGAAAACATTCATTTCAATTAAGAAAATTCAATAAAGGAACCAAAGATAACTCTTTTCATCTTTTGCATATCCAATCTTTAAACAGACAGGAGTATACTGGATGAATTTTCTTCAAGCATTTTGCTACTCCAGTTATTATTAATTTAAAACAATATGCAGATCAGGGTGTCATACTTGTGGGTATTGGTTACTAAGACCCAATAATCTCCTCAGAAGGACATCCATATAAAGGAATCTAAAATAATTTCCATTTAAATATTAAAAATCTTAAATATGAAGACTGCTTATCATTTTCACAATACATACACCATTTGTAATTACTTCATTTTTACGTATCAGTATCAGTCACTCTACCTCTCTTATTTTGATATATGACAAGCTTAACAAAGAGCAGACCCTATGTTTCTCAGCATGCCTCACATTTCACCAATTTTCCACTGCATCTGGGCCATATTACAATCAATATAATTAATATTTTCAAGTAAATGATAATGGGATACAAATGCATATTTTGATATTTCCTACAGTAAAACAAGTAAAAAGATCCAATAAAAGAATAGGTACAGAATTTGTTTATATGAAAACAGTAGGTTAATAATACCTTATAATATCCACCCTAATTCATATTGAGTCAGTGCTGAAGTATATGTGTCAATGTTTATGAAAAGATTAAATATCTTTTATGTATCTTTCTAAAAACAATTGGACATAGTCAATAAAAAAGTGTCAGGCTCAGATAAGGTTTAGAAATAATTAAAATAAGTTCCAAAAAATATTCTAAAAGACAGTTATACAACATATAAGTTTAATTCTCAGGCTCCATAACTAGATAATATAGTACTGAGCAATTGTATTCAATTTGCACATACAATTTTAATTTACATAGGAAATAAATGTTTAAAATCTCAAAAGCTATATTTATTCAACAGTAAGATTTCAGAAGTGTAAGTTTATTCTTTTTTTTCATTTTCATTAAATAGGGTATTTCTCATTTGTATTTCAAATGTTTTTATCTTTCCTGGGTTCCTCTTCATCACCCCTAGTCTCTCCCACTCCCTCATTTTAGTGATTGTCTCCTCCACATGGACACTCCCTTCCTTACTGTCCCAGACAACCAAATATCCAAACTTTTAAAATGGGTTAGAGAGCTAAACCAAGAATCCTTAACTGATGTAACTCAATATCTGAGAAACATATCAAGAAATGTTCAACATCCAGAGTTATGAGAAAAAAGGAAATCAAAATGAACCAGAGATTCTACATTACACCAATCAGAATGACTAAGATAAAAAACTGATGCAGTAGCAGAGTGGTCTAGGATGTAGACAAAGTGGAACACTACTCCACTGCTGGTGGGATTAGTAGCTCTATAGCCACTTTGGATATCAAGGTGGAGGGTCAGAGAAAATTGCAAATAGCTTTACTGAAGACCCAGCTTTACCACTCACTTCAACACATATACCCACACTTGATCCACATATAACAAGGACATGTGCTTGAACATGTTCAAAGCAGTCTTACTCATATTAGTCAAATGCTGGAACCAATCGTGAAATATGTCATCCCCACTGAGGAATAAAGAGAGAACGTGTGCTATAATAAAACAAAGGAACACGACTCAGGTATTAAAAATGAGGACACCAAGAACACTGTACACAAAGGGAAGAAACTGGAAAATAGTGAAGTAACAGAGTACAAAAAGGTCATATCATGGAATGTACTTAGGGACAATTGGATGTTAGCCACAAAGTTAAGAATACCCAGTATTCAAATCCTTTATCACATGGAGGGTAACATGAAAGAAATCCAATTATGGATGCTTGCAACAAACTTAGAAGGCAGAGGGATGAAGGGACCTAGGTAGAGGTAGAGAAGGATAGACAAAGTGGGGAGGGGGATAGCAACAATGAAAAGAGACAAGAGAGAAATCCAGAGGAAAAGTGGAATAAATAACAATAATCATCAATGGTGGGTGGTGAACTTGGGTATCCCCAGGAAAGTCCCAGATTTCAAAAATGCAAAAGGCTCCTATACACCTACTGGGATGATAGTAGTTTAAATACTAAGCAGCAAAGAGATAGAACAACTAGAGACTGCCTCTTGTAGCTACAAATGACCCAAGTGAAGGTATGGTGCTACCCATGCAGCTCAAAATTTTTAACCTATAAATATGCAAGGCCTAAAAAAAAGTAAAAGAAAAGAGCAGAGAATGAAGAAAGCCCCTTCAGAGACTACCTCACCATAAGAATCATTTCATCCACAGACCTTAAATCCTCTAACTATTCCTGATGTCAAGATGTGCTTGCAGATAAGACCCTAATATGTCTGTCCTCTGAGGGGCTCTGCCATCATCTGACTGAGACAGATGCTGATACAGCTAAACATTTGACAGAAAACTGACAGCCACATAAGATGAGTTAGTCTAATGCCTAAAGGATCTTAAGGGGATTGGAAACAAATATGAAACACAAGAGTATCAAATAAGTTTATCCTTCAGAGTCTCAGGAAATTTACCAACGAGAGTATACTTGGCCAGTACATGGTTACTGCTATATAGATAGCAAAGCATATGGAGAAGACAACTGTCCAATCTTTAATCTCTGGAAAGGAAGGCAATCGGTCTTGTGGAAATGTCATATCCCAGAGAAGGGGGATGTTAGATGGCTAAAGTGAAGTGTCATGTAGATGGAGGAGCACCATCATAGAAACAAACAGCATCGGAAAGGCTTGGGGGATTCAAGAAAGAAAGAAGAGTTTGGGAAATGACTTTGAAATGTAAACAAATACATAGATTATTTTGCACTTCCAATGTTTATAATATAAGATATGTATGTTTCCAACAGAGATGTTCACATCTCTCTCCTTAATGAATATACAGTCAGTATTTGTAACATAGGTTTACTGAAAGTTGAAATCCAAAATTGTTGTGACTTACTTATTATTCGAATTTCACATAGATAAACCCATTCAATATTTTATCTTCTGCCCATGTAACTATAGCAAATATTTAGTTACTTGATAGAAAATTAAAAAAAAATTGTCTTTCTACTCCATTAGTTTTCCATTCAATGCCTCAAATGTCTCTCAATTTAACTGTATGTACTACATTCCCTTCATTGTTGCTCTTTTCCCTGTCTCTTCACAGTTGATATTCCTGTTCCTGACTGTGTCCTTCAGCAATACATAAGTACACTTGCACTTCTCAAAATATATACAGCCTGTTTCACTAGACTCTTACACAAAATGATCATACAGATACACAGTTTAGAGAATTAACATTCAGATTAAAGTGAATATGTAACTCATTTTTTACTTTTTGATCTGGATTAACTCATCTAGGATGGCATTCACAAGAGGAATTCTGATTTATTTTCATTGATATTGGGTTTAAAATACTTGTGCATTATATACTTCCTACCTTGGATTAGTCCGGCATACCACACACAGAACAGAACAAATCAATTAATTGTAGGATATGTGCATGTATGTGTCTAGGTCATTCCACAGTAACTCATGCTAAATGTTTGAGTAGCAAATCTGTTCAAAGATAGAATGACCTCCCTTTTTTGCATGTTTCTTAAACATACCAAATCACCTCACATTGCACCAATTATTTATACCTCTGGGCTACAGATTAAATTCATTATATCTACCATTAATCTCTCCATAGGGATTAAGAGCTTATTGATAAATAATTTTGTAGTCTTTAGATTAGAATTTTGTCCCAAAACTCATTAAGTATTTATTGTTCTGTAAATTCAAACCTAAGTGGTATTTCAGAAATTTGAGTTTCATGGTCAGACTTCGTCAGCTAAATGCACTCTGTCCATTGTTGGCAAGTTCAAGCTATGCTTCCTGAATGTCATGTTTGCTGTGACTACCTAGTTGTATAGTCATGGGATACGCAAGTGAGTTCTCATATAGTTTTCTCAATACTAAATTGATCTGATCAGAATCTGTGAAGTGACGAATCAATCTCTTTGTGCTGAATGTAGGTTGCCAAACTCCCTCTGGATAATTTTTGAATAGCATCTTGTACTTATGCATATGCTTTTTAGGTGGTTTCTCATTATCTATTAACACTCCACATAGATCTGGAGCATTATATTATTGTAAGTTTCCAAGCCAAGTGATTACCTGTCCTGGATTAGAATCGTCTGTGAGTTTCTAGATCAATGTGTGTAATCCTAAGGGATTCTTCTTGATATATTATCATCTATGGATGGTGTAATATCTACAACGTTTGATACACAGCCTTTGATACACCTTCCTTCTGCTGTGTAAAATAAAATTATTTACAGCAATGGGATCCTGTAATATTTAGGCTACTACATGAATCCTTTAGTAAAATATATCTATGCATGCTTATTCATGCCCAAAAAGATCCATGGGGAGACCAACCTGGCTAAAAATGTCAATTGCTACTCAGATGTCCACTATGTATACAGTCTGAGGAAGAGTCAGTTCAGTTCAGGTGTGGAACTGAAGAATACTCAGCCATTTTCCAAACGAAAAAAAAAATCAAGTGACTAAGATAAGGATTGTGGGAATGCTTTCATCTATGTAGAACATTAATTTTAGACTCACATACAAATGTGTGATGTGCAGTATTAACAACACTTTATTTCAGTAGGAATTATATACTTTTGGGTATGGTCTCTCTGGACTATTGTATGATATCAATATAGTTTGCTGTGACAGATTTTCAAGTACATATGAAATATGAGGACTCCAGCAGAGTAACTCTTGCTCAAGTAATACCCTTCATGTTATTTGTGACCCTCACTGGGAACACTTACTGCTATGTATCAGAGTTCTGATTCAATTTTAAGTCTTTTTTTTGTTCTCATGCTAACTTTTGATGTTTCCTTTCTCCAATAGAATAGTTAGTCAATGAGCCTGTATACCAGACATCAGATGCAATATCAAGCATTGGTTGCAGCTTGCCCCTCTGCTGAATTCACAGCTATGAGGAAGTGTTTCTTATGAGAAGTAATTGATCTCTACAATGAAGATTATTGTTGTCTGTGTTTTTCTCTGACTTCCTCAGTACTCTTAAGGGTCATATGAGGGAAGAAATCACAATGAGAGTGAGAAGCGATCTTTCTGGATCCCAGGATAGACAAAATACACCAAAGTTTCCTTGCAAGATATAAGAACATAGTGGACAGGGTTTGTATTCAACTTAGTCAATGAAATGCTCTCCCTTTATACCCTGTATATGTACAAATATTTACACAATTGGATTGGCTTGTTAGCTATGCCTACTTACCCAGCCTGCCCAGTTTTCAGGCTGTGAAGAGGAGACTTTGTTCTCAGCAAGGGATCACCTGGTGGACAAACATCTTACTCTTGCTCACTGTTTCCCTGTTCCTCCAAGTTAAGCAGCTTCTTTCAAATGGATCGCCATTGTCCATATTATCCCTGACTTCAGGTCTGAAGCTATGAGCCCAGTCAACAAGAAAATCTCCATAGCTAAGAAAAAGTAAAATTTTTCATTTTTTAATGCTGAGGTCGAGGGGCAGATATTATGGTGACTTTCTTTATTCTAAGATCTTCTTCAAACAGGGAAGGGGGAAGAGCATTAGAGGAGGGTAAGTTTTGATCTATCTAGGGTTGCTTAACAATAATAGTAATAATAATAATAATAATAATAATAATAATAATAATAATAATAAGTAGTAGTAGTAGTAGTAGTAGTAGTAGTAGTAGTAGTAGTAGTAGTAGTAGTTTAGACTAGGAAGTTTATTCAGCATTTAAGAACACTGCCTGTCTTTCCAAATGTCATGAGTTCAATTCCAAGTGTACTCATCGTGGCATCCAACCATTCATAATGACAGGTGAGTCTGGTGAGTCTGACAGGTACAGTATACTCATAAAAATCAAATAAAATAAATCTTTAAAATAAATAAAAAAACAAAAGTTTACTTATCTAAGTTTAAGTTACTGTGCTTCTGTAGCTGACCAACTTTCTGTGTTCCTCTGAGGACAGAAAATGCATCTCTCTCTATTAAAATCCAGGATGAGAGCTCACACACTGCTTGCCATATCTCGTCTGTTATTTAAACACAGCTTCTGCTTTTCTGAGAAATGAAATAGCTTCCATTACACTCCTATCGTACCTTCAAGTTCTACTTTTGAGAGGCACATCAGAAAAGTGTGTTTGTGCATGAGGACGTTGGAGTTGCAGTTTCTTCTGATGTGAGAATACTGGGTTTAACACAGAGGGGTCAAGACGATCAAGGAATGACTGGGTGTAATAACTATCTTTTGTTCAAATTCTGCTGATGCCATGGGTCAGTATTCCTGGAAGTTTACCCAACTCACAGGTTTTCTTCTTGAGCTCAATAGTCAGTTTCTCCTACTTCTTAATCTGCTGAACTTGCTCATTGATGGTGGAAGGTTGGCATGATGCCTTCCCAGCAGACCCTGTAGATAAACACAAGGGAACATGCATATTAATGGCCCAGTCACAGGAGAGACCATTCTGAGTCCCCCAACAAAGCATGAGGAAAGGGGAAATCTACAGACACTTTGAAGCACTGAGAGAGTAAGAAAGCTCTTTTCAAGTTGGACCTATTAGCTACTCTCCTGCCTCCAACGATGATTGCTAGACATATGCAGGTAAGTTCTGTAGTCCATAGTTCTTAGGACAACCAAGCCCTAATCATGTATGTTCAAGAAAAATGAGTCTGAAATCTTGATACATTTCCAGGGGAGTATCCCTCTCTCTCTCTCCTTGTCACAACATGTCAATGACTTGAACAATAATCGTCTGTAGATGAAGTCCTATACTCTACCCTGAGAGTAGTAGATTTATCTGTGTGGCTCCTATTGGATATCTTTCTCATTCAGAGTGTAATTAAGGAACTCATAGCAAACTAACTGCATGCTTGTCAATTTCTGGCTGTTTGCCAAATATTCATCAGATATTCTTGTCGCTTGGTCCCTTCTTTAAAAGTTCAGATGTTTCAGACCATAAGTCCTGCTCCTAGAAGGTCTGACCCAAGCACAGCTTCTCCAGGAAGATCCCCAGTACTGGCTCAGGGCTTACTCTCTCTGCTTTACACCAGATTATTTATTTTGCATATTTACAACAAGAAAGAAGTCCTAATATCATTTTTTTCTCTCTCATCTCTCCATGCACTCTGTTTTTCCTGTAAATAACTCGATAATCCTAGAAAACATGTCTGTGTCTAAAACAATAAGCATTAACAAAATACCACAAGGGCAGCTTCTGTTTCCATAACACTAGTGACATCACAAAGAATACCATGGAATTCCAGGCATGCAATAGTGTACCAGAGGAGTGTCCCCTTCAACAGTACATAACTATCCATTAACCAGATATTCTCCAAGTCAACAAGCCAAGTTGGCCTTTCCAGTACCTTTGCTGAGACACAAGGGAAGACTTTCCATCACTCTACCTTCTAAAAATGGAGATATGACTGATTAATTGAATTTTTTCCTACCTTCATGTACAGATACTGAAGCCTAAACTTGCAAACAAAGCTCAGAAATTGTTCATCCCGACCTTACTATGCACACTGAAAATGACAATGAAGAAAGGAAGTTGAGAACTTAGGTCAGTATGATTGTCATTTATGCAACGATTCTAAACAGTTAATCACTCTAAGCGGACATCTTCTTTAGCTAAATGATCATTTTATCCAATTTCCTCATCCATTGCTCCTCCTAACTAATTCTGGAGAGTTGGGATTATGCCTTCCTTGTAGAGCTGGTACATAGATAAATACAAGTAAGCAACGACTTTGGAAAGATCCACAGAGAAGTACAGTTTAGTTGAGGGAGTAAAAAAATTGGAATAATTATGTAAATTCAGGCAAAAACATTGTTCAGAGCCTCAAAAATAACATGTTTAGTCATGGGGTTCTTTATGATGTGAGCAGCAGTTCACAGATCAGGCTACAGGTGCATTGCTTAACATAGGTGCAATTTGAGACCTCAAAAACAGAGGAAGCATGATGAGTCAACCTTGGAATGCAATTAAGAAGTCATGCTGTACTATGGAGAGGTATCCTGCGGAGGAAAGAGACAGACAGAGACAAAGACAGACAGACAGACAGACACAGACACAGACACACACACACACACTCACACACACACACACACACCAAAACAAAGCATCAGTCATGGGGACAAGTATGTTGTAGATCAATCATAAGGAGCTTCACCCATAGAATAAAAGTCAAATTCTTCTGTTGGGTGCCACATGTGACAACGTCTATACTCTTGAAAGGGTGTCACTACTACATTTCTGGAAAGCATCTATTAGAAACATACAGACAGGGAATGGTAAAGTAGGGTAGAGTCTAGGTATTATTAAACTATACATGTTTATTAAAGCCCCATGTAACCTTTGTCATGATGCTGGCAGTCTCAGCAAAGAGAAGCCTGACATGCATTTCTTGAATATCTAAAAATTTTCTTTTTATACATGTGTATTGGACTCTATGCTTGTTGGGGGTTGTTGAATATTCTGCATCTTCACAGTTGTTCTTGTCTAGTAGATTTGGATGTCAACTCTATTTCTAATTGTGGTTCTCCAGAGGACTCCAAGTTCAGATTACCCTGGGGTTTATGAGATAAGGAAGGGCATAAACTGGCAAGAAATACATTAACATTAGTAAAGACTGTTGTAGGATAGAGGAAAAAATTATGACAGAGAGGAAGAGAGAGAGACACACACAGAGAGAATGAAAGAATATGCCTTATGTACATGAAGCCAGAAAAGAATTTGTGAATCTAGAAGACAAGGTATGATAGACTGCCTGTAAATCCCAGTAACTAAGAAAGGACCTTGGATCCAGTTTTGATATTGAGGCTTCATACAGCTTGGCCTTTGCCAATGTGAGACACACGATTTCAATGAGCAAATCCATAGCCTGGAAAATGTAGTTATGGTGGTCCAGAAAAAAAAAAAAACAACACAGAATTGTCCCCTCTGTCTGCTTCTCATTACTCTGGTCTCCCGTGTCACAGGAGGCTTAATGGTCTTCCACATACCCTCAGATGCTGCTCACAAGGAAGAGCAAATTTCTTCAACAGTACTTCATCTGAGCCTACCCTTTAGGTACTCAGGTGGATGGTACTCAGGAAGTGAACTGATAAGTTATACTTTTCCTAGCTGGGTGTTAAAGTTCAGACTTGAGCATCCCACTCTGTGATTTTTCAACAGTTACATGTATCCATTGGGATGGCAGTGTCACAATGACTGCAACTGTCTTGTCACGCCTTTCACATGCTTCATGTGACCGAGTTGAAAGTCTGTCTTAGCTTATTTACAGATCCACGGGATGCAGCTTGGCTTCAAAGGCCACAAGTCTGACCACAGAAAACAAGAAAACAATGTCACAGTTCACAGTTATAATGTAGACATGTCGGGGTATTTCCTCCAAATTTTGTTTAAAAGCGGATTTTTTTTCTTTATTATCTTGAGCATTTCTTATTTACATTTCAATTGTTATTCCCTTTCCCGGTTTCCTGGCCAACATTCCCCTATCCCTGCTTTTTTACCCCTAAACCCCTTTGTATATGGGTGTTCCCATCCCTATCCTCCCCCCATTACCGCCCTCCCCCCAACAATCACGTTCACTGGGGGTTCAGTGTTAGCAGGAACAATGGTTTGCCTTTCCACTGGTGCTCATACAAGGTTATTCATTGCTCCCTTTGAGGTGGGAGCCCAGGATCAGTCCACGTATTGTCTTTAGGTAGTGGCTTGGTACCTGGAAGCTATGGTTCCTTGGCATTGTTGTTCATATAGGGTCTCAAGCCCCTTCAAGCCTTTCCAAGCCTGTCTCTCATTCCTTCAACGGGATTCTCGTTCTCAGTTTAGTGGTTTGCTGCTGGCATTCGCCTATGTATTTGCTGTATTTTGGCTGTGTCTCTCAGGAGAGATCTACATCAAGTTCCTTTCAGTCTGCACTTCTTTGTCAAGCATATTCTTTTACTGAAGATTATGCTACTCTTTCTAGAAGGCCACTTTATGGCAGAACATTTGGATTATGCCCCATCCACACTTTATAGATTTCTTACATAGACTTCTTTCAGTGACAAGGTTTCTGTAAATTGCATATAAACTAACCATTTAAGGACACAAACACAAACACATACACACAAAAGATACACAGGTACACAATGACACACACACACACAGTGTGCAGGGATAATAGAGATGTGCATGTTGAAAAAGTTAGGACAGTGGATCTAGAATATAAAATGTGAAGGGTTCCACCAAAATCTAAGACCCTAGGATGGAGGATCGGAAAAAATTGTGAGGTGTGCTTTCCCTACAACTTGAATACATTAACAATGAAATATGAGGCATCAGAACTGCATGGTCAAACAAAGACGAGAAACATACACAGTCAAATGAGTGCAAATACAGCTCATCTCTCTGATATCTAATGGAAGAGTTCAAGTGTTTCTCACACATCTCCTGCATAGTATTTATTTGCAGTCCAATTCTAGAACACCAAAGGATATTCAAGAACATATAAAGAGCTGAAGCCAGAATGTCAGCATTCCCAGAGATCAGAAGAGAAGGGAGTTCTGTTTTCCTCTGCTTCCCTTAACTATGCTTCAGAAAACCAAGGAGACAGCCTCCTCAGGCATATGCACATCTGCAGAGGTTGTAGTTTGGCTTTAGAACATCTTAGCCTGTAGTTACACAAGCCAGGATGAAAACTACAAACTACATCAGCATACAGTTGATGTGCCCAGGATCACTCCTAAGTCTCTCTAGACCTACAAGTGTAGATAAACATGCCTTATAGGAATAGAACATGGTTGTATAGTTCCCTCAATTACTGTTCAGGACAGGTACAGAAGACAGGAAGGAGCCAGTCCCTCTTCAATTTCTCTAATTGATATTTCTTCAATGTAGTATAAAACTGCCTGCCAAGGAGACTGTCATTAGGACAAAACAGCCGGAAACAGATTGGGAAAAATTCTACACCAATCCTACATCTGACAGAGGGCTATTACCTAATAAAAACAAAGAACTAAAGAAATAATGATTCAGAGAGAAAATAATCCTATTAAAATTGTGCTACAGGACTAAGCAAAGATTTCTCAACTGAGGAATATCAAATATCTGAGAAGGATCTAAAGAAATGTTCGTCATATTTAGTCATTAAGGAAATGTAAATGAAAACAACCCTGAGATTCCACCACATACATGTAAGTATTGCTGAAATAAAAATTCAGGAGACAGCAGAAGTTGATAAGGATCTCAAGTGAGAGGAATGCTCCTTTTTTTGGTGGCACAAAGAACTGGTTCAACCACTCCAGAAATCAGTCTGGAGATTCCTCAAAAAATTGGAAATTGCAGTGCTTGAGGAACCAGATATACATCTTTTGGCATATAACCAAAAGATGCTCCAACATACAAAAAGACACATCCACAATTATGTTCATAGCTGGCTTATTTATAATACCCAGAAGCTAGAAGAAACCCTAATGGCATTCATCAGAGTAATTGTTAGGAAAATGTGGTACATTTACACAATGGTGTACTACTCGGCTATCAAAACCAATTATCTCAAGAAAGTCATAGACAAATGGAATGATCTAGAAAATATCATACTGATTGAGGTTACCCAATCACAGAATGGTATGAAATCACACATGGTATGAAATCACCGAAAGTGAATATTGCCACAAAAGCTCAAATTACCCAAGATGCGGTTCTCAGACAACTGGAAGCTCAAGAAAGGACATACAAAATGTGCATGCTCTACTCCTTTTTAAAAGGTGGACCAATAATATATATGAATTTAGGACAGAGACTGAGGGAATCCCATTCAGAGCATGCCATACATGTGGAAATATATATACACATCAGTCACCAAAACTAGAAAAGATTGATAGAGCTAAGAAGTGCATGCTGCCTGGGACTGTATATAGATCTTCCCTGTGAGACACAGCTAGAGTATATCAAATACAGAAGTGAATTCTAGAGGCAAATATGTGAACTGAAAATGGACAGTAAGGGGAGTTATAGAAAAAGAGGAGTGGGGCCGGTTAGGGATCATATGGGCAAGTAATAGGGAAAGGAAATAACATTTGAAATGTAAATATAGAAATACCCAAATAAAAAGGAATAAAATTTGCTAAAACTAAAAAAATTAAAGAAATTAAAAAAATAACAGTGCCAGGCATTCACAGCTATTGACTCAGAAATGTAAAGCTCATTGTCAGGGAATGATAGCAGAGTAATACTAGTGGAAAGACAGAGATGATGAAGACTCAAGTAGAAACACTTCTCTGTCCCAGATATCAGTGTCAGACACAAACTGCACTATAGGGATCCAAAGCATGGAAGAGTTTACTCTGAGTGGAGTACACAATACTTGTCTTTCCCTTCTTTGTTAGGACCTTATTCTTCTTGACATAAAGAATAAAGGTTATGAGCTATCAGGAAATCAACTATTCTCTGCCCATCACTTGGTTTTGGAATACAAAAAAAAATTATATAAACACTCTGACTTCCAGGAACGATAAGAACAAGGAAGTCCAGATGCTTTTGAGCTCCCAGCTCCTGATTCCCATATGTGTAAGCCTCACATCAAGGCAAACTCTTTAAATATCCCACTCAATTCCTACTAAGGACTCTCTGAGCTATCCCAAGTATCACATATTTCTTCCTTTTTTTATACAAAGACAGAAGGCCAGCTTCCTTCTCCCCTTCACTGTTGTCATTATCCTCTTTGTTCTCCCTCCCATATGGCTGCTTACTCTGAATTAGAGGTCAATTAGTAAACCCTAGAGGTACTGCAGGAATATCTGAGAGGCAGTTGCAGCCACAACAACACTTGTGACATCGCAGAAGAAGTTAGGGGAGTCCAGGTTACAAGATATACTTGAGGGAGAGCCTAATAATGATGTAACTGTGAACTGCCATGTCCTACCTGCTAAACAGATTTCCTTACATTGATCAGATTTGGCGTGCCCTCTCCAGGTATCTCTCTTGTGACTCTGTGGAAAGCTTTATGTTGTCCATCTCTCTAAAGCTATAGAAATCTCTTTGCTTCATTAGTGGTTACATGCTTTGAATGGAGTAAGTTAGCCAGGGGCTTGGCATGGGAATAAAAGATTTAGGAAGATGGAGTAGGGGAGATTCTTCTAGATAATAATTTTTCCCAGGATCATTCCTGTGACATACAGAAAAATTTTGTAGGTTTTCTCTTTTTCCTAAAGGTCAGTATTCTCCCTACAGACCTTTAATTGAATGAATATTGTATTTCACTTTCTTACTGTACATTCCTTGATAGGGGACTTTATAAATATTCCAGAATGTGTACTCAAAAATTCTGTTTTACGATTCCATTTTTTGCCATTATTTTGGCAACAAAGAGGGCCCAACAATAGAGTGAATATAACAGTGTAAATATTGTGTACCTACCTCAAATGATAAACTCCCAAATCCTTATTTTATCCAAAAATCAAGAGACACCAGTAAAGCAAAGGATAACATCTACTCTAGAATGTGGTTCTGTAGTCCCAAAAGATAATCAGTTCTCTGATATCTACATTCCTTATTTCCAAGGTTCAGACTTGAGGGTTGAGAGTGTTTTGCCATGATTCTTTATTCAGGCCATACGTAAGGTTCAGGAGGATGGGCAGAGAGAGGAATGTCTTGAGGTCCAGGGAAAGCTTATCTTCAATAGTTTCATAAGTACAGAATGGAATCTTTTTGGCATTGTCAATTGTAGATTCTACATTCTTGACCTAGTTGTGTATAATCCATGTTAAAATTCCACCTAACCTCATAGGTGTAGGAGACACGAGAACTACATAAGATTGGTGAAGGTAAGAGGTGCATGCTGCCAAGAACTGGAGAAAGATCGTTCCAGAGAGACACAGTTAGAGCATGTTAAATACAGAAGTGAGTACTAGTGGAAAACCAGATGTTCATGATGCTTCCCCACTTTTCTTCTATTAGTTGGAGTGTATCTGGTTTAATGTGGTGGTACTTGATCCAGTTGGACTAAAGGTTTCTACAAGGCAGTAAGAATGGATCAATTTGCCTTCTTCTACATAATGACCTCCAGTTGAACCAGCACCATATGCTGAAAATGCTATCTTTTTTTCCATTGGATAGTTTTGGCTCCTTTCTCAAAAATTAAGTGACCATTGGTGTATGGGTTCATTTCTTGTCTTTAGTTCAGTTCCACTGTTTTATTTGCCTGCCTCTGTCTCAATGCCACACAGTTTTTATCACTGTTGCTCTGTAATACTGCTTAAGTTCAGGGATAGTGATTCCCAAGGAAGTCCTTTTATTGTTGAGGACAGTTTTAGCTATTCTGTGTTTTTTGTTATTCCAGATGAATTTATGAATTTTTCTGTCTAACTCTATGAAGAATTGGATTGGAAATTTGATGGGGATAGGAATGAATCCGTAGGTTGCTTTTTGTATAATGGCCATTTTTACTGTATTAATCCTGCAAGTCCATGAGCATGGGAAATCTTTCCATCTTCTGAAATCTCCTTCAGTTTCTTCAGAGACTTGAAGTTCTGCTCATATGCTCATATATTTTACTTGCTTGGATAAAGTCACCCGAGATATTTTGTATCATTTAGGGGTATTGTGAAGGGTGTCGTATCCCTAGTTTCTTTCTCCACTTGTTTAGCTTTTGTTCAGTGTTATATTTATACCCAGCCACTTTCCTGATATTGTTTATCAGGCTTAGTAATTCTCTGGTGGTACTTTTGAGGTCTCTAAGTATACTTTCATATCATCTAAAACAATGCTATTTTGAATTCCTCCTTTCCAATCCAATCTAAGTAGACTCCTTTAGTGTATGCTTGCTCTGGCTAAGATGTCTAGAACCATATTGAATAAGTTGTGAGAGAGTGGGCAGCCTGTCTACTCCCTGATTTCAGTGTGATTGCTTTAAGTTTCTCTCCACTTAGTTTAATGTTAGCTATGGATTTGCTGTATATGTTTAGGAATGGGCCTTAAATTCCTGTACTTTCCAGGACCTTTATCATGAAGGGGTGTTGAATTTTATCAAATGCCTTCTCAGTATCTAATGAAATGATCATTGGGTTTTTATCTTTGTGTGTGATTACATAATAGATTACGTTGATGGTTTCCATATACAAAACCATCCCTGCATGCCTGGGATAAAGCCTACTTGATCATCATGGATGATTATTTTGATGTGTTCTTGGATTCGGTTTGCAAGACTTATATAGTATTTTTGCATCGATATTCATAAGGGAAATTGGTCTGAAGTTTTCTTTCTTTGCTGGGTCTTTGTGTGGTTTAGGTATAAGAGTAATTGTGGCTTCATGAAAGGAATTATGTAGTGCTCTGTCTCATTTTTGTGGAATAGTTTGCAAAGTACTAGTATGAAATTTTCTATGAATTTTGGATAGATTTCTTCACTAAATCCTTCTGATCCTGGACTCTTTTTGATTGGGAGGCGTTTATTGATTTCTTCTAATTCTATAGAAGTTACTGGTTTTTTAAATGGCTTTTCTGTTCCTGGTTTAGCTTTGGTACCTGACATTCATCAAGAAAATTGTCCTTTTCTCCAGATTTTCAAGTTTTGTTGAACATAGGCTTTTGTAGGATGATCTGATGACTTTTTTAATTTGTTCTAATTCTGCTGTTTTGTATCCCTTTTCATTTCTTATTTTGTTAATTTGGACACACTCTGTGTGCCCTCTGATTAGTCTGGTTATGGGTTAATGTAATCAGTTGATTTTCTTAAAGATCCAGCTTTTAGTTCTGTTGATTCTTTGTATGATCCCCATTTTTCTACTTGATTTCACCTCTGAGTTTGATTATTTCCTGCCTTCTACTACTCCTGCATGTATTTGGTTCTTTTTGTTCTAAAGGTTTTAGGTGTACTGTCAAGGTGCTGTTGTATGCTCTCTCCAGTTTCTTTCTGCAGGCACTCAGAGGTATGAGTTTTCCTTTTAGCACAGCTTTCATTGTGTTCCAAAATTTTGGGTATTTTGTACTTTCATTTTCATTAAATTCTAAGAAGTCTTTAATTTCTTTCTTCATTTCTTCCTTGACAAAGTTATCATTGAGTAGAGCATTGTTCAACTTTCATGTATATGTTGGTGTTCTTTCCTCATTGTTATTGAAGAACAGCCTTAGCCCATGGTGGTCTCATAGAATGCATTGGATTATTTCTATCGTTCTGTATCATTTGAGGCCTGATTTTTGACTGATTATATGATAAAATTCGGAGAAAATGCCATGAAGTGGTGAGAAGAAGTTATATCCTTTTGTTTTATGATAGAATTTTCTAAAGTATCTGTTAAGACCATTTGGTTTATAACTTCGGTTAGTCTGACTATGTCTCTGTTTAATTTCTGTTTCCATGATCTGTCTCGTGATGAGAGTAGGGAGTTGAAATCCCCTGCTATTATTATTTCCGGTGCCATATGTTCTTTGAGCTTTAGTAAGGTTTCTTTTATGTATGTAGGTGCCCTTGTATTTGGCGCGTAGATATTTTAGTTTTCGAGCTCATCTTTGTGGATTTTTGCTTTGATGAATATGAAGTGTCCTTCCTTATGGTTTTTGATGACATTTCATTGAAAGTCGATTTTATATGATATTAGAATGGCTACTCCAGCTTGTTTCTTGCGAAATTTTGCTTGGAAATTATTTTTCCATCCTTTTACTCTGAGGTAGTGTCTCTCTTTGTCTCTGATATGTGTTTCCTGTAGTGCAAAATGCTGTGTCCGCATTACATATCCAGTGTGTCAATCTGTGTATTTTTAGTGGGGAATTGAGTCCATTGATGTTGAGAGATATTAAGGAATAGCGATGATCACTTTCTCTTATTTTCATAATTGGAGGATAGTTAATGTTTGTGTGCTTCCCTTCTCTTTATTTTGTTGTGAAAAGATTAATTCTTGCTTTATGATTTTACTTGCTTCCTTTTTTTGGGATTTGCCAGTTAGTGTCCTTGGAATTACTAGATATATAGAAAGATATTGTGTAAATTTGGGTTTGTCATGGAATATCTTGGTTTCTCCATCATGTTAATTGAAAATTTTGCTGTTTAAAGTAGCCTAGCATGGTGTTTCTGTTCTCTTAGGGTCTGTATGATTTCTGTCCAGGATCTTCTGGCTTTCATAGTCTCTAGTGAAAATTCTGGCGTAATTCTGATAGGTTTGCCTTTATATGTTATTTTACATATAATTACTTATTTTAATATTTTTTATTTGTTTTGTGTATTTACTGTTTTTACTATTATGTGATGGGAGGGTTTCCTTTTCTGGTCCAGTCTATTTGTAGTTCTGTAGGCTTTGTGTATGTTTATGGGCATCTCTTTCTTCGGATTAGGGAATTTTTATTCTATAATTTTGTTGAAGATATTACTGTCCCTTGATGTTAGCAGTCTTCACCCTCTTCTATACCTGTTATCCTTAGGTTTGATCTTCTTGTTGTGTACTTGATTTCCTGTATGTTTTGGACTAGGAGTTTTTTTTTCTTTTCTTTTTTCCATTATCTTTGACAGTTGTGTCAATGTTTTCTAAGGAATCTTCTGCTCCTTAGATTATTTCTTCCATCTCTTTTACCCTGTTGGTGACGCTCACATCTATGACTCCTGGTCTCTTCTCTAGGTTTTGCATCTCCAGGGTTGTCTTCCTTTGTGCTTTTCTTATAGTTTCTTTTTCCATTTTTAACTCCTGGATTTTTTGTTCATTTTCTTCTCCTGTTTTTTTTTTTTCATTAGTTCTTTAAGGTACTTTTGTGTTCCCTCTTTCTGGGATTCTACTTGTTTATATCTGAATTTTCTGTTGTCCTGTACTTTCCCAAGGGAGTTATTTATGACGTCCTTAACATCCTCGATGATCATGATAAAATGTGAACTTAAATTTAGATCTTGCTTTTCTGGTGTGTTTGGATATCCAGTGTTTGCATTGTTGGGAGATTTGGACTCTGATGAGGCCAAGTAGTCTTGATGTCTGTTGTTTGAATTCCTGTTATTGCCTCTAGCCATCAGGTTGTCTCTGGAGTTAGCGTGTCTTACTCTTTCTGAGAGTGACTTGACCATCCTGTAGGCTCATGTGTCAGGACTGCTGTAGACATGTTTTCCTATTTTTTTTTTACCCAGTTATGGGAACAGAGTATTCTTACCTCATGCATGCAGTTTTTCCTGTCCACTGGCTTTCAGCTGTCCTTGTGGGCTGGAACCAGAAGGAACTTCACATATTTCTCTTATATCCTTCTTTGGGGGAGAGGGATCACAGAAGGCACAAGGTGTTTTCCTATTGAGTCAGGAATCTGGGCAGAGAGTAGTCTCCTCTGGTTTCCCAGGAATGCCCACTCCTCTGAAGTTCTAGTTCTTCCACCTTCAGGATTTGTATGCAGGGAACTGTTTGACCAGTTCTGTTCAGATCCAGGCACACTCTGGAAAATGGTGCCCCTGCAGTTTTACTCCTCCAATATCCCTGGGTCCAGAGGCACTATGCTGCTTTGTCTTCGGCCAGAGATGTGGGTAATGGTGGGCAGAAGTTGCGGTCTCTGTGCCTTGTATGCACAGTATTGCCCAGACTCCTGGGTGATCAGCTCTCTCTCCCACATCGTCTAGGAGCAGGGAGCTCTGGGCCAGGATCAGCAAGGTTCGGGGGCCAGCTAGAAACTGGAAGTGCCTGGTCCCAGAGGAGTTCTGGTTTTGCATGTCCTGAATCCACTAGTCAGGTCACTTAGTGCAGAATAGTTGTATTCACCTCTGGTCTCAGGCCTGAAGTTGCTTCTCAGGCTGCCATTCAGCTCTCAATGAGAGTTGCAACCAGAAATGTCTACTAGGTCACTATGAACAGGAGGCCCAGATGGAGCTAGGTGGTTTTTTTTTTTTGTTTTGTTTTTTTTTTTTTTTTGTCAGGAATGTGAGCAGAGTTCTCAGGAGTTTCTGCCCTTCTGATGATCTAAGTGTTCCCCATCCCACAGAAGATTTGTGTGTAGGATATTGTTTGGACCAGTTCCGATCCATATGCCATTTGTACTGCAGGACTCCTACAGCTTGACTGCTCCTATATTCATGTGTCCAGCGGCACTATGCAGTTACCTCTTGGGCTAGGGATGTGGGCACAGGTGGGCAGAAGTGGCAGTCTCTCCATCCCTGAAGTCTAAGTACTGCCCAGAATTCTGGGTGATCAGCTCTCTGTCCGACAGAGTTTCCAAAGGAGTTTCAAATGTTCATTCCCTATCCTACAGGTCTCCAGTCTTTCCAATTCTCCTCCAAATGTTTTGGAGAAGACATCTCTTGTCAAGGCGAGGTACAACAGGCCCCATCAGACAAAGAGGGCTGCAAAATTTCTATTTTTAAAGGTAATCTCAATGATTTCTCATATTCCACAAATAGATTAAGTCCTGCCCCCTCTCCACATGTGACTTTAATACCTTCGCCAGCTGCAAACCATGGGAGAAAGCTATGTCCACTCACAAAGACAGTCAAAGATGTCCCCCATCTCCACCAAAGTGCCTTATGCAAACTGCTTCACCCACCAAAACTAGATAACAATGATGAAGCATAGAATTGCATGATTAGAAGAAAGGGATATAAGTCTTTCCTGAGAGACACAGCTAGAGCATGTCAAATACAGAAGTGAATGGTAGTGGCAAACCAGTGAACTGAAAACAGATCTCTTGTTGGTAGATTTTGAGAAAGAATGTCAAGAGCTGAAGGAGCTTTCAATCCAATAAGAAAAACAATGCCAACGAACCAGAGTTCCCTGGTACTATACGAATATTCAAAGATTGTTCATGGACAGACCTATGGCTACAACTGCATATGTAGCAGAGAATGGCCTTATTGGCCACCAATGGAAGGAGATTCCCTTGGTCTAAACTAGGTTCCATTACCAAATCAAGGGAATGTCAAAGCGCAGTAAGGGGGATTATACAAGAAAGGTAGGGGGACTGGTTAGGGATCTTATAGGCAGGAAACTGGGAAAGGCATAAATATTTGAAATGTAAATATGGAAAAATCAAATTAATAAAGCAAAAAAATTGCTAAAAAGCAAAAAAAAAATAAATAAGGTAAAGATAAGACTGCCATCTATTCACACACATTGACTGAGAAATATTAAGGGTCACTATCAGACAAAGGGAGTCAGAGTACTACTAGTGGAAAGACTGATATGATGAACTAGAAACATGTCTCTCTCCTAAACACCGGTATCAGACACAAACTGCACAATAGGTATCTAAATAACAAGGAGTTTATTCTGAGCTGTGGACACAATAGTTGTCATTAACTTTTTCCTTAGGACCTATTTCTTCTGGGCAAAAAAAAATAAATAAAAGCCATGAGCTCTAAGGAAAGAACTGTGCCCTTCCAAACACCTGCCCTTTGGGATAAAGATATTAATGATATAAACTCTCTGACTTACAGGATCCACTAGAAGCAGGGAATTCCAGATGCTTCTGACATGCTCTGAGCTCCTGATTCCAGGTGTGGAAGGTTCAGATCAATTCTATCTCTTCTTCTTACCTACTCAACACCTACCAAGGACTCAATGACATTCCCCAGGGTCGCCATATTTCTTCCTTTTTTTTTATACCAAGACAGAAGGCCATCTTCGTTCTCAACATCTCTGAGCTTTACATTCTCTTTGTTCTCAATCCCAAATTGATGTTTCCTCTGAACTAGAGGCCAATTAGTAAACCCTATATGTACTGAATGAATATACAAGAGGCATTTGCAGACACGACAACACTTGTGACAACACAGGAAAAGATAGGGCTCTCCAGGATACAAGAGATTTTTCATGGAAGGCCTAATGATGATATCACTGAGAACCACCATGGCCTGCCTACAAACAGCTTTCTTTACACTGACCAGATGTGAGAGTGCCTTTTCCAGGTATGTCTCCTGTGACACAGGAAAAACCTTTATGTACTCCATCTCTCGAAAGCTAGAGACTTCTCTTTGCTTCAATAGTGTTTACATGCTCTGAATGGAGAAAGTTATTCAGGGTCCTGGCATGGGTAGAAATGATCTAGGAACGTGGAGCAGAGAAGATTCTTCTGGATATTATTTTTATTCCCAGGTCCAAACCTGTGACATACCGTTCAATTTTCTAGGTTTTCTTTCTCTTGTAAAGGCCAGTATTTTCCCTTCAGACCTTTAGATGAAGGAATATTGTATTTCTCTGTTTTATTGTACATTCTTTGATAGGTGACTTTATAAATATTCCTGAATATGTACTCAAAAATTATGTTTCGAATTCCATTTTCTGTCATGTTTTTGGCAACAAATGGGCCCCAGCTATAGAGTAAGTATAACAGTGTAAATACTGTGTACCTACTTCAAATGATAAACTCCCAAATCCTTATTTTATCCAAATATTACCAGACATCAATAAAGCAAAGGACCACATGACTATACATTTCAGTTCTTACTCATATTTGATATCTGTTCGACACTATCTACCTTCCTGTATTCTCATGACCTGACTTAAAGATTTAGATGTGTTTCTGTGATTCTTTCTTAAGGCCAAATATAAGAAACAGGAGGATGGGCAGGGAGAAGATAGACTTGAGGAACAGTGAATCCTCAACTTCAATACCTTCATAAGTACAGGGGGGAATCTATTTGACATTGTCATTTCTAAATTCTACATTCTTGACCTATTTGTGCAGAATCCATGTTAACATTCAACCTAACCACCTAAGCAAATAGTTGTAGGAGCTACCAAAATACACACACACACACACACACACACACACACACACACACACACACACACACACACATCAGCCTCCAAAACTAGATAAGTGTGATGAAGCTAAGAAGTGCATTCTGCCAGGAATCAGATATAGGTATGTCCTGAGAGACACACCTAGATCATGTCAAATAAAGAAGTGTATGTTAGTGGCAATCCAGTGAACCGTAAAGGACCTCTTTTTTGTAGATTCTGAGAAAGGATAACAAGAGCAGAAGGTGCTTTCAACCCCATAAGAACAACAGTCAATGAACCAGAGCTTTCTGGTACTAAACCAATATTCAAAGACTGTACTTTGACAGACCTATGCATCCAACTGCATATATAGCAGAGGATGGCCTTGTTGGTCATTAATGGAAGTAGAAGCCCTTGGTCCTCCCTTGGTTTGACTCCCAGTTAACGAAAATATGAAGGGAGAGAAGAAATGGAGAGGGATCAGTTTGGGATCTTATGGGAGGAACTCTTAAAGGAAATAATATTTTAATATGAATATAGAAATTAGTTTGTTTAATAAAACAAATAAAATTTGTAATATATATATATATATGTATATATATATATATATATATATATATATATATATATATATATATGAAGTAAATAAAAAAAAAACTGCCAGCTAAAAACAGCTGTTTACTCAGTAATGAAATTTGTCACTGTCAGAAAATGGTAGTCAGAGATATAATAGTGGAAACAGTGAGATGGTGATGTCTCAACTAGAAGCACTTCTCTCTTGCAGATATCACTGTTAGACCCAAACTGCACAATAGATATCTAAAGCATGGAGGAGTTTACTCTGAGCTACGGATATAATACTTGTCCTTCCTTTCTTCCTTAGGGCCTTTTTCTTCTTGTCAAAAAGAATAAAGGCCATGTGCTCTCAGGAAAACAACTGTGCCCTTCCCATTACCTGGCTTTTGGAATAATGAAATGAATGGTATAAACTCTCTGACTTCCAGAAACCATAAGAACAGAGAAGTCCAGAAGCTTCTGAGAGGACCCCAGCTCCTGATTCCCATATGTGGAAGGCTCAGATCAATGCTGTCTGTTCAGCAATACCACTCAGCCCCTACCAAGGAGTCACTGAACTTTCAAAAGCACACATATTTCTTCCTTTTTTTAGACAAGGACAGAAGGGCCTCTTCCTTATCCCCACTTCTGATCTCATCATCCTCTTTGTTCTCACTCCCAAATAGCTGTTTTCTCTGAATTAGATTCCAATTACTAAACACTACAGGTACTAAAAGAAAACCTGAGAGGAAATGCAGTCATGACAACACTTGTGACATCAAAGAAGAAGTAAAGCTCTCCAGGTTACAAGAGATCTTTCAGGCAGGATCTCATGATGACGTTACTGAGAACTGTCATGGCCTCCCTGCTAAACAGCTTTCCTTACATGGACCAGATTTGAGGTTGCCCTTTCCAGCAGTGTCTCCTGTTACACAGTGGAATACTTTATGCACTCCATCTCTCTAAATCTAGAGACTTCTCTTTGCTTTATTAGTGGTTACATGCTCTGCTCTGAATGGAAAAAAGTTAGTCAAGGGCATAGAATGGGTAGAAAAGTTCTTGTAACATGGAGTGGAAGACATTCTTCTGGATATTAATTTTATTCCCAGGTACATTTTGTAAAATACAGTTCAATTTTGTAGGTTTTCTCTGTTTCCCAAAGGTCAGTATTTACCCTACAGATCTTCATTCGAATGAACATTGTATTTAACTTTCTTATTGTGCATTCCTCAATATGGGACTTTGCAAATATTGCTGAATGTGTACTCAAAAATTCTGTTTTCCAATTCCATTTTCTACAATGATTTTGGCAACAAATGTGCCCAGATATAGAATGATTATAACAATGTAAATATGGTGTACCTACTTACAATGATAAACACCCAAATCCTTACTTCATCCCAAAATTACCAGACATCAGCAATGCAAAGGACAACATGGACTATGGAATTCACTGGTTCTCTAGTCCCATTTGATATCAGTTTGGATTATCTACCTTATTGTGTTCCAGTAAAGAGACTTGAGGGTTTTGGATGTTTTACCATGATTCATTTTTCAGGCCAAACATAAGATTCAGGAGGATGTGGAGGATGAGGAATAGCTTGAGGTCCAGTGAAACCTCAGCTTCATTAGGTTCATAAGAACTGGAGAGAGTCTATTTGGCACTGTCATTTGTGGATTCTACTTTCTTGACCTTGTTTCCCAGAACCCATGTTAAAATTCCATCTAAGCTCATAGCTATAGGATATATATATATATATATATATATATATATATATATATATATTTATATTTATATATATATATATATATATTATATATATATATATATATTTAGATAGAGATAGATATAGATATATAGATATACATATACATATACATATGCATATGCATATACATATACATATACATCATATACATATACATATACATATACATATAGATAGATATATTAGCCACCAAAACTAGATAAGATTGACGAATCTTAGACGTGCATGATTAGAAGAAACATATATAGGTATTTCCTAAGAGACACAGCCAGAGCATGTCAAATACGGGAGTGAATGATAGTGGCAAAGCAGTGAACTGAAAACAGATCTCTTGTTGGTAGATTTTGGGGAAGGATAACAAGAGCTGAAGGGGCTTTTAATCTGATAAGAAAAACAATGCCAAAAAACAGTTTTCTGGTACTAAACGAATATTGAAAGATTGTACATGGATCGCCTATGGCTCCAACTGCATTTGTAGCAGAGAATGGCCTTGTTGGGCACCAATGGAACAAGATGTCTTTAGTCTGTACTAGGTTTTATTACCAATTCAAGAGAATGTCAAAGGGCAGTAAGGGGGATTATACAAGAAGAGCAGGGGAACCGGTTAGGGATCTTATGGACAGGAAACTGGGAAAGGCAAAAATATTTGTAATGTAAATATGCAAAAACCAAATAAAAATTGCTAAAAAATAAAACAAATAAGTTATAGATAAGAAAAGTGCCATATAATCAAACCTATTGACTGAGAAATCTAAAGGGTCACAATCAGGCAATGGGATTCAGCAATACTATCGGAAAGACTGATATGATGAACTAGAAACACGTCTCTCTCCTAAATACCAGTATCAGACACAAACTGCACTATAGGTATCCAAATAATCAAGGAGTTTACCCTGAGATGAGTACACAATACTTATCTTTCACTTCTTACTTAGGACCTTTTTCTTCTGAGCAAAAACATTAAAGGTCATGAGTTCTAAGGAAAAGAACAGTGCCCTTCCCAACACCTGGCTTTTGGAATTAATATATTAATGATATAAACTCTCTGACTTACAAGAACCTCTAGAAGCAGTGGAGTCCACATGCTTCTGACAGTCTCTGAGCTCCTGATTCCATGTGTGGAAGGCTCAGATTAATTTTATTTCTTCTAAGTACCTACTCAACTCCTACCAAGGACTCAGTGAGATTTCTTAGTGTTCACATATTTTTTTTCTTTTTTTTTTATACCAAGACATGGCTGAGTTTTACATCCCCTTCATTGTCACTCCCAAATGGCTGTTTACTGTGAAATAGAGGCCAATTAGTAAACCCTGTAGGTACTGAAGGAATATCTGAGAGTTACTTGCAGATAGGACAACACTTGTGACATCACAAGAGAAGCTAGGGCCCTCCAGGATACAAGAGATTTTTCATGGAAGGCCTAATGATGATGTCAGTGAGAACTGCAATGGCCTACCTGCAAACAGCTTTCCTTACATTGACCAGTTTCTAGAGTGCTTTTTCCAGGTATGTCTCCTGTGACACAGGGGAAACCTTTATGTACTCCTTCTCTTTAAAGCTAGAGACTTCTCTTTACTTCACTTGTGGTTACATGCTCTGAATGGAGTAAGTTCATCAGGTTCCTGGCATGGGTAGAAATGATCTAGGAACTTGAAGTGGAAGAGATTCTTCTGTATAATATTTTTTATTCCCATGTTCATTCCCATGACATACATTTCAATTTTCTAGGTTTTCTCTGTTTGTAAAGGCCCGAATTTTCCGACCTGTCCTTTTTGTAAACGAATATGATATTCCACTTTCTTATTGTATATTCCTTGATAGAAGGCTTTGTAAATATTCATGAATGTGTACTCAGAAATTCTGATTTCCAATTCCACTTCCTGCTATGATTTTGGCATCAAAGGGGGCCCACCAATAGAATGAGTATAAAAGTGTAAATACTGTGTACCTATTTCAAATGATAAACTCCATAATCCTTATTTTATCCAAAGATTACCAGACCTCAATAAAGCAAAGGACCACATGGGCCATACATTTCTGTTCTCTAGTCACATTTGATATCTGTACTACACTATCTACCTTTCTGTGTTCCCATGGCCAGACTTGAAGACTTTAGATGTGTGACCATGATTCTTTCTTAAGACAAATATAAGAAGCAGGAGGATGGGCAGAGAGATGAAAGGCTTGAACAGTGAATCCTCAACTTCAATACCTTCATAAGTACAGGAGGGAGTCTATTTGACATTGTTATTTGTAAATTTTACATTTTTGACCTAGATGCGCTGAATCCATGTTAACATTCCACCTAACCAAACCAAATAGCTCTAGGAGGCACCAAAAGTATATATATGCACATACATATGTGTTTACACACAAACACACACACACACACACACACACACACACACACACACACACACACACATATATATATATATATATATATATATATATATATATATATATATATATATATATATATATATATATATATATATATATATATATATATATATATATCAGCCAACAAAACTAGATAAGAGTGATGAAGCTAAGAAGTGCAGTTTTTCTCTGTTTCCCAAAGGCCAATATTTTCCCTACAGACCTTTAATTGATTGAATATTGTACTTCATTTTTGTATCGTACTTTTCTTTATAGGAGACATTATATGTATATATTCCTGAATATGTACTCAAAAATTCTGTTTTGCAATTCCATTTTTTGCAATGAATTAGCAATAAAGCCTGCCCAGCTATAGAGGGAATATAACAGTATAAATATTGTTTACATAATTCAAATGATAATTCCCAAATCCTTATTTTATCCAGAAATTATGAGACATCAGTAAACAAAGGACATCATGGACTATATAATGCAGATATCTAGTCCCATTAGATATCAGTTTTATAATATCTACCTTCCTGTGTTCTCAGCACCAGACTTAAGGGTTTTGGCGTTTTTACCAGGATTCTTTCTTCATGCCAAACACAAGAATCAGGAGGATGGGCAGGAAGAGGAATAGCTTGATGTCCAGAGAATCCTCAACTTCAGTAGTTTCATAATAACAGGAGGGAGTCTGGCTGGAATTGACATTTCCTAATTCCACTTTTTTTTTACCTAGTTTCACAGAATCCATCCTAAAATTCAACCATTCAACCTAACCACATAGCTGTAGGAACCACCAAAATACATACATACATAGAGAGAGAGAGAGAGAGAGAGAGAGAGAGAGAGAGAGAGAGAGAGAGAGAGAGATTGATAGATTAAGATAGAAAGATGGTGATATATATATATATATATATATATATATATATATATATATATATATATATATATAGGTAGATAGATAGAAAGAACAATCTGCCACAAAACTACATAACACTGATGACGCTAAGAAGTGCATGCTACCAGGAAACGGATCTAGATCTTTTTTGAGAGACCCAGGTAGAGCATGTCAATTACAGAAGTGAAGGTTATTTGCAAACCAGTGGAATGCAAACGAACCTCTTGTTAGTAAATTTGGAGAAAGGATTACCAGGACTGAATGGGCTTCAAGCACATAAGAACAACAATGCCAATGACCTATAGTTTTCGGTTGCTAAACCAATAATCAAAGAATGTACATGGACACAACTATTGGGCCAACTGCAAATGTAGCAGGGAATGGCCTGGTTATGCATCAATGGGAGGAGAAGCTCTGAGGCCTACCAAAGCTGGAACCCCAGTGGAGGGGAATGTCAGGGGGTGATGGAAAAGAGATGGTTATGAGGGGGAACACCTTTATAGAAGAACTGGTGTGGAAAGGAATAGGTTTCTTATGACTGGAAAACTGGGAAAGTGAATAATATTTGAAATGTAAACAAAAATATCTAATTTTTATAAAAGGAAAAATAAAAGTTTTACAAGCTGAACAGCAAAAGTGAGGAATCTCAATCCCACTTGAGAGGGAGAAGAAATGAACCTCAGGAGGGAAGAGTGAGGGACCTGGGTGAGAAAGGAGACAGTAATGGAAAGAGGGGAACATGGTCAGTTATTGGTGGAGAGTAGGACTGAAACCCTGAGTGTCAGCAGAATGAATGGAAACAGGCAACCTCAGAAGCTCAGGTGTTGGAGGTAGGTGGTGGCTCTAGAATATTCCAGAGACCTGAGAGATAAGAGACTATCAGGACTCAGTGAAATGTCCGGGAGTGGGTAGAGGGAACTTGAAGAGTCTACCTCTATGAGGAAATGAGATCATCAAGTGAGGGATAAGGTGGCCATCCACAAATCAATTCTCTGACACATATTTGTTCCTGTCTGAAAGAGCTTCAGGGACAAAACCAGAGAAGAGCCTGAGTAAAAGGAATCCCAGTGACCAGCCATATCTGGGAACCAAATTAAGTAGAGTCCCACAAGGCCTGACACTATTACTCATGCTTTGCCATGTTCACAAAATGGAACTGACATGACTACCTTCTGAAATACCTAACAAGCAGCTGAAAAGTCAGATGCAGACAATTACACTCAGTCAATGAACATAAGCTGCTAAGCCCTGTGGTCAAACTAGGGAAAAGCCCGAGGAAGCTGAGGAGGGGAGCAACCCTGTAGGAAGACCAGCAGTGTTAACTAACCTGGACCACAGTGTTTTTTTTTCAGACACTGTGCCATCAATGAGGCATCATGCACCAGCTAATATGAGGCCTCTAAGAAAGGAGTTCTGTTTCTGGACACAACAAGAGAAGATGCACATAACAGTCAAGAGACTTGAGTTCCCAGGGAGTGTAGAGGGCTGGTAGACTAGGGGTGGAGTGGGAGACATCTTCATTCAGATGGGCTTGTGGGTAGTAGGTATGGGATGTAGAACAGTCAGAATATGGGCTGGGAGAGGGATGAGATCTGGATTGTAAAATTCTATTAAATAAATTTTAAAAAAGAAAAGGTAAACTAAAATAAACACTTTCTTTCCCAACTTTTTTTTTTCCTTTTGGTCATGGTATTTTATAACAGCAATAGAAACTCTGGCTAAGACATGGTATTTTGGACAAAAGTGTGCAAATGCTAACTAGAGAAGGATGACATCTCTGTGGAGTCAAGTTGCATGATCTGATTAAAACATCCTTATTCAGAGGTAGCAACTAACAGGGAATTTCTAAGACTAAGTTTCCTATCATGACAGTGAATCCTTTTTAGTCCAACCATTATGGGATTCGTGATATCTGGAAACAAATCAAAAGACTGGGAATATTAAAAGGGAAGTATCTTGGTGAACCATTCATGGAAGATTACCACAAACTGGTTGATACTTATAAGTTCTTGTTATATGAGATAATAAAATGATCTTTTTTTTTTTTCGGAACTGTGGACCAAACCCAGGTCCTTGTGCTTGCTAGGCACGCACTCTACCAATGAGCTAAATCCCAAACCCAAAATTATCTATTTTTGCCCTAATAAATTGTGTGCCAACAGTTTGTTCCAATGAAACTTTAGAGAAGAAAAACAAAGTTGTTACAAAGTACTAGTTCTACTCAGACCTAAAATTGAAAGCTGTCTATGTGACAGGAAGCATAGGAGGAACACTTGTGAAAAAGAAAGCAGAGTTTGTAGAAGACCTCATGCAGGGAAGTGCTTCATGCAATTGTAAAAAAAAAAAAAGTGTAAAAGACCTGAACTTTCATATTGAGTGAAAGTTGTTGAAGAATATTTCAAGTGACTCTGAGTGGATTACATAAGCAGGTTTATTTAAAAATCCATGGTAAATACTAGAAAAAATGGCACCAAAGTGTAATAGAGAAGAAAAAAAAATAAAGTTGAATTTTGGTACAGGTTACAATATGGATATTTTTAACTTGAACATTCTGAAGGTTATTGGATGATTTAATGTGATGAATGACTCAGATAAACTAACAATATTGCACGACTCTTTAATGAAATTGCTCTATACTGAGAACACAACAATTATCTGTGACAAAAATCTATTCAATTATGGTTATATTCTTTAATATTTCTTTTTGAAAACATTCATTTAATTAAATAAAATTCAATAAGGAAGCAAAGATATCCCTTTTCATCTCTGACATATCCAATCTCTAAACAGGGGTATAGTGGATGAAACTTCATACAGCATTTGCCTACTCCAGGTATCATTAATTTAAAATAATAAGCAGAGGAGTGTATCATATTTGTAGTCATTTGTTACTAAGATCTAATAATCTCCTCTGAAAGACCTCCAATAAAAGCAATCTAAAATAACTTGCCCATTTAAATATTAAAAATCTTAAATATGAAGCTTGCTTATCTTTTTCACAACATATACACCATTTGTTATTATTTCATTTTTACATATGACTTTTAGTCACTCTACCCTTCTGATTTTGATATATGCCAAGCTTCACAAGGAGGAGACTGAACACTTCTCAGCAGTCCTCATTTTTCCTCCCATTTTCCACTGCATTTGGGCCATATTACAATCAATGAAATTAATATTTTAAATAAATGATAATGGGATGCAAATGTAGATTTTGATATTTCATACAATGAAACAAATAAAAAGAGGCAATAAACAACCAAGTACAGATTTTGCTTTTATATGAAATCAATGTTAATAATATCTTATAATATCAACCCTAATTTATATTGAGTCAATGCTGAAATATATGTGACATTTTTTTTGAAAAGATTAAGTGACTTTTCTGTATCTTTGTAAAAACAATTGGACATATTCAACAAAGAAGTGTCAGGCTCAGTTATTTTGTAGAAATAATTAAAAAAAACATTCCTCAAAATATTCTAATAGGTAGATCCAAAACACAAGTTTAATTCTCAGGCTCCAGATAACCAGCTCACATAGTGCTGAGCACTAGCCTTCCCTGTGCATATACAATTTTAATTTCCATAGGAAATATTTTTTTAAATCTCAAAAGCTATATTTACTTAACAGTAAGATTGTAGAAGAGGAAGATTACTTTTTCCATTTTTATTAAATTGGGTATTTATTTGCATTTCAATTGTTTTTATCTTTCCTGTCCACACGCCTAACCTCTTCCCCTCACCCTTTATTGTGGTTTTCCCCCCCATATTGATATCCCCTTCCTTACTGTCCCAGACAACCAAATATCCAAACTTTTATAATTGGGTAGAGAGCCAAACCAAGAATTCTCAACTGAGGTATCTCAATAGCTGAGAAAGACATCAAGAAATGTTCAGCATCCATAGTTCTCATAAAAAGGCAAATCAAAATTAGCCAGAGATTCTATATTACACCAATCAGAATGACTAAGATAAAAAAACTTATGAAGTAGCAGAGTAGGCTACGATGTAGACAAAGTGGAACACTACTCCACTTGGATAGAAATGTGGAGGTTCAGAGAAAATTGCAAATAGCTTTACCTATTTGAAACCTATAGAAAACCCAGTTTACCACTCACTTCACCACATACACACAAACTTGATCCACATACAACAAGACATGTGGTTGAACAGGTTCACAGCAGCCTTACTTAAAATAGTCGAATGCTGGAAACAAGCGTGATTTACTTCAACTCCACTGAGGAATAAATAGAGAAAACATATGTGCTTTATTTAAATAAAGGAACACTACTCAGGTATTAAAAATGAGGACACCAAGAACTTTGTAGGCAAAGGGATGTAGCTGGAAATTAGTGAAGTAACAGAGATCAAAAAGAAAATAACATGGGATGAACTTAGTGACAAATCGATTTTAAACCCATATCTCAGAATGCCCACTATACAGAGCATTTATCATATGAAGGATAACATGTTAGAAGGTCAAATTGTGGATGCTTGCAACCAACTTAGAAGGGAGAACAAAATAATCATGAAAGGCAGAGGGATGGCGGGACTTATTTATAGGTAGAGAATGATGAACAAAGTGAGGTTAGTTGCAACAATGAAAAGAGAAACGAGAGGATTCCAGAGGAAAATTGGAATAAATGACAATAAGTAAATCAGTGGTGGGTGGTGAACTTGGGTATCCCCAGGAAAGTCCCAGGTGCCAGAGATGCAAGAGGTTCCCATAAACCTAATGGGATAATGGTAGTTGAAATACCAAGCAGCAAAGAGGTAGAACCACTAGAGACTGCCTCCTATAGCTAGACATGCCCACCTGTGAAGGAATGGTGCTGCAAGCACAGTTCAATATCTTTATCCTATAAATATCCAAGGCCTACAAAAATGCAAATACAAAAACAGAGCAAAGACTGAAGAGAAGAGCCTTAGGAGACCTCCACACCATAAGAACCATTTAATCCACAGACTCTAAATCCTGGCCTTATTACTGATTTCAAGATGTGCTTGCAGATAATACCCTAATATGTCTGTCCTCTGAGGGCTCCACCATCACCTGACCATGACAGATGTAGATACAGCTAACCTTTTGAAAGAACCTGATAGCCAGAAATGAAGAGTTAGGGGAATGCCTGAAAGATCTGAAGGGGATTGAGCCTAAAATGAATAACAACAGGATCATTAAGTTTACACTTTCGAGGCTCAGGAAATTTATTACCAAATAGAATATACTTGGGTCAGTCAAAGGGTTCTGCTACATAGGTCATAGAGCATATGGAGAAGACAACTGCCTCATTTGCCATATCTGGGAAGGGAGACAATTGGTCCTGTGGAGACATCATATCCCAGAGAAGTGGGATGTTGGAGGGCTAAAGTGAAGTGGCAAGGAGATGGGGGAGCACCACATTAGAAACGCAAAGGCTCAGAATGGGGAATCAAGAAAAAGACCAGTTTGAGCAATGACATTCAAAATGTAAAAAAAAACGAAGAGATTATATTACCACACATACTGTTTATAATATAAGATATTTATGTTTACAATAGAGATGTTCACATCTGTTCTCCTTAAGGATTATATATTCATTATCTGTACTGTTTCAGGTTTACTGAAAGTTGAAATCCATAATTTTCATAAATTACTTAGTATTGAAATTTCACAAAGATAAACAAAATTAAAGTTTTATCTTTTGTCCTTATAGCTATAAAACTTTAGTTACCTCGATGTTAAATTAAAAAAAAAAACAAACATATTTTGTATTTCTATCCCATTAGGTTTCCATTCCATGCCTCAAATGTCTCTCAGTCTTTGCTGTACTTCTCTATATTCCCTCCATTGTCACCCTCTGTTTCTTCACATTTGACATTCCTGTTCCTGACTGTGTCCCTCAGCAATCCATAAGTTCATTTGTACTTCCCAAAATGGAGACAGTCTGGACCATGTCCCTTGACACTTACACTAAACTGGTCATACAGATACACAGTTTGGAGAATTAACATTCAGATTATAGCGAATTTGTATCCCATTTTTCCTTTTTGATCTGGATTACCTCATTTATGATGACTTTCACAAGATCCATACCTGTCCTGAAAATTCCATGCTTTCCTTTTTCTGATCTGTAAAAGCATCCATTTTTTAATGTCTTCATTTGTTAAGGAAGAACTTGAATATTTTCACATTATGAAGGGTCTACATACTAGGATGAATCAACATTTGGATTTATACCCTCGAGTTATATCATTAGGCATATTCATTTCCATATTGCTGAAGAAACATCATATTGATTTCAAAAGTTGTTATAGAATTTTTCCTTCCCACCAGGAGAATAGGAATGCTCCTCTCTCTCGATAATACAGTAAAGATCAGTTGGCCCATGTGTTATTAACCTAGGTTTTCTGAAAGGGATGAAAAAATCTCAGAATAATTTTGTTTTGCATTTCCATAACGTATAAGGATGATACATATTTGCCATTAGATTCTTATTGATTTGAGTTCTTCAATTGTGAATTTTTTGTTTAGATATGTAGCCCAATTTAATTATTTTTCCTTGATATATAGTTCTTTAGTTTTTTATTTTGGTTTATAGAAGCTCATTGCTCAACGTGTACATGTAAACAATGCTTAGTATTTTTAAAATAGCCACTTTAATTTAAATTTGCTAAGGTCAAATCATATAATGTGCTCCCATTAAACTCACAGAATTGGCAGATCTGTTATAGCTAAGAAAATTCATTAAGGTCACTTTATGAAACATCCCTATATCATAAAACATACTCTATGTACATAAAATTGTAGAATATACTTTAATTTTTTAATTTTCTGAGAATTTCCACCAAAGTATTTTGAGGACATTTTACCCATTTATTTTGTCAACATCACTCTATTTCTTTTAATCCTACTTTTCTGTAACTTCTACAGTAAAATACTGTTTAATAATCTCATGATAATCCCTTACAAAAAATTTTTCAATCCTCCAACAAAAGACACTAACTGTCCAGAGTGTGTCAGTTAGGAGTAACAGCTTTCAGGCATTTACACTGCATTCTGGACTGTTGACTGGCTTGAAGCTGTGCAGGAAACCACAGCTGCTATGTGACATGAGAGTAGCACTTCTTGTATCCAGACGACGCTCTTTATGTCTGATCCCACCCACAATTTGGGCACCTACAGTCTCTTAGCACCTTGTTTCAGGATGGCTTTTTAGCCTTGGGGTATAACATGCATATCCAACTCGTTATGGCTGAAATCAATAAAATGTAGACAACTATATAATGAATGAAAGGAAGAGGTCACTCCTGGAAAGTATTAACAAGATTATCATAACCTCTGGCCTTGTTAGGTAATGAAAGGTTTGAATTAATAAAATGAAAGAGAATATAGGAAACATGGAGAAAACACAGATTATTTAGATTTACAGTCCAAAATCTAGAATATATTTTAAAGCATTTGTGATTTACTGTGGGGAGCGGGTGTAGTGGCAATCCCAAGTTGGAGCCCGGGACTGCTGCAGAGTTTCAAGACTAGCACCTTAAATTAAGCCACGGCCAATCGTGAGAGCTGCCCAGGCGCACCATGAGGATAAATCAGGCCATGTGACGTGGACCTATGAATGGAGGTTACGCAGACTAGACGGTTGAGGTGGTTGAGGGAGGATATAAGGGAGTGGGCTCAGGGGCTGGATGAAGGCATTGTTCATGCTTGCAGACAAAAGGGTTCCTGAATATACTGCTTTGAGAAGAATGTGGGGTGTCACTCCTTTCCTGCTGGTCGGGGTTGGAAGTGACAATAAATACTAGATGTATTCGATTTATCAATATTAAATCAGCTCATTTTTTTATAATTTAAACAGCTCTATACTAAACAATTACATTGAATCAGGTATTTAATTTCTCCCACCTCAAATATCATAGGACCACATGTATTCAGTTGAAAAGAAATGAATATACATTTAAATAGCATTTAAAGTGTCTAAGACTATTTCATAAAGTAGAGAAAAGGATTGAATACATTAAAATTATATTTTTGAATCTGGTTTTATCTAACAATGACAAAGAATATAAGGAGAGAGAGTGAGACAGGGGGACAATGAGGCAAAAGGGAAGGTAATGAGAGAGGGAGAAAAAGTTACAGACGACTGACACAAAGAGAGGAAGAGAGAGTATTACACGCTAATTTACACCTATACACACATATTCTCAATAAAATACTTGTGAACAGATTCAAGTCAACATTAAAAATAATCTTCAACCAGATAAGCTTTCTTCAAATCCCAGACATACAAGTTTGATTAGTCCTGGGGAAGCTGTAGGTATGGAGGATATAGTTCAACATAATAAAGGCAAGGTACAAGAAGCCTACCAAAATCATCTTGCTAAAGAGAGAAAAATCAAATGCAGTTCCACTACAAGCAGGAGAAGACAAGAATATACACTGGTTTCATACCTATGTATTATAGTATTTGTAATTTTAGTTAGAACAATATTACAACTGAAGAAGATCCAGGGAATACAAATGAAAAACGAAGAAATCAAAATGTTCTCATTTGCAGATGTTGTGATACCATTTTAAAAACTCTAAAAATGTATCAGTCTCTTAAGACTGAAAAATAGGGTCATAAAAGCAGAACATCATATGAACACACAAAATTCCTTAGCTTTACTTTTTGCCAATACAAACCATACTGTGAGAAAATATGGGTAAAATTCCCCTCACAATAATCTGAAAATATAAAATTAAATATTGTGGATAAAAATATTTAAAATGCAAAGACCACTATGAATTAGATAGAAGTTATCCTGAATAGAGACAATTGTTCTCTAAAAGATTAAGTTTCTTAAAGTTGAAAATACATGCATAAATAGTAGAATTCAAAGTGATTACTCAGAACACATTATCTTTCCTGTTTTCCAATTTCAGGCAATGGGAGAAAAATCAGGGAAATATTACACTTGAAACACTCTTAAAATATATAACAAAATACCCTGGATTAGCAAAGTTATAAAGCATACTATTAAAATTAGAAGACATATGAAGTAATGATGATCCATCCAGAATATATATGGAAATGTTCCAGCTGATGTTCTGAAGGACCTTAAAGACTTGAATCAATCAAAGCTTTTATATTTTTAAGTATAAGCAGATAATATAGTAATGTCAATTGTTAATTAATTAATAAAGCTAATGCAATAAATATTGATTAGAAAATTTTACTACAATAAATCACCCACTTATATGAAACTCAAGAATTTGACTATAATTATTCTACTATGGGACAGAGGACAACTTTAAAGTGCTAAGTGCTAGCATGATTAGGGAGATAATTTTAAAGAGAAACAAAGAGGGAGGAAAAATATCATGAGATTAAAAAAAATGTAAGGGTTACATACACAATGTAATGTTGTTGGCAGAGTGAGTATTTCAAAAGATTGGAGCGTCCAGATTTATTTATTGATTTAAAAGGTGAGGTTACATAGCAACAGGAGTCTAGACTATCAGATCAGATCTCCAGAAAATGCCAAATGTTATTGTTAGTACTACTATGTTAATGTAATCATAAAAATACCAAGGTGGGAAATTGAAGGTTTTTTTCACCTCACAAGTTACAGTTCATAATGGAACACAAGAAAAGGACACATGGAAGCAGCATGAAAATTAAGAGGAACTCTGCTTACTAATCTGCTCAGCTACCTTTTCTCTATAACCTCCTCAGATTACTAATGTTGGTACCATCCACAGTGGGCAATGTCCCCATACATCTTCTAGCCATCAAGAAAATGCAAAATACTGATGCCTACAAGCCATTCTGATGGAGTCAGTTGCTCAATAATGCATCATTTAGACAGCCACAATAAGCAATCACAGCAAGCCATAAAAGGAAAATAGAAAACTTAGCCAACAAAAGAGTACCCCTTCATGAATGGAATTTGAGATCAAAAGTGAAGTTCTATATGAGGAAGAATTTAGAAGGATTATGCCAGAAATCACACTTTATTTAAAATAAAAAGTGACAACAAGACAAAGCCACAAATAAAATATTGTGAAGTTTGACATTTTGAAACCTCTTCTGGAGATTGCAGGGTAGACTCAGGACATGGTTTTTGGCTGGCAACAACATTGACGATCCAGTGTTTTGGTGGAGGATTTTCCATCAGATGCCATGGCTTTACTACAGATGCTAGTCCAAATTACAAATCATAGTCAGTCAAGTGTTTGCCACATCTTGTTCTCCAAAGAAAAGAAGCAGTTCATTTAGTGATGATTTGGTGATGACTCTAACTCATATCAGAGTCATAGATATTGCCAGCATATAGAAAACCACAAGACCCATTGTCAAACACGTATTCTCCGCATTGCCCACAGTCACCATAGTAATATCAGTGGTGAGCTGTACAGTATGATTTGTTTCTGTTTTCTGTTTTTGCATCGTATAAACCTTTTTTCTTTGACCCAAAGAGAAGTTTCAAATAAAATAAGGAATAATTTTTGCATTGAAAGATATTGGTGGCTTGTAGTTGTAGTTGAAAATGAGAACCTCAAACAATCTTCACTCGATCCTCTTTTTTTAGAAATGGGGTTGATTTGCTTTTGCTTTTGCGTTTTGTTACATTTTGTTGATTTTTTATTTTATTTTGTTTTCTTTTTCTTTTTATTCTTTTCTACATGCAGAGATCAATAATTGGTCGGAAGAATTTCAAGTACAAATTCAGATGGCCGAAAAAAGCCCAGCCTTTCTGACAGGTCCACATTGTTGGCTGTAGTATGTTTTTTTTGTTTTTGTTTTTGTTTTTGTTTTTTCTTTTGCCTTTAATGTTACCCATTTACACTTTCTTGGATCCTTTTTTCCTGGCATAACTAATGCTACATATATATTATAATTATTTGAATTTCAACTCTGAAATTCTAACTGCTCTATCTCCCTTCCAAAACCGGAGACATGTATTGAGTATTGTATGGTCTCGTTTTGATTCTTAGATCAGGAATCATCCTGCGAACACTGAAGGTCCTGTTTCCAAATTGTTTCTGTATAGTTCAATAAAGATGCTCTTGGCCAACCAGTTGTGTGGATATCTAGTATTCCTGCAGGCAGGTTAGAAGACACAAGGGTGGAGAAAGTATTTAGTACTTCAGATGGAGTAAGAGCTACCAGTCATGTGAGACCTAGTATGGAGTGGCAATTGGTGTAGCAGGCAGGATGTTAGAAACACAGTAAGATGAGAGCATACTTGGGGTGGTGAGAAATGACTAATGTCAACTGAGCAACTGAGCTAGGACAGATTTAGAGGTGTTGAGTAGGGAGTAAAAATGGTAGCCTGCTGTTTGGTAGAGGCTTAAAAAAAAACTGAAAATAGAGCTAAAGCACATCAAAAGTTCCTCAGCGTATTTGGCTTTCAAGTGCATTCTAAGGGAACTTGATCAGCTCTGGTGGCTTGGTCTTCCTGGAGCTTAAAGTGAGGCAGTAGGAACAACCTTCTGCAGAGTCTTATGAGAGCAATCCATGACCATAATGAGTGTGTCCAAAGTCACCTAGACCATGAGAGTTAGAGCTGAACCACATGTATCTTTTGATTATAACCATTTCTTTTTTTGTGATCTTTTAGTGTTCCATTTGCTCAAAACTATTAGTGAAGAGGGTAAAATGATTCTAAAGGCTATTCTTGGTTGTCAACTATTCATCTGAGATTAATTAAACTCCAACGACAAAGGGAATATGTGTCGAATTTCTGCATAAAGGCAAGGTCAAATGTACTTCTTATATGGATCTTCGGAGTAGGATGTTGCATGTTTAACCTAGAACTTTATCAGGATCTAATTGTTATATATATTTTTTCAGGCATCTGCAGATACATTCATTTGAGGAATGTATCCTTCTCACTGGAGACCATAGAGGGGACCTGCATATCAATAATAAACGTCACTTCAAGACATCAAAGCAAAATATCAAAGTGAGAATGGAATAAATTTATTAGGACAGTGTTTTGCAAACAACTTCTTTCACAAACAGCCTTGGAAGGAGAGTTCTGAAATTTTAAATTTCATATTTGGCTTTGCTGGTCCTCTGACAGAATCAACTCACAACTGTTTGGGACTTTATGGGCAATTAAACACTACAAACAGAGCTGAATGCATCATATGCTCTGCCGTCTGTGTTAATATGGGTACAGTGAAGAACAACTATAATAAATCTATTCATATGTTTTTCAAACAGCATCCTCATACAATTGTGGACTTCTGTGGGTTGTAGGATGGCTGAGAGCTGCAAATGCAGAAGTGGGATGGTACATGCTTTGGGTGTGAAAGGCCTGTGTGTAGATCATAAACAACTTCACAATATTCATTCCTTTAATAATTACTAGGAAGTGGACTTCTGTAAAATGACTTCAGCAGATCAGAATGGTAGAGAAACAGTAACTGATTCTCTGTAGATTTAAATGCATTGGATTGTGGAACATAGACTTAGAGGTAGAGACATGTCAGCACATGTAGACTGAATAATCAAACCTCTGTTGCCCCTTAAATTTCCCTACCACAATTTTTGACGCAAACAGCAACCGATTTTTGCCCTGAGTAATAGAATAAAAGCCAATTTGTTGAAAATGTCAATCATAAGAAAATGCTGACATCTTCTGTGACGCACATCAACTCTCTGCCTGGCTTCAGGATGGCTGAATGTCTCCTGTCAGCATGGGCTTTTACTGCCACCCCTTTTATAAGTGCAGAGCTCCAATCTGCTTCAGGCACATCATCAGCTCCCCATTCTTTTGCAGGTAGATTAGATCACTGTGTCTGCCTATGCATTCTTTCTCTACATATAAAGAACCAAGGAACTATTCTCACTCCAGTGAGCTTTTGCAAGTAATCTTGAATCCCATTTGTGTTGTTAGTAGATGTAATGTCTTCAAATCTCAGAAGACCATGTTTGCAAAGGAGTTGATTGAGGAAGTCTTGGATATTTCTGTAATAGGGGCAATTGGGATTGATGAACAGGACTGCCTTCCCACACAAGATCTTGCAGTTCACATACACATGAGCCATGCTGACAGGATGCATCTTCCCAGAAAATAATGTTTAGTTGAAGATACTGGTCTGTTTGAGAATGGCAATCCCAATGTATTCTTAACCATGCATTCTATTTGAATCCCCATAGAAAACATGGAAGAAAGAAGCTTTTACCTTTCCTGCTTGCAGTCACATTGCTACCAAACCCTCACAGACATTAGAACCTACATACTGAAGATTTATCCATATACCAATGACCAGATGAGACATCTAGCCTATTGGACTAATAAACTAATAAAACATTCTAGGACTTTACAAATAGTCAGCCATTGTTAAATTATGTGGTCCATAGTCTGTGATCATTGTGACTAGTCTGATTCCTCTGTAGAGAGATATTCATCCTTTAGTATCTGTTGGGGAACAACAACTACTACACCAGGTATCTATAGAAGACCTTCTACAGCAGTTTGTCTCTAGTAAGATTTTCAGCTCAGTTACAAATGTCCAATGGCCACATTCCCTTAGTCTGATTTTCATATGATGCTTTGATACAGTTATTCTTATTTTCTATAGTTCTTGGCAAGAGAATTAAAATAGCAATAATAACGTATCAATGAAATGCACAGTAATTTATTTCCATGAGTGCATCAGAGAGAAGGATTATAGGATAAACAAGAATTGGAAAACAAGACGTCTTTCCCTCTGAGGACCAAGACCATGAAACCTGAACTAAATAAAATCTGAGACACGTTGTCTGAAGTTTGGTCTTTCCTTCAATCATGGGTCTCCTAGTGAAGGAGCTCAGGTCTCAAGAGTTGGCAAAAATTACCTTTATTGCTGAGTCAGGTCAACTGCTGAATACCTCATTCATGGACCTGAAGAAACTCTGTATCCATCCTGTTATAATGTGTATATATCTATGTATCATTCATAGAATGGACACTTTATGGTTGGTTTGAAAGGAACAGTTTGTCCCTGGAGAGACACAGATTTCTTCTTTAACACATTATTTCACAGGCTAATGGTGGGTCTCATAAGTTCGTTCCTGGAGTTGCTTTACAATAATCATTCATTTATCTGGAAGAAACACTTTTTAATGTTGTGAGATCTACTAGAACAATATCAACCATAATTTTCCCTTCCCAGTTTAGTACTGAATCATACTCCACTAAAGGTCTGTGGTCTCTGATGAAGGCAGCATCTCCCCAGACTAGTCTGAATATTGTTCTTGGCACTGCATTTATGATACATCAATGTGATTTCCTTTTCACTTTCATCATCAGGAGAGTTTTTTAATTCTTCATTTCATCTAATGGGTCTAATCTACATCGTCATCCAGGATGAGATTTGAGAGTTTTGCTAAAAAAAATTAAAAAATTAAAGAAATAAAAGAAAGGAAAACTGCAAGCTTATCTCACCAATTGACTGAGAAATCTAAAGTGTTAGTCAGTGTAAATAGTAGTGGAAAGACTGATATGTTGAAATCTCAACTAGAAGCACTTCTTTCTCCCAGACATTAGTATAAGAAACAAACTGCACTATTGGCATCCAAAGCATAGAGAAGTTTACACTGACCAGAGGACACAATACTTGTCTTTTCCTTCTTACTTAGGACTTTTTTATAATTGACAGAAAGAATGAATGCCATGAGCTCTCAAGAAAACATCTGTTATCTTCCAAACACTTGGCTTTTGGAATAAAGAAATGAATGATATAAAATCTCTGACTTCCAGAAGCCATAAGAACTGAGAAGTCTTGATGTTTCTGAGAGGCTCGCAGCTCTTGATGTGGAAGACTCAGGTCAAGGCTTTCTCTTCCGCATTCCCATTCAATCTATACCAAGGTCTCACTGAGTTTTCCCAAGGACCATGTATTTCTTCCTTTTTTTTTAGACCAAGACAGAAGACCAACTTCCTTCTCCCCTTCTCTGATCTTTTCATGTTCTTTGTTCTCCCTCTCAAATGGCTGTTTACTCTGAATTACAGGATTATTTGTAAACACTAGAGGTCCTGAAGGAATATCTGAAAGGGAGTTTCATTAGAAACAACACTTCGGACATCACAGAAAAAGCTAGGGATCTCCAGGTTACAATAGAGTTTTCAAGGAGGGCCTAATGATGATGTCACTGACACCAGCCATAGCCTATATGCTCAACAGCTTTCCTTACATGGACCAGATACAAGGGTGACATTTCCTTGTATGTCTCCTGTGACACAGTGGAAAACTTTAGGAACTCCATCTCTCTAAAGCTGCAAACTGTTCTTTGCTTCATTATTGGTTACATGCTCTGAATGGTGAAATTTGGTCAGGGACTTGGCATGGATAGAAAAGATTTAGGAACATGGGATATTAGAGATTCTCCTAGATAATATTTTGTTCCCACGTTCATTACTATGAAATACAGTTCAATTTCTATGATTTCTCTGTCCTCCAAAGGTCAGTATTTTCTCTACAGACCCTTAGTTGAATGAATATTGTATTTCACTTCTTATTGTATATTCCTTGATAGGTGATTTTATAAATGTTCCTGAATGTGTACTCAAAAATTCGCATTTCCACTTCCATTTTTTGCAATGATTTCTCAACAAAGGCGCACAGCTACAGACTGAGTATAACAGTGTAAATATGGTGTACCGACATCAAATGATAAACTTTGAAATCCTATTTTATTCAAAATTTCCAGATATCAGTAAAGCAAAGGACCACATGGAGCACAGAATTCTCTTCTTTAGTCGCTTTTGATATCATCTGCAATATCTAAATTCCAGTGTCTCACGGTCATATTTAAGGGTTTAGGATGTTTTACCATGATTCTTTCTTAAGACCAAACATAAGATAGAGGAGGATTGGCAGAAAGAAGAATGGCTTCTGGACCAGTGAAACCTCAACTTCAATAGGTTCATAAGAACAGGAGAGAGTCTATTTTGCAATGCCTTTGTGGATTCTACCTTCTTCACCTAGTTGCGCATAATCCATGTTAAAATTCCACCTAACTTCATACTGTAGGAGTCACCAAAAATACTATATATATATATATATATATATATATATATATATATATATATATATATATATATGCCAACAAAACTAGAAAAGATTGATGAAGCTAAGAAGTGCATTCTACCAGAAACCGGATGTAGATACATCCTGAGAGACGCAGCTAGAGCATGTCACATACAGAAGTGAATGCTAGTTGCAAACCAGTGAACTGAAAACCGCCCTCTTGTTGGCAGATTTTGAGAAAGGATTGCAAGAGTTGAAGATGCTTTCAACACCATAAGAACAACTTTGCCAATGAACCAGAGCTTCCTGGTACTAGAACAATATTCAAAGACTTTACATGGACAGACCAATTGCCCTAAATGAATATGTGGCAGAGAATGGCATTAATGGGCACCAATGGAAGGAGAAGCCCTTGATCCAACCTAGGATTATCTTCTAGTTCAAGGGATTGTCAAGGGACCGAAAGTGTGGTTAAAAAGGGATAGTGAGGGGTTGGGGATTTGGCTCAGTGGTAGAGCACTTGACTTGGAAGCGCAAGGTCCTGGGTTCGGTCCCCAGCCCCGGAAAAAAAAAAAAAAAAGAAAAACGGATAGTGAATATGTAGGGATGTTATGTGAAGGAAAATGAGAAAGAAAATAGTAATTTACATGTAAATATCGAAATATCTAGTTTAAGAAACCACTAAAAGTTCCCAAAAAGTAAATAAAAGAATGATATAAATGATAAGAATACTGTCAACTAATCATGCCTATTGACTCAGAAATCTAAAGTGTTATTCAGAGTAATACTAGTGGAAAGACAGAGATGATGAAGTCTCAACTAGAAGCACTTCTCTCTCCCAAATATCAGAGTCAGATAGATACTGCACTTTTGGAATCCAAAGCATGGAGGAGTTTACTCTGAGCTGAGGACACAATACTTGCCTTTACATTCTTCTGTGGGACCTTTTTCATTTGGACAAAAAGAATGAAAGCCATGAGCTCTCAGGGAAAAACTGTGCCATTCCCAACACTTTCCCTTTGGAATAAAGAAATGAATTATATAAACACTATGCCTTTCAGGAACCATAAGAACAGAGATATCCAGATGCTTCTGAGAGGACCCTAGCTCCTGAATCCCATATGTTGAAGGCTAAGATCAATGTTTTCTGTTCAGCAATACCACTCAACCCTTACCAAGGAGTCACTGAGCTTTTCCAAGCACACATCTTTCTTCCTTTTTTTAGACAAAGAAAGAAAGGCATCTTCCTTCTCTCCATTTCTGATCTCTTCATCCTCTTTGTTTTCACTCCCTAATAGCTGTTTACTCTGAATTAAATGACAATTACTAAACCTTAGAGGTTCTTAAAGAATACCTGAGAGGCAGATGCAAACATGACAAAACTTGTGACATCACAGAAGAAGATAAAGCTCTCCAGCTTGCAAGAGATTTTTCAGGCAGATCCTCATCATGATGTCACTGAGAACTGCCATGCCCTACTGGCTAAACAGCTTTCCTTACATTGACTAGATTTGAGGGTGCCCTTTCCTGGTATGTCTCCCGTGATTCAGTGGAAACCTTTATGTACTCCATCTCTCTAAGGAATATGTTATTCAAGGGTTTGGAAAGGATAGAAAAGATATTGTAACATGGAGAAGAGGAGATTCTTCTGAATAATAATTTTATTCCCAGGTACTTTTCATGAAATACAGTTCAATTTTGTAGGTTTTCTCTGTTTCCCAATGGCAAGTTTTTCCCAACAGACCTTCAATTGAATGAATACTGTATTTTACTTTCTTATTGTACATTCCTTGATATGGGACTTTATAAATATTGCTGAATGTGTACTCAAAATTTCTGTTTTCCAATTCCATTTTCTGCAATGATTTTGGCAACAAATGTTGCCCAGCTATAGAATGAATATAACAGTCCAAATATTGTGTACCTACTTGAAATGATAAACACCTAAATCCCTATTTAATCCCAAAATTACCAGACATCAGTAAAGCAGAGGACAACATGTACTATAGAATACAGTTCTCTAACTATTTGATATCAGTTCTGCTTTATCTACCTTACGGTGTTCCCGTGGCCAGACTTGAATGTTGTGGATCTTATACTATGATTCATTCTTCAGGAATAATAAGATCCTAGACGAAGACAGGGAGAGGTATGGCTTGAGCTCCAGGGAAACCTCAACATCAATATGTTCACAAGAACAGGAGGGAGTCTATTTGTTATTGTCCTTTGTGGATTCTACACTCTTGACTTAGTTGTGCAGAATCCATGGGAAAATCCATGTAGCGGAAGGATCCACCCAAAGGATATATATATATATACACACACACATATATATATATATATATATATATATATATATATATATATATATATATATATATATCACATAAATTAGGTAATTTTGATGAATCTAAGAAGTGCATTCTGCCAGGAACCAGATATTGATATTTCCTGAGAGACACAGCTAGAGCATATTAAATACAGAAGTGAATGTGTTCTTGTAAATACAAAAATAAAAAAATAAATTTTCTTTACCCTGCTAACTCTGGCACCAAAGAGTCTGAGATTCTCTGCTAGATATCTTGGGAGAAACACCTCACTCTTCAGCTGCGCAATGTTTCATGCCACTGCACATTTTCCAATACTCAAACCCTCACATAAAAAAACACACAACACAATACTCTTTGATCCAGTTGATTCGATATAATTGTCCATTTAAACATACAAACCAGGTACCATCCATTCCTTAGGAACATTAATAATGACGTGTAATTACACAGAGCAGAATCTTAAATTCACCTACCATGGCTTCTCACTCTGTCATCTTCCTTTCACTCTTTTTTTTCCTCTAGTATCCTCCTCTCCCTTCAAACTTCTCTCTCGCTCATTCTGCCTTCTCCTCCCATGATAACCCTCCTTCTATCTTGTACCTGCCACTCACATATACTTTACAAATTCAATGGGGTCGTGGTTCTGGTGAAGTAACCTTAGTTCTGAGTACAGGACTATGCAGCTGACCTTGGGGCAGTGGAATTAGCATCAAACACAGATAACTTCAGGGCAAACCACAACATGAACAATAGTGTCAAACCAGTGAACTGAAAACAGACTTATTGTTGGTAGATTTTGAGAAAGGATTAGAAGAGGTGAAGGTGCTTTTAACCCTGTAAGAACAACAATGCCAATGAAACAGAGCTTTCTAGTAGTAGACCAATATTCAAAGAATGTACATGAACAGACCTATGTCTCCAATTGCATATGTTGTAGAGGATGGCCTTGTTGGGTAACAATGGAAATAGAATGCCTTGGTCCTGCCTAGGTTTGACTCCCAGTTCAAGTGAATGTCCAGGGGCAGAAAGAGGGGTTATAATGAAAAGCTTAAGGGGACTGGTAAGGGATATTATAGTCAGGAAACTGGGAAAGGAATTAATATTTTAAATGTAAATTTAGAAATATCCAATTAAAAAAGCAATAAAATTTGAAATAAAAGAAAAGAAATCTTCCGGTTAATCACAACTATTGACTCAGAATTTTAAGGGGTTACTGTCAGGTAATGGTATTCAGAGTAATACTAGTGGAAAGACTGATATGATGAAGTCTCATCTAGAAGCACTTGTTCCTCCCAGATATCAGTGACAGACACAAACTACATTATTAGAATTCAATGCATGGAGGAGTTTTCTCTGTGCTGAGGACACAATACTTGCCTTATCTTTCTTCCTTAGGACGTTTTCCTTCAAGGTAAAACGATAAAAGCTATGATCTCTCGGGAAAAATTATAGTGCCCTTCCCAACACCTGGGTTTTGGGATAAAGAAATGAATTATATAAAGTATCTGACTTCCAAGAAAAATAACAAATTATTTTTCAGATCTTCTGAGAAGCATGTCAGATGCTTCTGAGAGACTCCCAGCTCCTGATTCCATATGTGGAAATCTCAGATCAAGGCTATATCTTCAGTGAACCTACTCGACCTCTACCCAAGACTCAAGGACCTTTCCCACTGACCACGTATTTCTTCCCTTTTTATACCAAGACAGAAAGCCAGCTTCATATTCCCCATGTCTGATCACTTCATCCTCTGTTTCTCCCTCCCAAATTGCTGTATACAATGCATTAAAGGACAATTAATAAACCCTAGATGTACTGAAGGGATATCTGAGAGTCAGTTGCAGTCAGGACAACACTTGTGACATCACAGAAGAAGCTCGGGTTCCAGGATACAAGAGATTTTTCAGGGAGGGCCTAATGATGATGTCATTGAGAACTGCCGTAGACTACCTGCTGTACAGATTTCCTTACATTGACCAGATTTGAGGGTGACACTTTCAGAAGAGTCTCCTGTTTAAGAGTGGAAACCTTTACATACTAAATCTCTCTAAAGGTAGAGACTTCTCTTTGTTTCATTAGAGGTTACCTGCTCTCAATGGACAAAGTTAGTTAGGGGTTTAGCATGGCTAGAAAAGATTTAACAACAAAGAGTGAAGGAGATTCTTATAGATAATATTTTATTCCCAGGTTCATTCCTGTGACATAGAGTTCAATATCCCAGGTTTCCTCTATTTCCAAAGGCCAGTATATTGCCTACAGACCTTAATTGAATGAATATTGTATTTCACTTTCTCATTGTCTATTCCATGATAAGAGACTTTAATAATATTCCTGTATGTGTACTCAAAACTTCTGTTTCCAATTTTATTTTCAGCAAAGCAAATGACATAATGACTATAGAATTCAGTTCTCTAGTCCTATTTGATATCAGTACTATACTATCTACTTTCCTGTGCTCCCATTTCTAGACTTGAGTGTTGGATATTTTACAATGATTCTCACTGAAAGCCAAACATAAGATATTGGAGGATGGGCAGAAAGAAGGATGGCTTGAGGACCAGTGAAACCTCAACTTCAATAGGTTCATAATAACTTGAGGGAGTCTATTTGGCACTGTCATTTCTGAACTCTACATTCTTGAACTACTTGCTCAGAATCCATGTCACAATTCCACCTAACCACATAGCTGTAGGAGCCACAAAAGTATATATATATACATCAGCCACCAAAACTAGATAAGATGGATGTAGCTAAAAAGTGCCTTCTGCCAGCAACCTGATAAAGATATTTCCTGAGAGACACAGGTAGATCATGTCAACAACAGAAATTAATGCTAGTGGCAAATCATTGAACTGAAACAGACATCTTGTTAGCAGATTTTGAGAAAGGAATTCAAGAGGTGAAGGAGCTTTCAATCCCATAAGAACAACAATGTCAAAGACCCAGAGCTTTCTGGTACTAGAACAATATTCAATGAATGTAGATGGACAGAGCTATGGCTCAAACTGCATGGGGCAGAGGATGACCTTGTTCATCACGAATGGAAGCAGAAGCTATTGGACCACTCTAGGTTTGTCTCCCAGTTCAAGGGAATGTGAATGCACAGTCAGAGGGGTTAAAGAAGAAGGGGAAGGATATGGGTAGGAATCTTATGGGCAGTTAAATGGGAAACAAAATAACATTAAATGTTAATAAAAAACATCAAGTTAAAAAAAGCAATACAAATAAAGCTAAAACATAAAAAAATGAAAGGAATAAATGAAGAGAAAACTGAAAGCTAATCATACCTAGTGACTCAGAGAAGTAAAGTGGTAATCAGTGGAAATATTAGTGGAAAGACTGAGATGATGAAATCTCAACTAATAGCACTGCTGCTTCCCAGACTGCACTATAGATATCCAAAACATGGAGGAATTTACTCTGAGCTAGGGACACAATACCTGTCTCTCCCTTTTTCCTTAGGACATTTTTCTTCTTATCAAAAAGAGTAAAGGTCATGAGCTCTCAGGAAAACAACTGTGCCTTTCCCAACACTTGACTTTTGGAATAAAGAAATTAATGATATAAACTCTCTGATTTCCAGGAACCATAAAATCAGGAAAGTCCAGATTCTTCTGAGAGTATCCCATCTCCTGATTCCCATAGGTGGGAGGCTCAGATAAAGGCTATCTCTTTAGCATTCCCACTAAATCACTACCAAGTACTCACTGAGCTATACCGAGGACCATGTATTCCTTCCTTTTTTATACCAAGACAGATGGCCAGCTTCCTTCGTTCTCCCCATATCTGATCTTTTCATCTCCTTTATTCTCCCTTCCAAATGGCTGTTTACTCTGAATTAGAGGCCAATTAGTAAGTACTAGAGGTACTGAAGGAATATATGAGAGGCAATTGCAGTCACGACAACACTTGTGACAACACAGAAGAAGATAGGGATCTCCAGGTTGCAAGATATTTTTCAGGCAGGTCCTAATGATGATGTCTCTGAGAACTGCCATGGCCTACCTGCTGAACAGATTTCCTTACATTGACCAGATTTGAGAGTGCCTTTTCCAGGTATCTCTCCTGTAACACAGGGGAAACCATTATGTATTCTATCTCCAAACCTAGTGAGTTTTTTTCCTTCATTAATGGTTTCATGCTCTGAATGGAGAAAGTTAATCAGGCATTTGGCATGGGTAGAAAAGGTCTAGAAACATGGAGTGGAGGAGTTTATTCTGGATAATAATTCTATTCCAAGGTCCATTCCTGTGACATACACTTCAATTTCCTAAGTTTTCTTTGTTTCCCAAAGGCCAATATTTTCCCTCCAGACCTTTAATTGATTGAGTATTGTATTTCATTTTCGTATTGTACTTTCCTTATAGGAGACTTTATATATATATATATATATATATATATATATATATATATATATATATACATATATATATATATATATATTCCAGATTGTGTACACAAAAATTCTGTTTTGCAATTCCATTTTTGCAATTAATAAGCAACAAAGCATGCCAATATATAGAGTGAATATAACAGTGTAAATATTGTATACCTACTTGAAATGATGAAGTCCAAAATCCTTATTTTATCCAAAAATTAGGAGGCAGCATTAAAGCAAAAAGGACATCATAGATTATAGAATGTGGATGTCTAGTCCCATTAGATGTCAGTTCTATAATATCTACCTTCCTGTTCCCAGGGTCAAACTTAAGGGTTTTGGAGGTTTTACCATAATTCTTTATTCAGGCCAAACACAAGACTCAGGAGGATGGGCAGGAAGAAGAATGTCTTGATGTCCAGAGATACCTCAACTTCAATAGGTTCAAAAATAACAGGAGGGAGTCTGATTGGCATTGGCCTTTGCTAATTCTACATTTTTGAACTAGTTGCACAGAATCTATCCTAAAATTCCAACTAACCACATAGCTGTAGGAGCCACCAAATATATACATAAATACATATATACATATATACATATATATATGTGTGTGTGTGTATGTATATGTATATATGTATAAGTATGTATATGTATATATATATATATATATATATATGATAGAGATAGATAGATAGATAGATAGATAGATAGATAGATAGATAGAGAGATCTGCCACAAACTACATAAGATTGATGATGCTAAGAAGTGCATGCTGCCAGGAAACAGATATAGATCTTTCCTGAGAGACACAGATAGAGCATGCCAATTACAGAAATGAAGGTTATTGGCAGACCAGTGGAATGTAAACGAATCTATTGTTAGTAAATTTGGAGAAAGGATTACCAGAAGTGAATGGGCTTTCAATACCATAACAACAACAGTACCAATGACCCATAGCTTTCTGGTACTAAAACAATATTCAAAGACTGTACATAGACAGAACTATGGCTGCAGCTGCATATGTATCCTTGTTGGACATCAATGGGAGGAGAAGCTCTTAACCTACCAAAGCTAGTACCCCAGTGTAGGGGAATGTCAGGGTGTGCTGGGAAAGGGAGTGGTTGGTGAGGGGGAACACCTTTATAGAAGAACTGGTGGGGAAAGTGATTGGACCCTTATGACCGGAAAACTGGGAATGTGAATAATATTTGAAATGTAAACAAAAATATCTAATATTTATAAAAGAAAAAATAAAAGTTTAACAAGCTGAACAGCCAAAGTGAGGAGTCTCAATCCCACTAGAGAGGGTGAAGAAATGAACCTCAGGAGGGAAGAGTGAGGGACCTTGGTGAGAAAGGAGACAGTAAGGGAAAGATGGGAACATGGTCAGTTATTGGCGGGGAGTAGGACTGAAACCCTGACTTTCAGCAGAATGAATGGAAACAGGCAATCTCAGGAGCTAAAATGTTGGAGGTAGTTGGTGGCTCTAGAATATTCCAGAGACCTGAGAGGTATGAGACTATCAGGACTCAGTAAAATGCCGGGAGTGTGTAGAGGGACCTTGTAGAGACTACTTCCATGTGGAAGAGAGAGTATGGGTCTTTTTAGTGGGGAATTGAGTCCATTGAAGTTGAGAGATATTAAGGATTAGTGATGGTCACTTTCTCTTATTTTCATAATTGGAGGTTAGTTTATGCTTGTGTGCTTCTGTTTCTTTTGTTGTAAAGATTAATTTCTTGCTTAACTATGATTTTACTTGCCTCCTTGTGTTGGGGCTTGCCAGTTAGTGTCCTTTTTATTAATGGATATGCAGAAAAATATTTTATATCTGAAAAATTCCATGTCTTCTAAAACATCTAAAAATCAATCTGACTCTCAAACTCTTCCTGGGAAACATTTACCATCAGTCATGCAATCCCCAGGACCATCAAAATCTAAAAAGGGGTATCTAGAAACTTAACCATCGTCCCAAAGGTCTTTAGGATGTTCAGCAATTTCTCCAAGAGCTTGGTGCACCTAGAGAACAAAAGAACTAAAGCCATCTTCCCAGGGTGTTTTCCCAAGAACCACATATTTCTTCTTTCCTTTTATACCAAGACAGAATGTCAGCTTCCTTTTCCACATCTCTGATCTCTTCATCCTATTTGTTCTCCCTCCAAAATGGCTCTTTACTCTGAATTATAGGCCAATTAGCAAACCATAGATATAAGGAAGGAATATCTGTGAGGCATTTGCTGTCAAGACGACACTTGTGACATCACAGAAGAAGCTAGGGCTCTCCAGGATACAAGAGCTTTTTCAAGCATTGCCTAATGATGATGTCACTTAGAACTGACATGGCTACCTTCTGAACAGCTTTCCTTACATTGACCAGATTCAAGGGTGTCCTTTCCGGGCGTGTCTCCTGTGACACAGTAGAAACTTTTATTTGCTACATCTCTTTAAAGTTACAGATTTCTCTCTGCTTCATTAGTGGTTACATGATCTGAATGGAGAAAGCTAGTCAAGGGCTTAGAAAGATCTAGGAACTCAGAGAGAAGGAGATTCTTCTGGAGATTAATTTTATTCCCAGGTCCAATCCCATGACATAAAGTTCAATTCCCAAGGTGTTCTCTGTTTCCCAGGTGCCAGTATTTTCCCTACAGACCTTTAATTGAGTGAAAATTGTCCTACATTTTTTGATTTTACATTCATTGATAGGGGACATTATATATGTTCCTGCATGTGTACTCAAAATTTTCATTTTTCCAATTCGATTTTTTGCAATAAATTTGGCTACAAATTGGACCCAGTTATAGAGTGAATATAACAGTGTAAATATTGTGTACCTTTTTCAAATGTTGAACTTCCAAATACTTATTTTGTCCATAAATTACCAGACATCAGTTAAGCAAAGGACAACATGGACTATAGAATGCGGTTTTGTAGTTCTTTTAGATCAATTCTCTAATATTGACCTGCCTGTGGTCCCAGGGCAAGACTTGAGGGTTTTGGATGTATTAACACGATTCTTTCTTCAGGCCAAACATCAGTTTCTGGGTGATGGTCAGCAAGAAGATTGGCTTGAGGTCCAGTGAAACCTCAACTTCCGTAGGTTATAGGAACAGGAGGGAGTCTATTTGGCATTGTCATTTGTGAATCCTATATTCTTGACCTAGTTACACAGAATCTAAGTATATCTTCCATCAAAATTCTTAGTAGTAGAAACCACCAAAAGTATATATATATATATATATATATATATATATATATCCGGCACCAAAACTAGATGGATTGTTGAAGCTAAGAAGAGAATGCTGCCAGCAACTGGACATAGATCTTTACTGAGAGACACAGCTAGATCATGTCAAATACAGAAGTGAGTGCTAGTGGAAAACCAGAGAACTGAAAATGGACCTCATGTTTGTAGATGTTTAGAAAAGATTACAAGAACTGAATGGACTTTCAACCCCATAAGAACAACAATTCAACTAAGCAGAGCTTTCTGGTACTAAACCAATATTCAAAGACTGTGTACGGACAGACCTATGGCTCCAACTGCATAGGTAGCAGAGGATGGCCTTGTTGGGCCGCAATGGAAGGAGAAGCCCTTCCTCCTCCTTAGGTTTGACTACAAGTTCAAGGGAATGTCAACGTGCAGTAACGGGGGTTATAGAAGTAGGTTAGTGGGACTGCTTAGGAATCTCATGGCCAGGAACCTGGGAAATAATATTTGAAAAGTAAATATAAAAATATCCAATTAGAAAAGCAATAAATATTGCTAAAAAATAAAAAGAGAGAGAAAAAGAAAAGGTAACTGCAAGCAAATCACACCTATTGACTCAGAAATCTAAAGGGTAACTTTCAGGGAATGGTAGTCAGAGTAATACTAGTGGAAAGACTGAGATGGTGAAGTCTCAAATAGAAGCACTTCACTCTCCCAGATATCACTGTCAAACACATACTGCACTATAAGAATCCAAAGCAAGGAGGAGTGTCCTCTGAGCTGAGGACACAATACTTGTCTTTCCCTCCTTCCTTAGGACCTTTCTCTTCTCGGAAAAGTTATAAAAGCCATGAGCTCTCAGGAAACAACTGGGCCCTTTCCAATACCTGGCTTTTGGAATAAAGAAATTAATGATACAAACTCTCTGATTTCAAGGAGCAGGGAAGTCCAGATTTTTCTGGGAGACTCTCAGTTCTTAAGTCCTATACGTTGAAGGCTGAGATAGAGGATATCTCTTCAGCAAACCCACTCAACCCCTAACCAGGAAACACTGATCTTTCCAATGGACCAAGTGTTTCTTCCTTTTTTAGACAAATACAGAAGGCGAACTTCTTTCTCCCCATCACTGTTCTTTTTACCGTCTTTCTTCTCACTCCCAAATGATTATTGACTCTGAATTAGAGACCAATTAGTAAACGCTAGAGGTACTGAAGGAATATCTGAGAGGCAGTTGCAGACACAACAACACTTGTGACATCACAGAAGAAGATAGGGATCTCCAGGATAGAAGAGATTTTTCAGGCACGGCCTAATGGTGATGTCACTTAGAGCTGCATGGCCTACCTGCTAAACAGCTTTCCTTACATTGAAAAGATTCAAAAGTGGCTTTTCAAGGAGTTTCTCCTGAGACACAGTGGAAAACTTTACATACTACATCTCTCTAAAGCTAGATACTTCTCTTTGCTTCATTAGTGGTTAAATTGTCTGAATGGAGAAAGTTAGTCAGGGACTTTGAATGGGAGAAAAGATCTAGGAACATGGAGAAGAGGAGATTCTTTGGATAATAATTTTTTTCCCAGGTCCATTCCTGTGACATACACTTCAATTTCCCAGGTTTTCTCTGTTTCTTAAGGCAAATATTTTCCCTATAGACCTTCAATTGATGAAATATTGTATTAATATTTTTTCTACATTCCTTGAGAGGGGAAATATATATTCCTGAATGTGTACTCAAAAATTCTTTTCCAATTCAATTTTTTGCAATGATTTTTGCAAAAAAAGGAGCATAGGTACAGAGTGAGTAAAACAGTGTAAATATTGTGTACCTACTTCAAATAGTAAACTCCCAAATCCTTATTTATTTCAAAAATTTTTCAGACATCAGTAAATCAAAGGACCACATGGAGTAACAAATTTGTTTCTCTAGACCTTTTTGATATCAGTACTACAGTATCAACCTTCCAGTGTCCCAGTGACAGATTTGAGGGTTTTGGATGCTTTTCCATGATTCATTCTTCAGGCCAAACAGAAGATTCAGGAGGATGGGCAGGGAGAAGAATGACTGAAGTCCAGGGAACACTGTACTTCAGTAGTTTCATAAGAAAAGGAGGGACTCTATTTGCCATTTTCATTTGTGTTTTCTACATTCTTTTTTTTTTCTTTCAGAGCTGGGGACCGAACACAGGTCCTTGGGCTTACTAGACAAGCGCTCTTCCACTGAGCCAAATCTCCTACCCGGCTTCTACATTCTAGACCTAGTTGAGCAGAATCCATGTTAAAATTCGTCCTTACTTCCTCACTGCAGGAGCCATCGAACTGTATATATATATATATATATATATATATATATATATATATATATATATATATATATGAATGCCACAAAAACTCGATAATATTGATGAAGCTAAGAAGTGCATTCTGTCAGTAACCAGATATAGATCTTTCCTTAGAAAAAATTCATAAATGAGTGCTAGTGGCAAACCAGTGAACTTAAAATGGACCTCTTGTTGGTAGATTTTGGGGAAGTATTACAAGAGGTGAAGGGGCTTTAACCACATATGAACAACAATGCAAATGAATCAGTGCTCTCTGGTACTAAACCAATATTCAATGTAGGTACACAGACACAACTATGGCTGGTTAAGTCCTCCTTAAGCATCAATGGAAGGACAACCCATTTCTTCTCCCTGGGTTAGACTCACAGTTCATTGGAATGTAAAGGGGCAGTTTGGGGCATAATAGAACAAGAGCAGGAACATGGTTAGGGATCTTATGGGCAGGAAACTGGGAAACGAAATAACATTTCAATATAAATATATAAATATCCAATTAATAATAAGGAATAAAATATGGTAAAAAATAAAAAAATGAAAGAAATTAAAGAAAAGAGTACAATCAACTAATAACACCTATTGACTCAGAAATCTAAAAAGTCATTGACAGGGAATGGTAGGCAGAGAAATACTAGTGAAAAGACGGGGACAATGAAGTGGCGAATAGGATCACTTCTCTCTCCCAGATAACAGGGTCAGACACAAACTGCACTAAATGAATCCAAATCATGGAGTAATTTACTGTGAGCTGAGGACACAATACCTGCATTTCCCTCTTCCTTAGAAACTTTTTCATCTGTGACAAAAAGAATAAGTGTCATGAGCACTCAGGTAAACAACTATTCCCTTCCTAACTCTTGAATTTTGTAAGAAATTAATGGTATAAACTCTCTGATGTCCAGGAACCATAACAAGCAGGGAAGTCCAGATGCTTCTGAGAGGCTCCCAACTACTAATACCCATATGTGGAAGGCTCAGGTCAAGGATATCTCTTCAGCGAATCCACTGAACACCTGCGCAGGACTCACCGAGCTTCCCTATAGACCACATATTTCTTACATTTTTTATACAAAGACAGAAGGGCAGCTTCCTCCTCCCCATCTCTGATATCATCTTCCTCTTTGTTCTCCCTTGCAAATGGCTCTTTACTCTGAATTTGGAGCGAATTAGTAAACCCTAGAGGTACTGAAGGAATATCATCAATTCAATTGCAGTCAGGACAACACTCGTGACATCACAAAAGAAGCTAGGCCTCTGCAGGATAAAAGAGCTTTTTCAGGGAAGGCCTAATGATGATATCAGTGAGAATTGCAATAGCCTACCTGCTGAACACCTTTCCTTACATTGACCAGATTCGAGTTTGCACTTTCCTGGTATGTCTCCTGTTACACAATAAAAACCTATACATAACCCATCTCTCTAAAGCTAGAGACTTCTCTCTGCTCCACTAGTGGTTACATGCTTTCAGTGGAGAAAATTAGACAGGGACTTGGCATGGGTAGAAAAGATTTAGGAACATGGAGTGTAGGAGATAATTCTAGATAATATTTTTATTCCCAGTTTCATTCCTGTGATATACAGTTCAATTTTCTCTGTTTTCTCTGTCTGCCAAAGGCCAGTATTTTCCCTACAGACCTTTAATTGAATGAATACTGTATTTCAATTCCTTATGGTTAATTCCTTGACAGGGGATATTGTAAATATTCCTCAATGTGTTCTCGATAATTCTGTTTTCCAATTCCATTTTCTGCAATGATTTTGGTCACAAAGGGTGCCCAGCTATAGAGTGAGCATAACAGTTTAAATACTGTGTACATCCTTCAAATGATAAACTCCCAAATCCTTATTTTAACAAAAAATTACCAGACATCAGGAAAGCAAAGGACATCATGTGTTATTGGATTTGGTTATCTAGTCCCATTTGATATCAGTACTACGCGATCTGTCTTCCAGTGTTCCCATGGTCAGACTTGAGGGTTTAGGATGTTTTACCATGATTCTTTATTATAACCAAAAGTAAGATACCAGATGATGGGCAGGAAGAAGAATGGCTTGAGGACCAGTTATACGACTACTTCAATAGGTTCATAAAAACAGGGCGGAGTCTATTTGCATTGGCATTTTTTATTCTACATTCTTGACATAGTTGGGCAAAATCCATGTGAACATTCCACTGGACGAAAGAGGTGTAAGACGCACCAAATCTATATTTGTACTCATCAGACAACCAAACTAGATAGGAATGATGAAGGTAAGAAGTGCATTCTGCCAGGAGCCAGATATAAATATTTACTGAGAGACACAGATACAGCATGTCAAATACAGAAGTGAATGCTGGGACCAAACCAGAGATCTGAAAATAGACCTCTTGTTGGTACATTTTGAAAAGATTCGAAAAGCTGAAGGTGCTTTCAACACTAGAAGAACAACAATGCCAGTGAACCAGCGCTTTCTCATAATAGACCAATATAAAAAGAAAGTACATGGACTAACCTATGCCTTAAAATGCATATGTGGCAGAAGATGGCCATTTTGGGCAACATTGGAAAGAGAAGCCCTTGTACTCCCTACTTTGTCTCCCAGTTCAAGGGAATGCATTGCGGCAGAAAGGCTGATTTGAAAGAAGGAAATGGAATGCGTAGTAACCTTATGGGCAGGAAACTGGGAAAAGAAATAATATTTTAAAAGTAAGTATAGAAACATTCAGTTAAAAAATCAAATTTTGGTAAAAAATAAAAAAAGAATGATATAAAAGAAAGAGAGTTGCCAAGTAAGACATATTCATGAAGAAATCTGAAGTGTTATTCAGAATAATACAAGTGGAAAGACTGAGATGATGAAGTCTCAACTACAAGTACTTCCCTTTCCCAGATATCAGTGTCAGACACAAACTGCATTATAGGTATCCAAAGCATGGAGGAGTTTACTCAGAGCTAGATACTTCTTTTTCACTTCTTCCTTAGGACCTTTTATACTTGACAAAAAGAGTGAAGGTCATGATGCCTAATGATGATGTCACTGAAAACTCTCATGGACTACCTGATGAACAACTTTCCTTACATTGACAAGATTCAAGTTTGCACTTTAAAGGTATGTCTCCTGTGACACAGTGGAAACCATTATATATTCCTTCTCTCTAATTCACTAGTGGTTCTCGCTGATTCACTAGTGGTTACATGCTGTGGCGCTTGACATGGTTGAAAAAGATTTAGGAACATGGAGAGTAGGAGATTCTCCTAGATAATATTTTTATTCCTAGGTTCATTCTTGTGACATACAGTTGAATTTTCTAGGTTTTCTCTGTTTCCCAATGACCAGTATTTTCCCTACAGACGTAAAATTGAATGAATATTGTATTTCAATTTCTTTTTTTTTATTAACTTGAGTATTTCTTGTATACATTTCCAGTGTTAGTCCCTTTCCCGGTTTCCGGGTAACATCCCCCTCCCCCCTACCCTTCTTAATGGGTGCTCCCCTTCCCATCCTCACCCCATTGCCACCATCCCCCCAACAATCTAGTTCACTGGGGGTTCAATCTTAGCAGGACCCAGGGCTTCCCCTTCCACTGGTGCTCTTACCAGCTCTGGAAAAAAAAGAACTTAAATATCCTGTATTTCAATTTCTTATTGTAAATTCCTTGTTAGGGGACTTTGTACATATTTCTCAATACACACAAAAATTCTGTTTCCAATACCATTTTCTGCAATGATATGGTCACAAATGGGGCCCAGCTATAGAGTAACTATAATAGTGTACATTCTGTGTACTTACCTTAAATGCTAATCTCCCAAATTCTTATTTTATCGAAAAATTACCAGACATCAGGAAAGCAAAGGACAACATGGACTATTGAATTCTGTTTCTTGTCCCATTTGATATCTGTACTACCCTATCTAGCTTCCAATGTTCCCATGGCCAGACATGAGGGTTTAGGATGATTTACATGATTCTTTCTTCAGGCCAAACGTAAGATACCATATGATGTGCAGTGAAAAGGATGGCTTGAGGACCAGTTATACGTCTACTTCAGGGTTGGGGATTTAGCTCAGTGGTAGAGCGCTTGCCTAGCAATACAAGGCCCTGGGTTCAGTCCCCAGCTCCGAAAAAAGGAGAAAAAATAAAGTTTACTTCAGTAGGTTCATAAAAACAGGGGGAGTCTCTTTGAAATTGTCATTTTGAATTCTATATTCTTGACATAGTTGTTCAGAATCCATGTTAACTTTCCAATTAACTTCATAGGTTTAAGAGGCACCAAAGTACATATGTATACATCAGACAAAAAACCTAGATAAGATTGATGAAGGTAGGAAATACATTCTGCAAGGAACTGGGTACAGATATTTACTGAGAGACACAGATACAGCATGTCAAATACAGAAGTGAATGCTAGTAGCAAACCAGTGATCTGAAAACGGACCTCTTGTTGGTAAATTTTGAAAAAGGATTAGAAGAGCTGAAGGTGCTTTCAACCCCATAAGAACAACGATGCCAGTGAACCAGATCTTTTTAATACTAGACCAATGTACATAGAAAGTACATGGACTGACTTATGGATACAAATGCATATGTTGCAGAGGATGGCTTTTTTCGGCAACATTGGAAAGAGAAGCTCTTGTCATTCTTAGTTTGTCTCACAGTTAAAGGCAATATCATGAGGCAGAAAGGTTGGTTAGAGTAGAAGGAAATGGAAAAGTTAGCAATCTTATGTGCAGGAAACTGGGAAGGGAATAATATTCAAAATGTATATATAGAAACATCTCGGAAATCTGAAGTGGTAGTCGGAGTAATAGTAGTGGAACGACTGAGTTATTGAAGTCTCCACTAGAATCACTTCTCTCTCTCAAATATCAGTGTCAGACCCAAACTTCACTATAGGTATCCAAAGCATGGAGGAGTTTACCGTGAGTTAGGGACACAATACTTGTTTTTCCCTTCTTCCTTAGGACCTTTTCTTCATGAAAAAAAGAGGAAGCCCCGGGTCCTGCTTAGATTGATCCCCCAGTGAACTAGATTGTTGGGGAGAGGGCTGCAATGGAGGAAGGATGGGCAGGGGAACACCCAAAAAGAAGGGGAGGGAGAGGGGTTAGGGGGATCTTTGCCGGAAACCGGAAAAGGGAATAACAATCGAAATGTATATAAGAAATAGTCAAGTGAAAAAAAAAAAAGAAAAAAAGAAAAGAAGAGTAAAGGTCATGACCTCTCAGGAAAACAACCGTGCCCTTCACAACACTTGGGTTTTGGAATAAAGGAATGAAGGATATAAACTCTCTAATTTCCAGGAACCATAAGAACAGGGAAGTTCATTTGCTTCTGAGAGCCTCACAGTTCCTTAGTCCCTTATGTAGAATGCTCAGATCAAGGCTATCTCTTCAGCGATACCACTCAACCCCTACCAAGGACTAACTGAGTTTTCCAAAGGACCATGTATTTCTTCCCTCTTCTTTATACCAAGATAGAAGGCCAGCTTCCTCCCCATTTTGTATCTCTTCATCCTCTTCATTCTTCCTCCGACACTAAGATTTACGGAACCAAAGAGGATAAATAAGGAGAAAGGGCAAAGAAAAATGCTTGAATTTCACTCAGAAGAAGGAATAAACTAATTAGAGGAGGCAGATGGAAGGAAAGGATTGGGTGCCTAAGGGGATGGGAAGGGAAATGTGGTTTGAGAATCATTTCTTGGGAGAGACGACCAAGAGGGAAAGAGGGCCAAGAGAATAAACTGAAATCAGTGATAGTCCAGGGTGGGTGCTATATCTCTGATTTACCAGCAATCTGGGATGGGTGAGGCTACACTGGTGTCCATGAGGGTGACTTTAGCTGAGACTCGTAACAGTAGGGATACAGATACTGAAATGGTCACTTTCTGTAGCCACAGAGGACCCAAGGTGGAAGGATAAGGACCGAAACCCAGCCCCAAAATTTTGACCCAGAAATTGCCCCCTCTATAGGAAACACAATGACAGAGATGGAAGAGGAAATGAGGGAATGGCCAAAGGATAAGTGGCCGGATGTGAGACTTATCCTATGAGCAAACCACAAACACTGACATTATTAATGGTCCTTTCTTATGTTTGCATTTTATGTTTATTTTCCTCTGCGAGGCTCCACCAAGGGACGACTGACACTGAAGCAGACGCGCACGGTCAAATATCAGATGGAGCTCAGTGAGTCTCACTGAAGAACTGAAGGAAGGACTGAGAGAGGTAGAGAAGCACAATGGTCACCACGTGGGTTCACTAAACCCGTTGCCTGTCTGTGGATCCTGTTCTCCTACCCGGGCTGCGTTTTCAGGACCTGCTGGGAGACAATGAATCTAGTCTTGCACAGACTTGATGTGCCCGAGGAGGGGATGTACCCAGAGTGGTCTTCTGCTCATTCAGTGTAGAATGGGAGAGGATAGGAAGAGGTACTATAAATGGTGGGAGCCTGGAGGAGTGTGGTTGACAGGGCAGCATTAAGAATGTTACCTGGTGAATATGTACAAACACTTTAGCAAGGGGCAAAGGCATGACATCATGGGGACGGGGGCATGGCATCATGGGGGTGGGGCATGACATCATAGGTTTGGGGCATGATATCATAGGGGTGGGTGAATGACATCATAGTGGTCGAGGCATGATATCATGAAGCTTAAGAGAAAATAGATGAAACTAGAAAAAAAAAATCAGCCCAAGAGGGAACTGAGACCTAGAGACACAAACATGTAAGGCCTTTACCTATGCATAGTATCAGCTGTGCGATTAATCATATTATATCTACAATCCACAAATGCAGAGAGAACAAAGGAAAGGAGAAGGCCCGTGAGGGGAAAAGCATAGACCTATCTGAAAGGAAAAGTTGAACAGATTCTGTGAGTGAGTGAGGGCGACTGAGGACAGAAGCGGAGGGTCAGCGGGGAAGATGGAGGGATAGCGCGGTGCAGAGAGAAACAGCCAGAAATAGGGAACATACGAGTTAATGTGGAAACTCGATGAAAACACTGATTAATTCATGGTGTCTAGAGGGCCACGTTCCTGAGGATTTAATCTGACAGAGAATGCAGAGTACGAACCTGCAATCCTTTGAAATCGAGCAAGTAGGACTTCAGGGTCGGGGATGGGGCACATTCAGTGGAGTCAATTTCTGTGGAGGTAAAATGGAGATCCCTGAACAACAGACTGATGCTGGGAAAGAGATTATAAAGATATAGCAAATGAGGGCTTCCTGGTACCTTAAACCTGCAACTGATGTAAATGCACAGGAAAACCCTTCCTGCACTCTAAGGTTTGTTTAGCCGTTGTTCACCCTGAGAAATTATACAAACAATGTGTCCCTGAATACCTTCTAACAGAGCTGTGACACTGAAATCCTTGGAAGAAACCATAATTCACTTTCACGCAGACCAATCTTCTGCTGGCTGAATGTTTCCTGGGTCCACTCCATCCTTTAACACCTGTTGTGCACCTGGACACTCTAGGAAGGAGACAAGAGATGAGTGTATGTCTGTGTGTGTGTTTGTTTGTATGTGTGTTTGTGTGTGTGTGTGTGTGTGTGTATCTGTATATTGGTTATCGTCTGTGTGTCTGTATTTGTGTATATGTGTGTGTATGTGTGTGTGTGTCTCTGTGTGTGTCTGTATGTGTTTTTGTGTCTCTCTATGTGTGTATATGAGTATGTGTCTGTGTGCTTGTGTATGTGTGTGTGTGTCTGTGTCTGTGTGTTTGTCTGTGTCTGTCTGTGTCTGTGTGTATGTCAGTTTGTCTGTCTATGTCTTTTTCTGTGTTTCTCTGTGATTCTGTGTGTGTTACATGTGTGTGTGTGTGTTTGTGTGTGTGTGTGTGTGTGTGTGTGTGTGTGTGTGTGTCCGTCATGCATAAGCTAACCATCCTCACACAGACTGTCTGGATTGCTTTTATATTAAGGAGGTTGGCGAATGTTTCTCTTGTCCTAAAAGACCACTCTGGTTCTCAACTCTCTCTGTGAAGCCATGACAGGTTGAGTAATTTTCATGTGTGAGGAGTCTGTCCTATTGAAACTTGCTTTCTTGGATACAATATCACTTGAAAAACACATCTCAACATTTACTATCCTTATTCCGTGATCCCTTGAGGGGATTATTCCATTATTATTATTATTATTATTATTATTATTATTATTATTATTATTATTATTATTACAGGATTATTCCATCATATTGCTCTCTGCATTGTTACCAGTGTGCTAAAGTTCATTGACGTTAGGAAGAAAGATTTTGTTTCAAATGGGTCACATTGGATGGCCATGTCTTTGTTCTTGGAACTGAAAGATTTATTTGCATGCTCCCAGGATCAAATATATTAAAGTACAGAAAGTTCCTTGGTCCTCTACATGAGAGTGACACCAAATTATGGAGGAGTAAGACAGTTTTCACAATGTTTCAGGCTTTGGGGATTGGTAGACGTTACATAGCCATCTTTTTATTTATAGCAAGAATAGTCAAAATTATTAATAGAAGGCAGAAAATTTTAACAACATATTTTTGCTGGCTAATTTAAATTCCTGTATTGTATCTCTAAAACATTATACATTCTCTCTCAGGTTCTTCTTGAAATTGTTTGAAGAAGTGAAAACTGGTATGTGTTTATTTGTTCACATTCATAAAGCATGGCCATTGCTCTAGTGATGGACAGATGGCACAACTTTTAAGAGGCAAACTGACTTTCTTCCCAAAGAAATAAATCTTCAACTTCATGGAGGCAGTTTCATTCTTAGGTACAAATGTTTAAAATCCCCTGAGAATGCTTCCTACAGCTATCATTTCCTGTATATTGTAATATCCTCGGAAATGGGTTTTCTCTTTGCATTTTGTTTCAAGTATTAAGATCTACAAGAAAGTTTTGATTGCGTGTATCATTTGGAGATGTTGTCTTTTTTTCTTTCCTATAGATGGATTCTGGGTTGTAGACTCTCAGGCATTTTATGATCCATCTCTCACAATAGGGGCTGCAAATGACATGAGTCTTCATCAGGAATAAAGGAAAGAAGACAGGTAAAGTAATAGAGAACTCCCTGATGTATTTATCGCCTCTGAGTCTGAGATGACTGTTGTCATTAACCTGTATATATAAACTTTAACTTTGAAACAAAGTACACTCCCATGAGTTTCAGCCTTTGTACTTTTCATTGTGTAAATATTTGCAATAAAGAGAGCATTAAAAGTAATAAAGTTGTGTGATGTGTATAACTCTTTTAACAGTTTCCCTTGTATAACTTAATAGAATATATAAATGCTTTTCCTTCATGGTAAATGTAATGAAGACAATGTCTCTTCTAACAATATATGTAGTAATTTTGACCTCTATAAAATTTAATATGTGCATAACTTGCCTAAACATCCACCGCAAATACTTATGGGATACTTTCTATACTTACTCAGTGTTTTTTCCTAAATATTGTGTTAAAATGCATTTAGCAGAATAGATATTGTGGTGGATGCAGGGAGGAAGGAAACTGAATGGGACGGGAAGTAGAGAAAGTAATGGGTAGGAGGAAATAGGTATAGTGGTTTTGCAGGAATTAGGTATAGTGGGTTTGGAGGAATTAGGTATAGTGAATCCATGGAAAAGGGAATGGAAAACACAAGTGTTGGGTGGGCATCTCTAGGAAGTGCCAGAGACCTGGGAAAGGCAAATCCCCAGGGATCTATTGATGTGACTCTAGCACTGGGGATACAGATCCTTAATATGCCACTTCTGTAGACAGGCATGACTCCCAGTGGTGTGACAAGGAAAAAAAAACACCCACAGAACCTTCAATCCAACATGAACACAGCCTACAACATCTTCAGAGACAAAGGTAGATACAGCAGACATGGAAGGAACATTCAACCAATGATTAGCACAGATTGAGACCTACCCCGTGGGCAAGCACTGATCCCTGACACATTAAAGATACTCTATCATGCTTACAGACAGATTCCTAGCATAACTGTCCTCTGAGTGACTCCACCCAACAGCTGAGAGAAAGAAGTGTAATGATTCACCACCAAACATTTGCTGGAGCTTGGGGAGTCTTTAAAAAAAATAAAAAACAGGTGAAGAATTGATGCCCAGTTGATATGAGCGACTCAACAGAAAGACCAATAGAGTCAACTCACCGGGACTCTTGGGGATTGCCAAAGACTGAACCACCAACCAGAGAGTGAACATGGTCTGACATTGAGCCCCCAGGACATAGGTAGGAAATGTGTAGCTTTGTCTATTCACGGGTTTTCCCGACAATGCGTGTTGGCGTACCTGGAAGATGGAGCACCGATATTGGGATGTAAAGTGAGTAAATAAATAAATGAATTTTAAAGGCACATATATCCCATTTTACAGACAACATGTTTTGGGAAAGCCCAATTCTAGTTGTTTGGTACCCACATGAAGACAAAGCCTATGGAGTGCCATGCCCTTAGAGTCCATAATTCTTTTCATTCTCTTCTTCCATCAGAGTCCCCGAGCTCCACCTGTGGTTTTGCTAGTGGATGTCTGCTTCTGTCTGAGTCAGCAGCTTAGTGGAGTCTCTCAGAGGGAAGCAATGATAGTCTCCTTTCTCCAAGCATAACAGAGTGTCTTTAATAGTGTCACGGATTGGTGCTCATCCATGGGGTGGGCCTTAATCTGCACTAACCATTGGATGATCATTCCTCACTCTGTGCTCTATGCACGGCCCTTTCATTTCTTGTGGTCAGAATAAATTTTGGGTCAAAAGTTGGTGTCTCTATCACTCCATTTTGTTTGCTCTCTGGCTACAGGAGATGACTGCTTCAGGTCCATATCACTGAGGCGTTGAGTCTCAGCTAAGGAAACCCCCATTGATTCATGGACATCTCTTACCCCAGCTCTCTGCCTCTTTCTGGATATTACCTCTACCTCCCCACCCCTATCCATCTAGGTTGCTGTGTCTGGCCTCAGAGTCAGATGATGTGATTACAGAGACTAGATATGCAAGGTGAGGAGATACCCGAGGGTTCCCCTCCTGCTCAGAGGAGAAAGTGCTGGGGAAAGAATTGTGAGAGGGGTGAATTGGGGGGGGGCAGTGTGCAACATGTAAAGTGAATAAATAAACAAATTAATGTGAAAATAACTAAATCTACTTGAAGATAAGAAGCAGGTGTGTGTGTGTGTGTGTGTGTGTAAGAAAGTAAGTAAGTATGTAAGTAAACTTGAAGGTAAGAGCAGTAGTGCATGTGTCTCTGTGTGTGACTGTGTGTGTGATTCTGTATGTATGTGTGTTTGTGTGAATATATATATATATATATATATATATATATATATATATATACATATATATACATATATATACATATATATACATATATATACATATATATATATATATATATATATATATATATATATATATGAAGGTAAGAAGCAAGTGGATGTGTGTTTAACATTAAATTATCACATTTGAGAAAACAGTTGCCTATACAGAAGACAGGACACCTTAGGCACTATATTAACAAAGAAATGGTGTTTGCTGAAAATTAAGAAACGATTCGGTGATTAATAGTACTATCTGTTCTTCCAGAGAATCCAGGACCGAACCCTAGCTCCCGAGTGAGAGTTCACAAGTGGCTGTAATTTCAGCATCACAGAATCTCACAACCTCTTCAACCTCCTGGACATTATGCATGGATGTGTTGCACACAGGAAATAGCAGGTAAACCTCTTACATTTGTACAACAAAAAATAGAAAACAGAAGAGCAGTTCCTGGTTCACATAATTTGATTTTGTTGAATATTCATAGTGATAATCACAGTCAAAAAAACACTTTATTGATCAGTAATGCATTAAAAGTCACTAAAGTTAATGATCACATGAGTAGCTTAAAATCTATTTATTTAAAAATTTGCAATAAAAATTTGCAGTCATTAAATTAATATTTTATTAATACACAAATTAATAAACATTTATATTCTCATATAGAGCTGAAAATAATACTTCCACATACTTGTTTGGCTTTTATAAATATTGCAGCTTCTAGTTAGTTTGTTGTTGGCTTTCGTAGGAGTTCATTTCCAGGTATTAGCCCATAAACTCTATAAACTCATACAGAATATACTACAGGAACTTATGCCCTCTTGTGTTGAATCCAGGAAGGTTGCTATCTGTTTTCCTTTTTGTCTGATCAATTTTCTCTATGTACATTACAAGGATATTTTTGTTCTTGGATTCTTCCAGTTTTGTCAAGCCGATAGCTGATAACTTGGGAATATTTAATTTTTGAATATCATTTATGATGCTTTTTCTTGATAGCTGCATTATCACTGTTGTAGATTTTCAAATGGATGGCCAAATGAACAGGTATTCGGGGACTGAACATGCCTTATAACTACTGTTGTTTTGACTTTTTGAAAGAAGAAATCAGAAAGGCATGGTGTTTTGGGTAAGGTACTCTGTGGGGGAAAACAGGAAGGAGGACAGAATTTGAGACATAAATAAATTAAAAAAATAAATAAATACAAAAATAAAGCAGAATTCAAACTATACAGGAAAATCGGATTTAATTGACAGGAAACAGTGTGGTTTTACATCGAAACCTAATTACTAAATTTTATATACTTTAATCAATCTAATGACCAATTCTCAAAGAATTAGAAAATTGAAAAAAAATGTTAAAAGTAACTTTGTAGGTTTACCAAATCATAGCAATAATGTTTCTAGAACTGTACACTTTCTATGCAATTATCCAATCCAGAAATCCAGTTGACATTTAGTTATTACATATCTTATGTCATTCTATTCTGTGATAATTCATTACTTTTTTTTATCTTCTGTGGCCACACCTTTGAAGATAAATAATAACTTTGCTAGAATATCTCTAAATTTGGATTTGCCTAGTGGTTTTTCTCTTTTAGGTTGAGATTATACGTACTTGACACAGATACCAAAAAGTGTTTCTTGCTTTGCTTAACGCAGTTAAACATTAGGAGGATGCCTGTCATCTTAACAACACCCAATTATGGAGCAATGAAATTATTTTAAATTATTTTCCTCTCATAGTTAAAATATTTTTATATATTTTTCTTTTGTATTTCCTTTTAAAGTAATAGAAGTTAAAAGAGAATTACTTAATGCCTATGGAAAGACTGTGTGTCTCTTCAATACTTTATGCATTGCTTTCAACATCTCGTCATTTTTTTACCAACATTTTGACCTGAGTTGTACTTACTGCATGTAAGTAGACTCAGAACAATGAGTCAGAGGAGAATATAATTATTGTCTTTCTGTTTGGGTGACTCATGCCTAAAACAATACTGTAGTTTTAGTGTCATGGTTATTTTTTAAGACTTCCATATTTTCAGCACACTTAAATGGAATTTTATTTTTCTTTAATTATATTCATAAGACTCAATATTATAATTTTATATTATTTTATTTTCTTGTTAAATAGCAATCTGAATCTAATTATCTAACACTAGCTAACTTTTATATTTGCATTCTGTCACTTGTAAACCCACTTCAATTCCTGTATAATGTGTGCATGCTTGCTTGTTTAAGTGTGTGTGTGTGTGTGTGTTTGTGTGTGTGTTTGTGTGTGTGTGTGTGTGTGTGTGTGTTTACCTGAAATAATGTTGAGAATCACCTGGCTGAAATTATTTTCCACCGCCCTATAGAAATCAAAAGGTGGAGGAAAGACTACTCCTGTTCCAAAATTGTAGGCTCTGGGTGCCCAGAGCTGAAGTGTGGACTGACCAAATGGTACAAAGAGCAGAGTCTAACAATTCAATGTCCTGAAAACTACTCAGCAGTTCCAGTCCAATGCAATAAATTTACATATACTGAGGAATATGGAATTGTAACATAACGAGCTGACATCATTTACAAACAATTTCTGGAAGACTACCAAGTAGGTAAAAATAGATACAGAGAAATTTCAAGGTCCCTGAGACATCAGCATGTGGTTTAAACACGGCCCAGATGAAAATGTTTAAGTAATAGACTAATCTACTAAAGTAATTTAATAGCAAGCATACTTTACAATTGTTTGAAATTAAGCATGATGGTGAATAAAGACAACACTCTAAAACAATGTTATGTTTCTTGAAGTTTGTTTCAAGACATCAAGAAAGAGCACAGTGGTTTTGTTTTCTTTCTTTCACAGATGTTGCCCCTTTTGGAAAGAGCACTTTGGGATCCTTAATTACCTATTTATTATCAGAACTTTCTTCAGACCCAGAGTTCTTCTCAGTGGTGCCTTGACCTCTTGGTTCATTAAGCTATAAATGATAGAGTTCAGCATCGATACCACTGTGGTATGGAAGATGACCAAGAATTTATCAACTCCTTGTGGGTGGTTAGATTAGGGTCTCAATTAGTTTTTTCCCAACCCTGCAAGGCAACCTATTCCCCATGAAACAATTGCCAAAGGGGCACATACTCATGACACATTTGGGTTGCATAGTGAAGCACGGCCATACAGTGGCCAAAGGCCATGGTTGCCAATAGGCAGCACTCAGTTATACCAAAAAGTGTGAAGAACAACTTCTGTGTGGCACATCCCTCCTGAGAGATTCCTCAGATCTCACTTACACGGCTCTCCATATCGTGGGTATGACAGAGCCAGTGTAATCAATTTCCAGGTTACATAAGTACGCCAGAAGAAGTACATGGGGGTGTGTAGAGATGGAGTAGTATAGATAGCAAAGGCTATGAAAGCAGAATGAGGTAAAACAGGAGGAAGCATTCTCCAGGAACCTAAAAGTTATTGGCAATTGCAAAACATTTTACAGACAAGCCCTTTTCCTGCCACAAAGAGCAGTTGACACAATTGACACTCATCTGGAAGACAGAGCAGTAAGCCATTAGAAGGATTCTTGCAGATGAGAGATATTGATTTTTTAACACTTGTAGACACTCAGTTACATCAGAGTCAAAGCCTTTCTCTGTAATCACAAAAATCAAAGCATAGAAGTGATTTATTCTCACATATTTTCATATCTAATACTTTCCAAAGTGTGCCAAGCATGGAGCCAAGTGTCCAAATATTTACAAAGCTGGTGCAAACTTGTAGTCCTGGCACTAATGAAGCTCAGGCAGAAGGTTTATCATGGGTCTGAGTTCAGTTTCACATGCTGTATAAGCAATCATTCAAATTAAGTACAAGAAAACCCTGACTGTATTTCAATTTTTTACCCATTCTTATCATTATGTAGTTTTCAATGTTTTGCAGAAAAACAGATCAAACGAATCACTTCTATGCTTTCATTTTGCCACAGGTCATGTGTTTCACCATTAGGTTACTTATAAACATGGCTAAGAAAAAATGTATTCCTCTTAATTTTTCTTCTGTGTGAATAAGTTAATTTCCCAAATCACTTAAGTTGATCGGGTGCGGAATGCTTGTCAACTACATGGGTCATGAGCATTTGTGCATGTCTACCCACAAACACTTTAGATTTATCTTTCTCTACACTCTATTTTGGGGGAATTTCTCACCATAATACATAATTTTCTTTTCTATTTGCTAATTGATCACTAGATTAATTTTCTCTTTCTGATAATGAAAAACACAGCTCCCAAAAAAACAAGAACAACAAAAAAAGAAAAACAATACATGGTTTTCTCATGGGGGCAAGGGATATAGTCAGGTATAATAGCTTATTACATATATTATATTAGATCAGACCCATTCAAACAAAAGTTATAAAAATGTAAGTGTAGAGAACATAGGATAGACTTAAAGCTCTGACAAATATGAAGGATGAGTGCTATTGTACATACTTGATCATTCAGTGGACTCTGCTTTGTAGAAAAAATGCTGGAATGCATAGGATTCTATTGTGATGCATTTCACACTTTTTTGGTGTACTATAAATATTTCTCCACGTTAAATTAAAACAAACAAACAAACAAACAAAAACAAATAAACAACCTTACCACAGTCAGCACAGAATAATGACTACTTTTTCAATTTGAAATATTTCTAAAGCAACTTCTTTTCATTAGTACGTTCAGTATTTGTATAGGTAGCTCTCTATTTAGAGAGTGAGGCCTTGCCTCTTCTAGTTAAATTTCCAGAATATCAACTCAAGAAACAGAATGCTATATTTACATTTGAATTTGTGCAATAAAAATGATTCATGAGAAATCCTGAGGTTTCACAAAAAAACCTTACTAAAGCTAAAAGCACACATTGCACCTGACATGATAATAGTAGGAGATTTCAACAACCCACCCTGATTTTTGGAGAGATCTTGGAAACAAAAATTAAGCAGAGATGTAGAGGAAGTAATAGAAGTTATGAACCAAATGGAATTAACAGATATTTAAAGAACATTCCATCCTAAAATATAAGGATGTACATTCTTCTCATAACCTCAGGGAACCTTCTTTAAAATTAAACACATAATCGGCCCCTCAACAAACCTTAACAGATTCAGGAAGATAGATATAATCCCATGCATTCTATCAGATCACCACACACTAAGACTGGTCTTCAACAATAACGATAATAACAGAAAGCCCACATATACATTGAAGTTTAAAAATGCTTTACTCCATGACAACTTGGTCAAGGAAGAAATAAAGAAAGAAATTAAAGATTTCTTAGAAATTAATGAAAATGAAGATACAACATTCCCAAACATATGTGACATAATGAAAGTAGAGCTAAGAGGAAAACTTATAGACCTAAGTGCTAGTGAAAAGAAACTGGAGAGAGCATATGTCAGGAGCTTGATAGCACATGTAAAAGCTCTAGAAAAAAAAGAACTAATTAAAGCCAAGACGGGTAGAAAGCAGGAAATTATCAAACTCAGATCTGAAATCAAGGAAGTAGAAATGAAAGGACGATACAAAGAATCAACAAAACCAGGAGCTGTTTCTTTAAGAAAAACAATAAGATAGATAAACACTTAGCCAAACTTATCAGAGGTCAAAGAGAATGTATCCAAATAAAAAAAAATCAGAAATGAAAAGGGAGACATAACAACAGAATGTGAAGAAATAAAAAAAATCAGATTCTACTATAAAAAATCAGATTCTACTATAAAAGCCTATATTCAACAAAAGTGTAAAATATAGAGGAAATGGACAATTTTGTAGACAGATACCAGGTAACAAAGTTAAACCAGGAAGAAATAAACTATCTAATTAACTCCATAACTCCTGAAGAAATAGAAGCAGATATTAAAATCTCCCAACAAAACAAAGCCCAGGTCAAGATGGGTTTAGTCCAGAATTCTATCAGACCTTCTTAGAAGATCTCATACTAATATTGTCCAAATTATTCCACAAAATTGGAGAGACTGAGCACTATCACATTCCATATATGAATCCTCAATTACTTTTAAACCAAACCCCCACAAAAAATCAGTACCGAAAGAGGACTTCTGACCAATTTCCTTTATGAATATTGATGAAATAATACTCAATAAAATTCTTGCAAACCAAATCTAAGAATACATAAAAAAATCATCCAACAGGATCAAGTAGACTTGAACCCAGGGATGGAGGGATGGTTTAATATAGGAAAATTCATAAATGTAATCCATCATGTAAACATACTCAAAGATAAGGAGCACATGATCATTTCATTAGATGGTGAGAAAGCATTTGAAAAAAATTCAACAACCCTTGTGGATAAAAGTTCTGGAAAAATCACGAATTGAAGGCTCATTTAAAACATAGTGTAAAAAATATACAGCAAACCTCTAGCTAACATCAAACTAAATGGAAAGAAACATAAACCAATCCCACTAAAATCAGGGACTAGACAATCCTGCCCAACTCTCTTCCTACTTATTCAATACTGGACTCCATGTCATAGTCAGAGAAACCAGACAACAAAAAGGAGTCAGACGGATACAAATTGGAAGGGAAGATATGAAAATATTACTATTTGCAGATGATAGGATAGTATATACTTAAGTAACCCCAAAAGTTCCACCAGAGAACTTCTTAACCTGATAAATAACTTCAGCAAAGTGTCAGGATATAAAATTAACTCAAACATACCAGGAGCCTTACTCTCCTCAATGGATAAACAGGCTGAGAAAGAAAATAATGAAATCACATGCTCCACAAAAATTTCAAATAATATAAAATGTCTTGGTGTAAGTTTAACCAAGCAAGTAAATGATCTGTATGACAAGAAGTTCAAATGTCTGAAGAAAGAAACTGAGGAAGATCTCAGAAGATAGATAGAGCTTCCAAGCTCATGGATTGACAGGATTAATATAGTAAAGAAGACCATTTTGCCAAATGCAATGTACACATTCAATGCAATCTCCATCAAAATTCCTACTCACTTCTTTAATAGAGATAGAAAGAGCAATTTGCAAATTCATTCAGAATAAGAAAAAGCCAGGATAGCTAAAACTATCCTCAACAATAAAAGAACTCCTGGGGGAATCATCACCCCTGGACCCAAGCAGTATTACAGAGCAATAGTGGTAAAAACTACATGGTATTGGTACAGAGTCAGATGGATAGACCAGTGTAATAGAATTGAAGACCCAGAAATGAACCCACATACCTATCATTTGATATTTGACAAAGGAGATAAAACCATCCAAAGGAAAAACATAGCATTTTCCAAAAATAGTGCTGGTTCAACTAGAAGTCATCATGTAGAAGAATGCAAATTATCCCATTTTTATGACCATGTACAAAGCTTAAGTACAAGTGAATCGAGGACCTACACATCAAACCAGATACACTCAAACTAACAGAAGAAAAGGTGGGGAAGAGTCTTGAACACATTGCCACTGGAGACAATTTGCTGAAAAATTACCATTAACTTATGCTCTAAGATCAAGAATTGACAAATAGGACCTCATAAACCAGCAAAATTTCTGTAAGCCAAAAGACACTGTGATTAGGACAAAACTGTAACCAAAATATTGGGAAAAAAATTTTTACCAATCCTATATCTGAGAGTGTTAATATCCAAAATATAAAATGAACTTCAGAAGTTAGACTCTAGAAAGCAAAAATATCCTATTAAAAATGGGGTACAGTGAGTTAGAAAACATTCTCAGCTGAATGTTATCGAATGGCCAAGAAACAACTAAATAAATATTCAACATACTTAGTCTTCAGGGAAATTCAAATCAAAAGAAATCTGAGAATCCACCTTACACGAGTCAGAATGGCTAACATATAAATCTCAGGTGACAGCAGATGCTGGCAAGGATATGGAGGAAGAGTAAGACTCCTCCATTGTTGGTGGAATTGCAGACTGGTACAACCCTTTGGTAAATCAGTCTGAAGGTTCCTCAGAATATTTGACATTCCATGAACTTAGGACCCAGCTATACCTCTCTTGGGCATATACCCAAAAGATGGTCCAATGTACAACAGAGAAATATATTCAACTATGTTCATAGCAGTCTTATTTAAAATAGCCAGAATCTGGAAAGAACCCAGATGCCCTTCAACAGAGGAATGGATACAGAAATGTGGTGCAACTACACTACAGAATATTACTCAGCTATCAAAACAATGACTTCATGAAATTCATAGGCAAATGGAATGAACTAGAAAATATCATCCTGAGTGAGATTCTTCAATCACGAAAAACACACTTGGATGCTTTCATTGATTAGTAGATATTATCCAAAAACCTTGAATTACCCATCAAGTAATACGCAGACCACATGAAACTCAAGAAGGATGAGTAAAATGCAGATGCTTCACTCCTTCTTTAAAAGGGGAACCAAAATTCCCATGGGAGGGGATAAGGAGGGAAAGTTTATAACAGAAACTGAAGGAACTGCCATTCAGTGCCTGGCCCATATATAGCCCATACATATAGAGCACCAAATGTAGATAAGATGGATGAAGCTAAGAAGTGCAGGCTGACAATGACTGGATATTGATCCCTCCTGAGAGACACAGCCAGAATATGTCAAATACAGAGGCAATACATCACCAAACCACTGAACCAAGAATCAGACCCCAGTTGGAGGAATTAGAGAAAGGATTGAAAGTCCTGAAGGGATTTGCAACCCCATAATAATGACAATGCTAACTAACCTGAGCTTCCAGGGACCAAACCACAACAGAAAGACTATACATGGACTGTCCAATGGTTCCAACTGCATGTAGCAAAGGATGGTCTTGCTGAAAAACAATTGAATGAGAAACACTTTTTTCTGACAAGGTTGGAATACTAGTGTAGGGGAAAGTGGGGAGGTGTGGGGAGGCCGTGGGTGGAGATGTGTACTCCCTTATAGAAGGGTAGGGGGAAAGGTTAAGGGGCTTATGGACTGGAAACCTGGAAAAGGGAATAACATTCGAAATGTAAACAGGAAATATCCAACAAAGAGACAGAGAGAGAGAGAGAGAGAGAGAGAGAGAGAGAGAGAGAGAGAGAGAGAGAGGTGGAGGAGGAGGAGGAGGAAGAGGAGGAAGAAGAGGAGGAAGAGGAGGAAGAAGAGGAGGAAGAGGAGGAAGAGGAAGAAGAGGAAGAGGAAGAAGAGGAGGAAGAGAAGGAAGCGGAAGAAGAAGGAGGAGGAGGGAGGAGGAGGAGGAGGAGGGGGAGGAGGAAGAGGAGGAGGAGGAGGAATTGAAACAGAAAGAAAACTAAACTTCCATTCTTCCCCATTCCCTCTCTTCCTCAGCTGTTGTTTAGGCAGTCATGTTAGTGAGATGCTATAAGTGTAATTTCTGGTGTTACTTTGAGACACCATCTCATAGTAAACTTTAGTCTCTTACAATCTTCTTGCCCCTCTTCTGTAACGTTCCTCAAACTTGAATCAAGTGACATTTTGTAGATAGAGCCATTGAGACTGGGCTTGAAATTTCTATCCTGCATTTTGAATGGCTGAGATTTTTACTGTGATCTTTGTTTCAGAGACTGTAATTAATTCTGTATATAAGGACACATGGCTTTGATTGTTTTTAGGTATGATACTGGCTTAAGTAAGTAAAGGGCTATACATTCTCCCCCATAACCACAGCTTCAATAGCCTTATATATGTGGGTAAATTACCAGTACCATCCATGTTCATTGATCAGGACTTAAGCAAAATTAGATAGCTGTTGGCTATCATCAAGCTATTTGTGCCACTGCACTGCCCTTATGGTTATCCTGACATGTTGTTCATTTTGTTTTACAGGCATGATATTAACAATTACTTGAAAATGACAAGACTGGTGATAGTAATTACATGATATACTAGAAATTTGACCTGTGCCTGGCACATCTTCTTGTATATGAATGTTGACTTTCTGATAGGCAGGAGGATGTAAAAGTTAAATTTAGTCTTAACTAAAAAAAGGAAATTAAAATTTTCCTGCTATAGCACGTTTAATTAATTGAAGCAAAACAAAATCTATTTAGTTGATGTTGGGGAAATATCATTTAACAATATAATCCTAAATCCTTTTAAGTCATTAAATGTCACAGATAGTTATTAGCTGTCATACTACGTAAAATTGGCATCAGGATTGTGATGATGAAATATTCTCTGTTTTATGCAAATGCATAGTAATAATGAACAAAGTTATGTACCAAACTTCATGCTTCAGGTAACTAATTGCATGTATAAATTATATCTAAGATAATTTCATATTACCTAGGTATCAAGTGCATAATAATTATGAGTAAATTATTAATTAAATATTAAAATAAGAATACTAGAGTTACCAAATGGACATGGAAAATAAAATATATTAGAATAATGAAATATATTTATTAAAAGCCAAATGATGAAAACATTGTGTATATAAAAGCAGCCTGGAGCTATATGTCACCTTAAACTGTTATATTGTGTTCCCGTGAGGTGGTTTAGCAGATAAAATTTCATGCAATAAAGAAGCAAGGACTTAATTTGATACCTACACGTAAATGTTTGGAAGACTCCTATATTTACTGCATGACCAGAACACATAAAAGCTTACACAGAACATTAATAATGAGACTAATGAGAACAATTATAATAGGAAAAAGAAAAAAACAAAACTCTAGGAACATTTTAAAGAAATAATGTATTGACCTTAAAATAGAAAATTCAACACATTTTCTTAGTACATTAACTACTCAAAGAAAAACTAAAAGGCTTTTACTTCATTCTATATGAAAGCAAAAACACAGCAGATGGATTGTGTAAAGAAAGAGAGAACTGCAAACTGTAAAATTAATATAGTCATTCCAGAGGAAAGAAACAGACACTAACCCAACGTTCTATAAGTAAACATTTGAAGGATTTAGTGCATAATAATAACATATTTAATCGAACACATCTTACGATGATAAAGAAAAGAAAGCTGCAAAAATAATTCCTGAATGTATTCATATAAATTAAAATGTGGCAAGATGTCTCAAATTCATAGATACCCTGAAATACATCACACAATTATAAATAATTAGATTTTACTATGGAATAAGTAATGTAGTATTTGCTTAGTGTTTAAGAGCACTTACTGCTCTTAAGCGCAAACACGTTCAGTTTCCAACATCGATCAAGCCACTTCCAACCTGCTGTGAAAGCAGCTCCAGGGGATCTGACATCTTCTGGTCTCACCAGGTGCCTGTGTTCATGTGCACAAATCTATACATAGACATTCACACATAACATTCTATTAAAATAAAAAGATTCACATATGTATTTTCTGCACAATAGTAAGCCTCCTACATATGCAAACACAATTGTTGCAATGTAATAAGAAAGGAGAAAATTCGCAAATAGGATGAAGAGTAAATTTACCATTAATGCTTACACAGTTCTGTAAGCAAAAACACTAAACATCACGATTGAAATGCAATGTAGATGTTAAAAGAATCTAGCATTTGAATTTATGAGTGAAACTATTTATAAATAGTACATTGTACACTCTCCTGGTCCCCTCCCACCGTTCCTCATCCCATTCCACCCCTTCTTTCCCTGACTCCAAGAGGATGTTCTCCAGATCCTGCCAGGCACCATAATCCCTGTGGCCTCAATTCTCTCAAGGATTAGGCCAGATCAGGCAGTCCTGTACTCTATATGTGTTAGGGCATCACACCAGCTTGTGTATGCTGCCTGGTTGGTGGCTCAGTGTTTGGGAGATCTCAGTGGTTGGGATTAGTTTAGAGTACTGGTCTTCCTACAGAGGTTGCCCTCTGCTTCAACTTCATCAATCCTTCCCCTAATTCAACAACTGACAGAAGTCAGAGACTGATGCCGTTTTAAAATATATGTATCATTTAATTTTGAATGGTATAAAATGGGTCCTTTCATATAAAAATGATGACAATATGTACTTATTATAGTCTTCTGAGATGGATATTTGACAGTATTTATACAAGTATTACATTACTTAACAGCCTTGACAACATTCCAACAACGTGTTTTGTAATTCATAAAAAATATAATGTAAATAATTACCACTGAATACAGTGCCTGAGTCAGTGTCCATGCTGATTTTCTGTAGCGAAGTTTAGTTAATGAAAATGAAAATAATCTGAATGCCACGATTAGATTATTATTTAAACAAACAATTATACTACCATTTGCTAAATGCATGGTGTTCCATGAAGAAATTGCCCATGTACATGTATTCAAGATTTATTATTAAATGAAAAACAAATGACAGAATATTGCATTATGTAATCAAACTTCCTAATCTGAAGATTTACATATATTCTATAATTGTGTCAATGTAGAGTAAACCTGCTACAAGAGCATGGGAGGCAGTAGACAGAACACTGGGAGTTCTAGGTCAATTTGAGCTCCACAATGACACCCGATTTTAAAAAACAAATAGATCAGATTTGAAAGAATGTCTTCCAAACTCTACTTAGTGTTTACATTTGGAAGTTTTAAGAAACCAAGTTATTCTTGGACAATTCCATACATGACAGCACATGTATGGAAGCCCTCTACACTCCCAATCTCCTATCTGCGCCAACCAACATAACTTTTAGAACAAATCCCCTTAGCTCGTGCATGTATTTTATCTTTTTGCTTCATGACCACCTGGATTTAACCTGAGCCTCTTCTGTGAACATGAGCATGAAGCTATACACGTAACCACTGGTAAGAAACCCGTGGCAACATCAATTTCTATTCTCCAGCACTGTGCTTAGTTCCTTTGAATAGGCAGGATCAATATTATATAGAGTCTGTTCAGATAGATGTAACTATTGTGAGTTCCTGAGCGGCACAAATGTATCATGCTCAAAGGACAGCATCTCACAGATCTCCTTACCTATTAATTAGCCCTTGAAAGAGGCCAAGCCCTGAATATCACTTTATCTCTAAACTGGAAGTTATCTCCAATGGATAATCATTTGAAAATGAAAACTTAGTTTTCTCCAAGGGAATCTCACTGGTTACATAAACTAATTTAAGGGTAGACTGCATATAACGCACTAAAGGACCTGAACATCATCTTTTGAGTATCCTAGTTTCATAATGGGTCAGGACTTTTTCTTCAGATTGTCTTTTTCTTTTTGTTATTTGCTTATTTATTTATTAATCTTTACCCTGTTTGTTTTGTGTATATATTTTTCCTGGTTTTATGATTCCATGGAATTCCTGAGTGTGTGAATGGAACTCTGGGTCTCTCTGTCTGTACCTGATTCTTGTACCTTGTATTGGCTCTTTTCTATCTGCTTGTTTTGTTCTACTCCAGCTCATTAATTTTCATTTTATTTTTATCCCTTAGATGACTGTTTGTTTTCTAGTAAGAGTCAGAAGAATGTAGATACAGATGACAGGAGGGGAATAGAAGAAGTGGGGGAATAGAGGGAAGGGAAATCATAATTCAAATATATTGCATGAAAACGTCTAATTTTAAGAAAAGAATTTTAAAAACATACTTTCTAGGACCTGTCTGCTCCCTTTTCACAAAGTTCTAACTAGTTTCATATCAAAAGTTAATTAAAATATTTAAACCATTTCCAAGGCACAGAAAATTATTTGTTTAGAGCCAATCTGGAACTGCCACTATGGGAGTGAAGCTTCTGTAGAGTTGTAATAATGTAGTAGGAGATTCTTTAAATGCTTTCAGAGACATCAATCCACTGATATTCATTGGGAGTTTCACATGATGGATGTTACAAATGTTGAATTGGAACATATACATTTTCGATACTTCAGTTTTCATGAAACTCTTCAAGGTCAAATTAATAGTTGTATGGGATACAATCATGGCATAGGTGTGTTCCTTTGTAATGTTCAAAATTAAACCAAATAATACTAAAATATCATTAATACATCCTAAGCCCATATCAACATGACAATTAAGAAATAGAACTAGATGCGTATTAGTGGATAAAAGCTGTTTATGGAGAGGCACTATTCTATTTCTGGGACAATTTCACTTCGTTGGTAGATGGGTTAAATCAAAGTCTGATAATGAAGGCCTTGCTGTAAAAGACCATTATCTCACTAAGGGACTCTCAAACCCCGTTGTATAGGGCATTTCAATAAATCATCTGAAGCAACTTTGGCAATGACTTTATAACATTAAAATGACTGTACAGGGCCTAGTGTTCATCAATAGATCTTCTTCAAGCAGAATACTTCTCATTTCTTTCTTTGGTGAATCAAAATTGCAAATTCAATGTCATGTAAAGTAGATGATGAAGATGATGATGATGTTGATGATGGTGGTGGTGGTGGTGGTAGTGGTGGTGGTGGTGGTGGTATTGGTGGTGGTGGTGGTAGTGGTGGTGGTGGTGGTGGTAGTGGTGAAGATGATGAAGAAGAGGTCAAAAATGATCTTTTCGGACAGATAACAAAGCACATACTGTTTTCAGTGTTTTTCCTTTCTTTAGTGTGTCTAGCATCAACAGTGAGAAATAATCTATTGTAAGTGCTATGTTGTGAAGAGAGGTTTAAGCTCATCTATAGCCCACAAAACACCAGAAAAGAAAGCAAAATTTGTCATGAGAAATTTATATACATTCTCACAAGAAATCCTTATCATAACCATAGCAATTAATCAATTTAATTTTGTGAGGCAGCAAATTGCCTTTCAGAGTTTAGTTTATTAATATAAAGTGATCATGTACAGAGTTCAATTCCTCGCTGTCAGGACCAAAGCCCATGGATTTTAGATCTTGATGTCCTAGGATTTTAAATATTAATGACATAATTGATGGCAATGCACAACCCTAAAAGTCTTACCATATAAGTCACAAAGACACCATAATATATGCTGGGCATCAGGTTAGAACTTTTATGTTTAAATGTATTCAGAGTTTCAAAAAGTGAAATGGTTGAGTTTAAGAAAGGCCATTTTTCGGTTTGCATTTATATCTCCAGTGTGCCGTTTGATTTTGGTGGATCATTACACAGTTTTTCATTTTATTTTATTTGAACAGGTGATATAAGGTAACTGTACAGATTAATGAGCCTCAGTTTGATATATCCATAATGGAGACAGCATGCACTGACTAATGTAACTACCTTCTTACACTGACTTTTTTGCAATTTACTACAAGTTAGGATACTCTATTCTACTTTTAGGGAAAAATGACTTACATAGGATATAAAAATCCATAATATATTTTCAGAACTGTTTTCTTATTTTGTAATTTTGATTTATTATTCACACATGTATATAATGTACCTTGATCACAACGATCATTAACTTGGTTCTACTCTCTCTGGATAAATTCCCTTTCTAGCTTCATGTTCTTTATATTTTCCTGTTTTATTTTCTTTATAATCCATTGGTTCACTGAGTACTGCCTGCTGGGATCTTCCCTAATTCATTGTCTTAATTGTGTACAAGACTTGTGCATTCTACTGTAGATGCAGTGAGTCCATAATTCCAATAACTGTGTCATAACTAGATGTCATGATTACATCCTCTCTCCTCAAGTTCTGTCTTCTCCTTTTCTGCAATGTTTCCCCAGCCTTATGCTCAGCTTTCTTCTTCTCACGGTCTTAGCACTTATACCAGTTACACAGATCTACAGTAATTGCTGCCCAGTACACCTATACATTTCTCTGACCACAGCCCATAAAAGCAGTAATGTATGGACAAAAACAATGAGAATTGGAACGCAGTTTGACAACATGGCCATTTAGCAAAACAGGAGTAGTAGGATCCTCTCTGTGACCATGTGAGCCATGTGAAAACTGTCAATGTTTATAACATGACATCTGACTTTCCTTCTATAGAAGAGGCTTCAAATTCAAACAAACAGCAGTTGCCCACTTTCATAAGATTTAGATAATTGTCTTCATACTTCTGAATTTTTAACTTGCAAAATGATGTCTAGTTTCATCAATATCCATGCCAATGATAAAATTTTGCTATTTGATGATTAAATAAAGGTCTAGTGCCTATATAATTTATTTTTCCAATTTTGTAACATGGATATTGTGAACAGTGAGAAGGTAAAGACATTTATGGAGTTATAACTGAAATAGACAGATTCCATCAACGACATATTCTTTCGGTGGTACTATTGAATCACAAATAATTTCACTGTCATTTGTATTTGTACTTCACCAACGATTTGTGAGTTTAGTATTTAGTATTTTTCATGTAATTTTTGCTAATTACTGTGCCATTATTTTAAGCATTTATTCAAATATATAGCATATTTAATTCCATTACTTTATTTCTGATGAATAAGGTATTTTGTGTCTTATAGATATGATCCATGTCATATAAAGAGCCAGTAAAGTTTTCTTTTCTCCATCGTTATTAACTTAGTATCTCTTAATGACACTAAATTGTGTAGATATGCCATATTTCCTGTATCCATTCCTCTGTTGAAAAGCTTCTAGGCTCTTTCCACCTTCTGGCTATAATAAATGAGGCTGCTATGAACATAGTGGAGCATGTGTCTTTGTTATATGTTGGGGCATCTTTTGGGTATATGCCCAAGAGAGGAGTAGCTGGGACTTCAGATAACTCTATGTCCAATTTTCTGAGGAACATCAAGACTGATTTTAAGAATGGTTGTACCAGTCTGCAATCCAACCAACAATGGAGGGGTGTTCCTTTTTCTCCACATCCTCACCAGCATGTGGCCTGATTTTTGCTGTCACATGAGTTTTTGATCTTAGCCTTTCTGATTGGTGTGAGGTGAAATCTCAAGGTTATTTTGGTTTGCATTTCCCTTATGACTATAGATGTTGAACAGTTCTTTAAGTGTTTCACTGCCATTCGATTGTGAATTCTTTGTTTGGCTCTGAACCCCATTTTTCAATATGGTTATTTGTCTCCCTGTAGTCTAACTTCATGATTTCTTTGTATATTTTGGATATTGGCCCTCTATCTGTTTTAGGATTGGTAAAGATCTTTTCTCAATCTGTTGGTTGCCACTTTGTCCTAACAACAGTGTCCTCTGCCATACAGAAGCTCTGGAGTTTTGTGAGTTAGTATTTGTTGATTCTTGATCTTAGAGCATGAGCCATTCCTGTTTTGTTAAGGAAATTTTCTCCACTGGCCATGTGTTCTAGATGCTTTCCCACTTTTTCTTTTGTTAGTATGCGTTTACCTGGTTTGATGTGGAGGTCCTTGATCCAGTTGTACTTCAGCTTTCTACAGGGCAGTAAGAATGGATGAATTTGCCTTCTTCTACATGCTGACCTCCAGTTGAACCAGCACCATTTGCTGAAAATGCTCTTTTTTTCCCATTGTATGGTTTTGTCTCCTTTCTCAAAAATTAAGTGACCAAGGGTGTATGGGTTCATTTCTGGGTTTCAGTTCTATTCCACTGGTTTATTTGCTGATTCTGTCTCAATATCATACAGTTTTTTTTTTTTTAATCACCGTTGCTCTGTAATACTTCTTAAGTACAGGAATTGTGATTCCTAGGAAAGTCCTTTTATTGTTGGGGACAGTTTTAACTATTATGTGTTTTTTGTTATTCAAAATGAATTTATGAATTGTTCTGTCTAACTCTATGAAAAATTGGATTTGAATTTTGATGGGGTTGGAATGAATCTGTAGGTTGCTCTTGGTGCAATGGCCGTTTCTACTATATTAATCCTGGCAGTCCATGGAAATAGGAGATCTTTCCATCTTCTGAAATCTCCTTCAGTTTCTTCAGAGACTTGAGGTTCTACTCATATGCTCATGTTTTTTACTTGCTTGGATAAAGTCACCCCGAGATATTTTATATTATTTGGGACTATTGTGAAGGGTTTCATATCCCTAGTTTCTTTCTCCGCTTGTTTAGGTTTTGTGCACAGTTATTTTTATACCCAGCCACTTTGCTGAAATTGTATATCAGGCTTAGTACTACTCTTGTGAAACCTTTGGTGTCAATAAGTATACTATAATATCATCTACATACAGTGTTATTTTGACTTCTTCCTTTCCAAACTATATCCCTTTGACTTCCTTCAGTGTCTGATTGCTGTGACTAAGATGTCTAGAACTATATTGAATAAGTTTTGTGAGAGTGGGTAGCCTTGTCCATTCCCTGATTACAGTGTGATTGCTTTAAGTTTCTTTACACTTAGTTTAATGTTAGCTACGTATTTGCTGTATATGTTTAGGTGTGGGCCTTAAATTCCTGAATTTTCCAGGACTTTTATTATGAAGTGATGTTGAATTTTGTCAAATTTTTTCCCAGCATCTAATGAAAGGATCATGTGGTTTTCATCTTTGAGTTTGTTAATATAGTGGATTACGTTGTTGGTTTTCTGTACATTAAAGCATCCCTGCAAGCCTGGGATGATTCCTACTTAATCATAATGGATGATTGTTTAATGTGTTGTAGGACTAGGTTTGTAAGAATTTCATTGAGTATTTTTGTGCCGATATTGATAAGGGATATTGGTCTGAAATTTTCTTTCTTTGTTGGCTCTTTCTGTGTTTTAGTTATAAGAGTAATTGTGGCTTCATTAAAGCAACTTGGTAGTACTCCATCTGTTTCAATTTTATGGAATGGTTTGGACAGTATTGTTTTGAAATTTTCAATGAATTTGGATGGATATATGCACTAAGCCCATCTGTTCCTGGACTCTTTTTGGTTGGGAGAGTTTTGATGATTGCTTATATAACTTTGGGAGTTATGGGTTGTTTAAATGGTTTAACATTTCCTGATTTAGTTTTTGTCTCTTGTATTTGTCTAGAAAATTGTCCGCTTTCTCCAGATCTTCAAGTTTTGTTGAACATAGGTTTTTGTTATACAATGATTTCTTTTAATTTCCTCTGATTCTGCTGTTTTGTCTCCCTTTTTTTTCCTTTTTTTCCGAAGCTGGGGAACGAACCCAGGGCCTTGCGCATCCTAGGCAAGCGTTCTACCACTGAGCTAAATCCCCAACCCCCTTGTCTTACTTTTTAATATTTGATTTTGTTAATTTTACACACTCTCTGTATCCACTGGTGAGTCTGGCTATGGGTTAATGTATCTTGTTGATTTTCTCACAGAACCAGGTATTGGTTGTGTTGATTCTTTGTATAGTCCCTTTTTTCTACTTGGTAGAATTCAGCTCTGAGTTTGATTATTTCCTGCCTACTACTAGTCCTGCAGTTATTTGCTTCTTTTTGTTCTATATATTTTAGGTTTGCTCTCAAGCTGCTGATGTATGCTCTCTCCTATTTCTTTCTGCATGCACTCAGAGCTATGAGTTTTTGTCTTAGCACAGCTTTCATTGTGTTCCAAGAGTTTTGGGTATGTTGTACCTTCATTTTCATTGAATTCTAAGAACTCTTTAATTTTTTCCTTGACCAAGTTATCATTGAGTAGAGCATTGTTCAACTTCCATGTATATGTGGGTGTTCTTTCCTAATTGTTATTGAAGAACAGCCTTAGCCCATGGTGGTGTGAAAGATGCCTTGGATTATTTCTATCTTTCTGTGTCATTTGTTGACTGCTTTTTGACTGATTGTATGATCAATGTTGGAGAATGTGCCAAGAGATGGTGAGAAGGAGGTATATCCTTTTGTTTTAGGATAGAATGTTCTCTAAATATCTGTTAAGTCCATTTGGTTTATATCTTCTGTTAGTCTGTCTATGACTCTTTTTAATTTCTGTTTCTGTTATCTGTCTAGTGATGAGAATAGGGAGTTGAAATCTACTGCTATTATTGTTTGAGGTGCAATATTTTCTTTGAGCTTTAGTAAGGTTTCTTTTTTGTATGTAGGTACCCCTGTATTTGGAGCATAGATATTTATAATTTCAAGTTCATTTTGGTGGATTTTTCCTTTGATGATTATGAAGTGTCCTTCCTTATGATTTGTGATGACTTTTGGATGAAAGTGGATTTTATATGATATTAGAATGGCTACTCCCACTTGCTTCTTCAGATCATTTGCTTGAAAAGTTTTTAACAAGCCTTTTACTCTGTGGTAGTGTCTATCTTTGTTTCTGAAATGAGTTTCCTGTAGTGCAAAACGTGGGGTCCTCATTACATATCCAGAGTGTCAGTCTGTGTTTTTTTAGTGGGGAATTGAGTCCATTGATATTGAGAGATCTTAAGGAATAGTGATGATAACTTTGTCTTATTTTCATAACTGGAGGTTAGTTTATGTTTGTGTGCTTCTCTTCTCTTTGTTTTGTTGTGAAAAGATTAATTTCTTGCTTTATCTATGATTTTACTTGCCTCCTTATTTTGGGGTTTTCCAGTTAATGTCCTTTGTATGACTGGATATGTAGAAAGATATTGTGTAAATTTGGTTTAATCATGGAATATCTTGGTTTCTCCATCAACGTTAGTAGAGAGTTTTGCTGGATACAGTAGTGTGGGCTGGCATTCTTGTTACCTTAATGTCTGTATGACATCTGTCCAGGATCTTTTGGCTTTCATAGTCTCTTTTGAGAATTCTGGTGTAATTCTGATACGTTTGCCTTTATATGTTACTTGACCTTTTCCCTTACTGCTTTTAATATTTTTATTTGTTTTTCACATTTGGTGTTTTGATTATTATGTGATGGGAGGATCTCCTTTTCTGGTCCAATCTATTTGGAGTTCTGTAGGCTTTGAATATGTTTATGGGCATCTCTTTCTTTAGATTATAAAAGTTTTATTCTATACTTTTGTTGAAGATATTACTGTCCCTAGATTTGGCAGTCTTCACCCTCTTCTATATCTGTTAAGCTTAGGTTTGATCTTCTCATTGTGTCCTGGATTTCCTGTATGTTTTGGGCTAGGTGCTTTTCAGTTTTACATTATATTTGACAGTTGTGTCAATAATTTCTATGCAAACTTCTGCTCCTTAGATTATGTCTTCTATATCTTTTATCCTGTTGGTGATTCTCACATCTATGACTCCTGGTCTCTTTACTAGGTTTTTCATTTCCAGGGTTGTCTTCCTTTGTGCTTCCTTAATTGTTTCTATTTCCATTTTTAATTCCTGGGTGGTTTTGTTCATTTCCTTTTCATGTTTTGCTGTTCTTCCCGTAGTTCTTTAAGGTAGTTTTGTGTCTCTCTTTATGGGATTCTACTTGTTTACTTCTGTATTTTCTGTTGTCCTGTATTTTCTTAAGGGAGTTATTTATGACCTTCCTAACATCCTCTTTCGTCATGATAAAATGTGAATGTAAAACTAGATCTTCCTTTTCTGGTGTGTTTAGATATCCAGTGTGTGTTTTGTTGGGAGAATGGGGTTCTGATGACTCCAAGTAGTCTTGATTTCTGTTGCTTGTGATTCTGTGCTTGCCTCTAGCCATCAGGTTGTCTCTGGAGTTAGACTGGTTTGTTTTTTCTGACAGTGGCTTGACTGTCTTGTAGGCTCATGTGTCCGTACTGCTGTAGACCTGTTTTCCTGTTTTCTTGTACCCAGTTATGAGAACAGTGTATTCTGATCTAGGCATGTAATTGCTCCTTTCCACTAACTTTCATCTGTCCCTGTGGGCTAGAACCAGAGCGAAATTCCCGTACTTCTCCTAGGTCCCTCTCTTGGGGGAGGGGTAACAGATGGCACAAGATGTTTTCCTCTTGAGTCAGGATTTTGGGCAGAGAGTAGTCTCCTCTGGTTTCCCAGGAGTGTCTGCTTCTCTGAAGGTCTAGTTGCCCCAACTTCAGGATTTGGGTACAGGGAGCTGTTTGACCAGTTCTGTTCAGATTCAGGCACTGTCTGGAACATGGTGCTCCAGTAGCTTTACTCTTCCTATATTCCTGTGTCCAGAAGCACTATGCAGTTTTCTCTTTGGCCAGAGACCTGGGCAATGCTGGGCAGAAGTAGCAGTCTCTGTGCCTACATTCAAGAGCCAGCTAAAAACTGGAAATGCCTGATCCCAGAGGAGTTCTGCCTTTGCGTGTCCTGAGTCCACCGGTCAGCTCACCTCGAGCAGAAATGTTGAATTCACCTCTTGTCTCAGGCCTGAGCTCACTTTTTGTGCTGACTTTCAGCTTACCATGAGGGCTGCAACCAGAAATGTCCTTCCCCTACTGCTCCTAGGTACCTAGCACAGGAGGCCCAGATGGAGCTAGTTTTTTTTTTTCTTGAGTCATAATGTGAGCAGAGATCTCAGGGGTTTCTGCCCCTCTGATGGTCTTAGCAGGGCACAGAGCTATGTCCACTCACAAAGAAACTCAAAGATGTCCCCACTCTCCAACAAAGTGCCTTATGCAATCTGCTTTGCGTAAAATGAGTTTGAAAACTGTTTCTGCTGACAAAGGGGTTTTCAGAACTTCCATATCAAACCAAAAGGGCCTTCAAAGTCCTCCACTATTAAAAATGGGCTTAAATCATCACTATGTTCAAAGGGGACAAAATACAATCAAAATTCCGCAAACTGAATCTCATAACACACATACCAAACCAAGTAAGACAAAACTTTCTTCCTCTACACCATTAGATTAAGGACCATTTACAGTTTCAGAAGGGGTTCTTGAGAGTTCCACACCCATGCAAGATGTGGTAGAAAATTCTGAATCTAACCAGTGACTCTTGAGCCTTCTGCACATAAATATTGTGATCTTGCACCCTCACCATCTCCCCCAGTGGTTCCTATGTCCCTATACATCAGAAGTTACTCAAATATCCTCTATCACACAAAAGGACCCCCTGACTTGTCATAAGCACCAAAACAACTAAGTTTATCACAAGACACAGTCAATGAGCCATGCAGGCTCCATATTTGTACAATTTCCAGAGAAGATAAAACATCCCTTTCCCCTTCAGGGGACTCTAGGTTGTTCTGTCCTGAAAGGAGAGGCTCCAAAATTTTCCACATATACATCAGAGATGCTAGAATTTCCCAAAACTGAGCAGGATTCTCTGAGTAGTACTCTATCTCATAAAGGGACTGTGGGACATGAAACATCTACAAAAGTAGTCCTACCCACAGCCACATCTTTAGAGATGGCTTATGGATGTGACACATGTACAAAAGATGTTCTTGGACATATTCCATCTGTAGAGAAGGTTATGGATACAACCATATGTGAATGAGGGGTGGGGGAACATGATATGCAAACACCAGTGTCTGTAGCATCCTCGTTATCTGAGGAAAGAGATTCCTTGGATTCCATTTGTGCAAAAGAATGCATATGACCTCAGCAAACTTCACAGGAGGCTATAGGAACTTCTTTATCTCCTCAAGATCAACCATTTTCCCCAACTACAGAAGATGCTACACACTCTTCCAAATATGCACAAATGGTTTTGAGTCCTTCTTTATACCCACAAGCAGACCCAGAACATCTGCCAAATACCTCAAAGGCTTTGGATTTTACTATATCTTCTGAAGGGGTCTTGGAACCTGTTTTGCCTATCAAGCAACCTAGGAAACCTGACACATCTATTCAAAAGTCTGTTTTCACTTCTCCAGCCTAAGAATTTTTTTTGGAACTTCCACAATTACACAACAATATCTAGAAACATCCTTATATGCTCATGAGTCTCTCAGACCTCTAACATTTGTCTAGGATGCTCTAGGAGAGGTCACATCTTCAGAGGTAGTTCTAATACCTTCCCCCCATTATGATGTTGCATTCAGGATTTCCACACATATACACTGTACAATAAGACGTCCTCATCTGAGAAGGATGTCTTAGTATCTACTGCATCTGATCAGCATGCTTTAAACTGTCCCCATCTACCCAAGTAGATTTATTTACATTTCCACTCTGGGGAGAAATAGTCGACATTCTCCCTCCACCACAGTAGACCACAGGCACCCAGTTTCTAGAAACAAAGTCTTATGATTTGATTATTCTGATACAGTCTTGAGAAATTTCTCCTCAAAGGAAGACAGTTTCAACCTTCTCCCTTCTGCCAAAAGAGACCTTGTGCCATCTTCTGCTGCCAAAGAGACAACAAAAGCTACAACTATTCCTCAGGTGAGACCCACACCTTCTCCATCTGTCCAAAGGAACCTGGAATTTTCCAAAAATGACCAAGGAATTGTGGAAAGTTGCCATTCCTTACAAGGGCATGCTGGCCATTCCATATTGTCCCAAGATGATCAAGTAACTCCTTTTTATACCAAAAAGGCATGTTCCTCATCTTCCCAGGGTTTCAGGGAATTTCTTCACCCCTCTCTAGTGTCATCTCCATGAGGAGTAAATAGAGAAAGTGTGCTATAATTAAACAAAGAACACTACTCAGGTATTAAAAATGAGGAGACCAAGAACACTGTAGGCAAAGAGATAGAACTGGAAAATAGTGAATTAACAGAGATTGAAAAGGTCCTATCATCGGATGTACTTAGGGACATTTGGATGTTAGCCACAAAGTACAGAATACCCACAATTAAAATCCTTCATCACATGCATGGTAACATGAAAGAAAACCAATTGTGGATGCTTGCAACAAACTTAGAAGGAGGAGGGAAAATGGGACCTAGCTACAGGTACAGAAGGATAGACAAAGTCGGGGGAGCAGCACCAATGAAAAGACAGAAGAGAGAAATCCAGAGGAAAAGTGGAATAAATAACAATAATCATCAATGATGGGTGGTGAACTTGGGTATTCCCAGGGAATACCCGATTTCAAGAATCCAAAAGGCTCCCATACACCTACTGGGATGATGTTAGTTGAAATACAAAGCAGCAAAGAGATAGAACGACTGCAGACTGCCCCTTGTAGCTAAACATGACCCTATTGAATGGATGGTGCTGCCACGCAGATCAAAATTTTAACGTATAAATATCCAAGGCTTAAAAAATGTAAAAAAAAAAAGCAGAGAATGAAGAAAGGCCCTCCAGAGACCACCACACCATAAGAATCCTTTCATCCACAGACCGTAAATCCTCGCACTATTCCTGATGTAAAGATGTGCTTGCAGATTAGACCCTAATATGTCTGTCCTCTGAGGGGCTCTGCCATCACCTGACTGAGACAGATGGTGATACAGCTAAACATTTGAAAGAAAATGACAGCCACATAAGATGAGTTAGTCGAATGCCTAAAGGATCTTAAAGGGATTGGAAACCAATATGAAAAACAACAGTATCAATTTAGTTTACCTTTCAGAGTCTCACGAAATTTACCAACAAGAGTATACTTGGCCAGTACATGGTTACTGCTATGTAGACAGTAAAGCATAGGGAGAAGACAACTGCCTCATCTGCCATCTCTGGAAAGGAAGGCAATTGGTTTTGTGGAAACATCATAACCCAGAGAAGGAGGGTGTTAAATGGCTAAAGTGGAAGTGGCCATGTAGATGGAGGAGCACCATCATAGAAACAAAGAGAATCGGAAAGGCTTGGAGGATTCAATAAAGAAAGAAGAGTTTGGGAAATGTCTTTGAAATGTAAACAAATACATAGATTATTTTACACTTGCAATGTTTATAATATAAGATATGTATGTTTCCAACAGAGATGTTAAAATCTCTCTCCTTAATGACTACACTCAATATTTGTAACATAGGTTTACTAAAATTGAAATCCAAAATTGTTGTGACTTACTTATTATTTGAATTTCATATAGATAAACCCATCCAATATTTTATCTTCTGCCCTTGTAACTATAGCAAATGTTTAATTACTTGATAAAAATTTTAAAAAAAAATTTTCTACTCCATTAGTTTTCCATTCAATGCCTCAAATGTCTCTCAATTTAACTGTATGTACTACATTCCCTTCCTTGTTGCTCTTTTCCCTGTCTCTTCACATTTGATATTCCTGTTCCTGACTGTGTCTTTCAGCAATACATAAGTACACTTGCACTTCTCAAAATAAGGACGGTCTGGTTCCTACTAGACACTTACACAAAACTGATCATACAGATACACAGTTTAGAGAATTAACATTAAGATTAAAGTGAATATATAACTCATTTTTCCATTTGATCTGGATTAACTCATCTAGGATGGCATTCACAAGAGGAATTCTGATTTCTTTTCATTGATATTGGGTTTAAAATACTTGTGCATTATATACTTCCTACCTTGGATTAGTCTGGCATACCACACACAGCACAGAACAAATCAATTAATTGTAGGATATGTGCATGTATGTGTCTAGGTCATTCCACAGTAACTCGTGGTACATGCTTTAGAAGCAAATCTGTTCAAGGATAGCCTGAACTCCTTTGTTTTGCATGTTTCTTTAACATATCAAATCACTTCAAATTGCACCAATTATTTATACCTCTGGGGTACAGATTAAATTCATTTTTTTCTACAATTAATCTCTCCATAGGGATTAAGAGCTGGTTGATAAATAATTTTTGGAGTCTTTAGAATAGAATTTTGCCCCAAAACTCATTAAGTATTTATTGTTCTGCAAATTCAAACCTACCTGGTATTTTGGAAATTTGAGTTTCATGGTCAGACCTCATCAGCTAAATGCACTTCATCCATTGTTGGCAAGTTCAGGCTATGCTTCCTGATTGACATGTCTGTTGAGACTACCTAGTTGTACAGTCATGTGATAACCAAGTGAGTTCTCATATAGCTTTCTCAATATTCAATTTACCTGATCAGAATCTATGAAGTGAAGAATCAATCATTTTGTGCTGAATGTAGGTTGCCAAACTGCCTCTGGATAATTTTTGAATAGCATCTTGTACATATGCCTGTGCTTTTTAGGTGGTTTCTCATTATCTATTAACACTCCACATAGCTCCGCAGCACTATATTATTGTAAGTTTCCTAGCCAAGTGATTTCTTGTTCTGTATTAGAATCATGTGGGAGTATCTAGATCAATCAGTGTAATCCTAAGGGATTCTCCTTGGTATATTATCATCTACAGATGGTGTAATATCTACAACGTTTGATACTCAGCCTTTGATACACCTTCCATCACCTGTGTAAAAGAAAATTATTTACAGCAGAGGAATCCTGTAATATTTAGGCTACTACATGAATCCCTTGGCTAAAATATGGCTATACATGCTTATTCATGCCTAAAAGACCGTTGGGGAGACCCAACTGGCTAAAAATGTCAATTACTACTCAGATGTCCACTATGTGTACAGTCTGAGGAAGTGTCACTTCAGTTCATGTTTGGAACTGAAGAATACTCAGCCATTTTCCAAACGGAAAAATAAAAACAAGTTACTTAGATAAGGATTGAGAGAATGCTTTTATCTAGGTAGAACATTAATTTTAGCCTTACATACAAATGTGTGATGTGCAGTATTTTCAATACTGTATTTCAGAAGGAATTATATACTTTTGGGTATGGTCTCTCCGACTAGCATATGATATCAATATAGTTTGCTGTGACAGATTTTCAAGTACATATGAAATGTGAGGACTCCAACAGAGTAACTCTAGCTCAAACATATATCCTTCATGTTATTTGTGACCCACACTGGGAACACTTACTAAATGTATCAGAGTTCTGACTCATTTTAGTATTTTTTTTTGGTCTCATGCTAACTTTTTTTTTTTTTTTTTTTTAGGTTTTTTTTTTTTTTTTTTTTTTCGGAGCTGGGGACCGAACCCAGGGCCTTGCGCTTCCTAGGCAAACGCTCTACCACTGAGCTAAATCCCCAACCCTCATGCTAACTTTTGATGCTTCCTTTCTCCAATAGAACAGTTAGTCAATGAGTCTGTATACCAGATATCAGCTGCATTATCAAGCGTTGGTTGCAATTTCCGTCTGCTGAATTCACAGCCACGAGGAAGTGTTTCTTATGAGATGGCCTTGATCTCTACAATGTAGATTATTGTTGTCTGTGTCTTTCTCTGACTCTCTCAGTTCTCTTAATGGTCCTACCAGGGAAGAAATGGCAATGATAGTGAGAAGTGATCTTTGTGGACCCGAGGATAGACAAAATCCACCAAAGTTTCCTTTCATGTGATAAGAAAATAGTGGACAGTGTTTATATTCAACTTAGTCAATGAAATGCTCTCCCTTTATACCTTGTATAAACTGGACTTGCTTGTTAGCTATGCCTGTTTACCCAGCTTGCCCAGTTTTCAGGCTGAGAAGAGGAGACTTTTTTCTCAGCAAGGCATCAGGTGGTGGACCAACATCTTATAATTGCTCACTGTTACCCAGTTCCTCCAACGTAGCAGCTTCTTCCAAAAGTATCTACATTGTCCATAGTATGCCTGACTTCAAGTCTGAAGCTATGAGCCCAGTCAACAAGAAAATTTCCATAGCTAAGAAAAAGTAAAATTTTTCTTTATTTAGTGCTGAGGTGGAGGGGCAGATATTATTGTGACTTTCCTTATTGTAAGTTCTTGAATCAGGAAGGGGAAGAGCACTGGAGGAGGGTTAATTTTGATCTACTTAGGGTTTCTTAATAATAATAATAGTAATAATAATAATAATAATAATAATAATAAGAAGAAGAAGAAGAAGAAGAAGAAGAAGAAGAAGAAGAAGAAGAAGAAGAAGAAAGAGGAGGAGGAGGAGGAGGAGGAGGAGGAGAAGAAGAAGAAGAAGAAGAAGAAGAAGAAGAAGAAGAAGAAGAAGAAGAAGAAGAAGAAGAAGAGGAAGAGGAAGAAGAAGAAGAAGAGGAAGGAGAAATAGTTTAGGCTGGGAAGATTATTCAGCAATTAAGAATACTGCCTGTTTTTTCCAATGGTCATGAGTTCAATTCCAAGTGTACACATCATGGCATACAATCATCTATAATGTCATCTGATGCCCTCTTCTGGTGTGTCTGACAAGTAAAGTATACTCTTAAAAATAAAATAAATTAAATCTTTAAAATAAATAAAAATCAAAAGTTTTCTTATCTAAGTCTAAGTTACTATGCTTCTGTAGCTTACCAGCTTTCTGTGTTCCTCTGAGGACAGAAAATCCATTTTTTTTTATTAAAATCCAGGATGAGAGCTCACACATTGCTTGCCATATCTCCACTGTTATTCAAACAAACCTTCTTCATTTCTGGAAATGAAATAGCTTCCCATTACACTCCTATCCTACCTTCAAGTTCTGCTTTTGAGAGGTGCATCAGAAAAATGAGTTTGTGCATAAGGATGCTGGCGTTGCAGTTGCTTCTGATGTGAGAATACTGGGGTTAACACAGAGGGGTCAAGACGGTCAACAAATGACTGAATGTAATGACTATCTTCTGTTGAAATTCTGTGGATGCAATGGGTCAGTATTCCTGGAAGTTACCCAACTCACAGGTTTTCTTCTCGAGCTCAATAGTCAGTTTCTCCAACTTCTTAATGTGCTGTACATTCTCACTGATGGTGGAAGGTTGGCATGATGCCTTCCCAGCAAACCCTGTAGATAAACACAAGGGAACATGCATATTAATGGCCCAATCACAGGAGAGACCATGCTTTGTCCCCCAACAAAGAATGAGGAAAGGGGAACTCTACAGACACTTTGAAGCACTGAAAGAGTAAGAAAGCTCTTTTCAAGATGGACCTATTAGCTACTCTCCTACCTACAACCATGATTCCTAGACATATGCAGGTAAGTTCTGTAGTCCATACTGCTTAGGACCACAAAGCCCTAAACATGTATGTTCAAGAAAAATGAGTCTGAGATTTTGATACATGTCCAGGGCAGTATCTCTCTCTTATTATCACAACATGTCAATGACATGTACAGGAATCCTGTGAAGATGAAGTCCAATACTCTACCCTGAGTGGCGAAGCTTTATCTATGTGGCTCCTATTGGACATCTTTCTCATTCGGAGTGAAAATAAGGAACTCATAGCAAACCAACAGCATGCTTGTCAATTACTGGTGGTCTGCCCAACATTCCTCAGATATTCTTGACGCTTGGTCCCTTCTTTTAGAATCTAGAGGTTTCAGACCATAAGTCCTGCTCCTAAGAGGTCTGACCCAAGCACAGCTTCTCGAGGAAGCTCCCCAGCAGTGGCTCAGGGCTTACTCTCTCTGCTTTACACCAGATTATTTATTTTGCACTTTTATAACAAGAAAGAAGTCCTAATTTTTTGTCTCTTTCTCATCTCACCATGCATTCTGTTTTCCCTGTAAATAACTTGATAATCCTAAAAAACATGTCTGTGTGTAAACCAATATGCACTAACTAAATACCACAAGGGCAGCTTCTGTTTCCATAACACTAGTGATATCACAGAGAATACCACGGAATTTCAGGTATACAATAGTGTATCCAGAGGAGTGTCCTCTTCAACATCACATAACTACCCATTAACTAGATCTTCTCCAAATCAACAAGCCAAGTTGCCCTTTCAAGTACCTTTGCCTGAGACACAAGCGAAGATTTTCCAATACTCTCCCTTCTAAAATGGAGATATGACTGATTTATTGAATTCTTTCCCACCATCATGTACAGATATTGAAGCCTAAATTTTCAATCAAAGCCCAGAATTTGTCTTCCCCACCTTATGTTGCAGGCTGAAAATGACAAGGAAGAAAGGAAGTTGAGAACTTAGGTCAGGATGATGCTGGAGAGTTGGGATTATGCCTTCTTTGTAGCGTTGGCACATAGATAAATACAAGTAACCAAAGACTTTGGAAAGATCCACAGAGTAGTACAGTTTGGGTGGGGGAGTAAAAAACTAGGAATAATTGTGTAAATTTGGACAAAAACATTGTTCAGAGCCTCAAAAATAACATGTTTTAGACATGGGGCTGTTTATGATGAGAGCAGCAGTTCACAGGTCAGGCTGCAGGTGCATTGGTTAACATAGGTGCAATTTGAGACCTCAAAAACAGTCAGAGAAAGCATGGTTGGTCAACCTGGAATGAGCAATTAAGAAGTCATGCTATACTATGGAGAGTTATTATATGAAGGAAAGAGACAGACAGAGACAAAGACAGACAGACAGACAGACAGACACACACACACACACACACACACACACACACACACACACACACCAAAACAAAGCATCAGTCATGGGGACAAATATGTAGATCAATGATAAGGAGCCTCAACCAGGGAAGAAAAGTCAAATTCTTCTGTTGGGTGCCACATGTGACAACGTCTATACTCCTGAAAGGGTGTCACTACTACATTTATGGACAGCATCCATTAGAAACCTACAGACAGGGAATGGTAAATTAAGTGTAGAGTCTAGGTATTATTAAACTATACATGTTTATTAGAGCCCCATGTAACTTTTGTCATGATCCTGGCAGTCCCAGCAAAGAGAAGCAAGCCCATGGTCAGCCTGCCATGCACTTCTTGGATCTCTGAAAATTTACCTTCCATACATGCTTATTGGGCCCTAAGGTTGTTGGGAGTTGTTGAATATTCTGCATCTTCACAGGTGTTTAAGTACTAGTCTAGTAGAGTTGGATGTCAACTCTATTTCTAATTGTGGTTCTCCAGAGGACACCTAGTTCAGATCACACTAGGGTTTATAAGATAAGGAAGTGCTTAAACTGGCAAGAAATATGTTATCATTAGTAAAGACTGTTCTAGGATAGAAGAAAAAATATGACAGAGACGCAGAGAGACACACACACACACAGAGAATGAAAGAATATGCCTTATGTACATGAAGCCAGAAAAGAATTTGTGAATCTAGAAGACAAGGTTTGAAGGACTACCTGTAAATCCCAGTAACTAAGAAAGAACCTTGGAGCCAGTTTTGATATTGAGGCTTCATACAGCTTGGCCTTTACCAATGTGAGACACTACATTTCCATGAGCAAATCCTTAGCCTGGAAAACGTAGTTATGGTGGCCCCCCAAAAAACAAAACAAAACAAAACACAGAATTGTCCCCTTTGTCTGTTTCTCATTACTCTGATCTCCCATGTCACAAGAGGCTGAGTGGTCTTCCACATACCCTCACATGCAGCTCACAAGGAACAGCACCTATCTTCATCAGTACTTCATCTGAGCCTACCCTTGGCCTTTGGATGGTACTCAGGAACTGAACTGACAGGTTACATATTCCTAGCTGGGTGTCAAACTTCAGACATGAGAATCCCACTCTGTGATTGTCAACAGTTCCATTTATCCATTGGGATGGCAGTGTCACAATGGCTGCACCTGTCTTTTCATGCATTTCACATGCTTTATGTGTCCGAGTTGAAAATCTCTCTCAGATTATTTACAGATCCACAGGATGCAGCTTGGCTTCAAAGGCCACATGTCTGACTACAGAAGCCACAAAAACAATGTCACAGTTCACAGCTATAATGTAGACATGTCAGGGTATTTCCTCCAAGTTTTGCTTTGAAGCATATTCTTTTTTTTTTCTTTATTAACTTGAGTATTTCTTATTTACATTTCAATTGTTATTGCCTTTCCCGGTTTCTGAGCCAACATCTCCCTAACCCCACTCTCTAACCCCTAAGCCCATTGTATATGGTTATTCCCATCCCCATTCTCCCCCCATTACCGCCCTTGCCCCAAAAATCACCTTCACTGGGGATTCAATGTTAGCAGGACTAAGGGATTGCCCTTCCACTGGTGCTCCTACTAGGCTATTCATTGTTCCCTATGAGGTTGGAGCCCACGATCAGTCCATGTATAATCTTTAGGGAGTGGCTTAGTCCCTGGAACCTCTAGTTCCTTGGCATTGTTGTTCATATGGGTTCTCAAGCCCCTTCAAGTACTTCCAGTCCTGTCTCTGTTTCCTTCAACGGGGGTCCCGTTCTCAGTTCAATGGTTTGCTGCTGGCATTCCCCTATGTATTTGCTGTATTCTGGCTGTTTCTCTCAGGTGAAATCTACATCCAGTTCCTGTCAGCCTGCCCTTACTTGTCAAGCGTATTCTTTTATTACAAATAATGCTAATCTTTCTAGAAGGCCACATTGTGGGAGACCATTTGGATTATGCCCCATCCACAGTTTATAGATTTTTTACAGAGAATTCTTTCAGTGAAAATGGTTTCTGTAAATTGCTTACAAACTAACTATTTAAGGACACAAACACACACACATAGACACAAAAGGTACACAGATACACACAGACACACACAGACACAAACAGACACACACAGTGTGCAGGGATAATAGAGATGTGTATGTTAAAAAAAGTTAGGATAGTGTATCGATAATATAAAATATGAAGGGTTACACTAAAATCTAAGACACTAGGATGGAGGATGGGAAGCAATTGTGAGGTATGCTTTCCCACAACTTGGACACATGAAAAATGAAGGAGACATCAGAACTGCATTGTCAAACAAAGACAAGAAACGTACACAATCAATTGAATGCAAAAACAGCTCATCTTGCTGATCTCTAATGGAAGAGTTCAGGTGTTTCCCACACCTCTCCAGCATAGTATTTCATTGCAGTCCAATGCTAGAACACCAAAGGATATTCAAGAACATATAAGGAGATGAAGCCAGAATGTCAGCATTCCCAGAGATCAGTTGAGCAGGGAGTTCTGTTTTCCTATGTCTACCTTAGCTATGCTTCAGAAAACCAAGGAGACAGTCTCCTCAAGCATATCCACATCTGTACTGGGTGTAATTTGTCTTCAGAACATCTTTGGCTGTAGTTACAGAAGCCAGGATGAAAACTACAAACTATGTCAGCATAAAGTTGATGTGCATATGCCCAGGATCACTGCTAAGTCTCTCTAGACCTACGAGTGTAGATAGACATGCTTTATAGGAATAGAACATGGTTGTTTAGTTCCCCCAATTACTGTTCAGGACACGTACAGAAGTCAGGAAGGAACCAGTCCCTCTTCTGTTTCACTAATTGATATTTCTTCAATATAGTAGAAAACTGTCTGCCAAAGACACTGTCATTAGGACAAAACAGAAGGAAACAGATTGGGAAAAGGTCTACACCAATCCTACATCTGACAGAGGGCTATTACCTAGTACATACAAAGAAATCAAGAAATTACGCTTAAGAGAGACAAATAACCCTATTAAAATTGTGGTACAGAACTAAGTAAAGATTTCTCAACTGAGGAATATCAAATATCTGAGAAGCATCTAAATAAATGTTGATCATATTTAGTCATCAAGGAAATGTAAATGAAAACAACCCTGAGATTCCACCTCACACATGTAAGAATGGCTAAAATAAAAACTCTGGAGAGAACAGATGTTGATAAGAATGTCAAGTGAGAGGAAAGCTCCATCTTTGTTGGTGGCATAACGAACTGGTTAAACCACTCTGGAAATCAGTCTGAAGATTCTTCAGAAAATTGGAAATTTCATTACTTGAGGACCCAGATATACCTCTCCTGGGTATATAACCAAAAGATGCTCCAACATACAAAAAAGACATATCCTCAAATATGTTCATAGCTGCCTTATTTATAATACCCAGGAGCTAGAAGAAACCCTAATGGAATTCATCAGAGGAATGGATACAGAAAATATGGTACATCTACAAAATGGTGTACTACTAGGGTTTCAAAACCAATGATCTCAAAAAAGACATAGACAAATGGAATGAACTAGAAAATATCACACTGATTGAGGTAACAAATTACAGAAAAACACATATGGTATGAAACCATCGAAAGTGAATATTGGCAAAAAAGCTCAAGTTACCCAAGATGCAGTCCACAGACAACTGGAAGCTCAAGAAAAGAACACACAAAATGTTCATGCTTCACTCCTTTTTAAAAGGTGGAACAATGCTATCTATGAATTTAGAGGAGAGACTGACGGAATCCCATTCAGATTATGCCGTACATGTGGCAGAAATACATATACATCAGTCACCAAAATAGATAAGATTGATGAAGCTTAGAAGTGCATGCTGACAGGAACTGTATATAGATCTTCCATGTGAGACACAGCTAGAGCATATCAAATACAGAAGTGCATTCTAGTGGCAAATCAGTAAACTGAAAACGGACAGTAATGGGGGTTGTAGAAGAGGCGGAGTGCCAGTTTGGGATCTTATGGTCAAGAAATTGGGAAGGGAAATAAGATTTGAAATGTACATATAAAATATCCAATTAGAAAAAATGAATAAAATTTGCTTAAAAATTAAAAAATGAAAGAAATAAAGAGAAGATAACTGCCATGTAATCACAGCTATTGACTCAGAAATCTAAAGGTCATTTTCAGGGAATGATAGAAAAAGTAATACTAGTGGAATACCAGAGATAATGAAATCTCAACTAGAATCACTTCTCTCTCCCAGATAACGGTGCCAGACACAAACTGCACTATATGAATCCAAAGAATGGAGGAGTTTACTTTGAGGGGATGACACAACACTTGTCTTTCCCTTCTTCCTTATTTCCTTTTTCTTCTTGACCAAAAGAAGAAAGGCCATGAGCTCTCAGGAAACAACTATGCCCTGCTGAACACTTGGCTTTTGGAATAAAGAATTAATGATATAAATTCTCTGACTTACAGGAACCAAACAACAGGGAAGTCCATATGTTTCTGAGAGGCTCCAAGCTCCTTATTCCCATATGTGGTAGTGTCAAATCAAGGCTATCTCTTCAGAGATCCCACTCAATCAATGCTAAGGTCTCTTTGTGCTATCCCAAGTATCACATATTTCTCCTTTTTGGTTATACCAAGACAGAAGTCCAGCATTCTTTTCCCCATCACTGATATCTTCATCCTCTTTATTCTTCCTCCCTGTTTATTTGAATTAGAGGCCAATTAGTATACCCCAGAGGTACTGCAGGAATATCTGAGAGGCAGTTGCAGGCACGACAACACTTGTGACATCACAGAAGAAGACAGGCACCTCCAGGTTACAAGAGATATTTCAGGGAGGGACTAATGATGACGTCACTGAGACCTGCTATGGCCTAATACCTAAACAGTTTTCCTTACACTGATCAGATTTGGAGTGCCCTTTCCAGGTATGTCTCCTGTGACACAGTGGAAACCTTTACATACTCCATCTCTTTAAAGCTAGAGAAATCTCTTGCTTCATTAGTGGTTACATGTTCTGAATGGAGAAAGGTAGTCAGGGTTTGGCATGGGTAGAAAAGATTTAGAAATATGGATTGGAGGAGATTCTTCTAGATAATAATTAATTCCCAAGTTCATTCCTGTGAACATATAGTTCAATTTTCTAAGTTTTCTCTGTTTCCCAAAGGCCAGTATTCTCCCTACAAATATTTAATTGAATGAATATTGTATTTCACATTCTTATTGTACATTCCTTGATAGGGGACTTTATAAATATTCCTTAATGTGTACTCAAAAATTCTGTTTTATAATTCCATTTATTGCAATGATTTTGTCAACACAGTTGGCCCAGCTACAAAGTCAATATAACAGTGTAAATATTTTGTACCGACTTCAAATGATAAACTCCCAAATTCTTATTCAAAATAGTTTTGGTGCATATATATATATATATATATATATATATATATATATATATATTTGTGTGTGTGTGTGTGTGTGTGTGTGTGTGTGTGTGTGTGTGCGCCACATGTCCAGCAGACTCTGAATGGCCATTCCTTCAGTCTCTGAAAAACAATGCCTCCCTACCCCTCTTATGGATATTTTATTTACCATTTTAAGGAAGGACTGAAACATCTGAATTTTGGTCCTCTGTCTTGAGTTTCATGTGGTCTGTGCATTGTATCATAGTTAATTAGAGAATTTGGGCAGATATCCAATTATCAATGAGTGCAAACTTTGTGTGTTTTTCTGTGATTGGGTAACCTCATTCAGGATGATATTTTCTAGTTCTATCCACTTCCCTATGAATTTCATGCACTCATTGTTTTTGATAGCTGAGTAGTAGTCCATTGTGTGAATATAGGTCATTTCTGTATCCATTCCTCTGGTGAAGGTCACCTGGCTGTGGAAGAAAGGTCAACCTGAAACATCTCTGGCTTTCCAGCATGCAGATGTTTTCACAATTTCTAAATCACATCAGTCACCGAAAATTACCAGGGGAAAAATCTCTGACAGAGGGATGTCAGCCATTACTGGAGAAGGAAATGGCTTTGATGTCCCTTAGAACAATCTGCTCATGCCATGGCCATTCAGTCAACCCAAGCATCATGGGATGAGGAGATGTAGATTTAGAGATTGAATGTTTTAAGTTTCCTTGGGAAAATTTACCCTGCTCACCATGGTTCAAGGTTATCAGGAAATATTTGGAATGGTATACTATGCACCTATGAAAAATAAGGACATTGTGAAGCTGCGGTCAACTAGGTGGAACGAGTTGAGAAAACTGAAACTCCTCTTGGTGAGATCATTGAAGATCTTGAGAAAAAGGAACAATGGGCCTGGAACACTGAAGACACAGATGTCCATAGAAAATACAAGAGACATGACTGAGGAAAAAAACAGCTGTGTCTACTGGACTATGGAGCAATGGTTAGAGCCCATACAAGAGGAGATCTCTATTAACAGAAAATTTGATCCAGAAATACTGTTGAGGAAAGCTTGTTGGAATTTCCAAACCTAATAAGCCCATAAAGAAAACACACAATCTGGTTATTATAATTATAATCTATAAACGTGTATTGGGTAGATCTAACGTTATTATAACTTATTCCCAAACCATAAAACCCCTTGCTACATGTGCTTTCTCCAGGCCATATGGATTGTTTCCATCATTACTTCCTCCTCTTTTTCTTCAGCCTTCTCGCTTCTCCTCTTACTCTCTTCTGCATCTCTACATATCCCGACAGTCAAACCTCCATTACCAACTTCCCCTCTGGCTATCAGTAATAGGCTCTAGCATTTACTGACCATGTAAAATGGGAAGAAGGTTAATATGCGATTACCTGAGTCTATGATAGAGGCCTTGTCCGGGGGAAACCTCTTTTGAGGAAGCAGATAAATATCAGGATACAAATAGAATTTGCTGGGGGAAGAGCAAATCCGTATATGTTTAGCATATGTGTCCAGTGGATTCTGAGAAAATGGGAATATTCTTCCTAAAGACCCAGTTATACTACACCTGGCCTTATATCTGAAAAGACCTTTGCCATACCGCAAGGACATGTACTCCATCATTTTCCTAGTGGATTTCTTCATAGTGAACAGAAAATAGAAATAAGCCAGATACCCCTAAAACAAATAATGGCTACAGATAATGTGGTTCATTTACACAATGGTATACTAAACACATATGAAAAATAAGGACATTGAGAAGATAAAGTCAAGTAGATGGAATGAGAAAGTATTGTCCTGAATGAGGTAACTGAGACCCAAAATAACATGTACACATTCACTTAAAAGAGGGTATTAGCCATAAAGTACAGAATTCACACACTATGATCTATGGAACCAAGGAGGCTAAGCACGAAGAAAGACGTAAGAAAATGCTTGAATTTCACTCAGAATAATGAATAAAATAATGACAGGAGGCAGATGGAAGGAAAGAATTGAGTGGCTGAGGGGATGGGAAGGGAAATGGGGTTTGAGGATCATTTCTTGGTAGAGACGGGCAAGAGGGGCAGAGGGCCAAGTGAATAAACTGATTCAGTGACTGTCCAGGGTGGATACTATCTGTATGATTTGCCAGCAATCTGTGATTTGTGAGGCTACCCTGGCTTCCTTGACGGTGACTTTAGCTGAGACTTGTCACAGTGGGGATACAGATTCTTAAATGGCCACTTTCAGTAGCCACAGAGGACCCAAGTTGGATGGATAAGTACCCAAACCCACCCCCAAAATTTTGACCCAGAAATTGTCCCCTCTATAAGAAACACAGGGACAGAGATGGAACAGGAAATGAGGGAATGGCCAAAGGATAAGTGGCCGGATGTGAGACTTTTCCCCTGGGCAATCAGCAAAACTGACAGTATTCACGGTCGTTTCTTGTGTTGCAGATGGGAGGGTAGCGTTATTGTCCTCTGCAATGCTCCACCAAGCAGCCGACTGACACAGAAGCAGAGGCACAGGGCTTGATATCAGATGGAGCTCAGTGAGTCTCACTGAAAAGCTGAGGGAAGGACTGAGAGAGGCAGAGTTGCACAATGGTCTTCACGTGGGTTCACTAAACCCGTCACCTGTCTGTGGATCCTGTTCTCCTACCCGGGCTGCGTTTTCAAGAGCTGGTAGGAGACGATGAATCTAGTCCTGCAGAGACTTGATGTGCCAGGGGAGAGGGTGTACCCAGAGGGGTCCTCCACTCTCTCAGAGAAGAAGGGGAGAGGTTAGAAGGAGGGACTGTAAATGGTGGGAGACTGAAGGAGTGTGGTGCCAGGTCAGCATTCAGAATGTTACCTGATAAATAGATACAATCATTCTGGCAAGGAGGGTACCGGGAACATGACCTAACAGGATCAGGGTGTGACATCATTGGGGTGGGGCATGACATCATGGGGTGGGGCATGACATCATTAGGGCAGGGACATCACATAATGGGATCTAGAATTGACATCATTGCATGGGGCATGACATCATGAAGCTTAAGAGAAAATATATGAAACTGTAAAAAAAAAAAAAAAAAAAAAACAGCTCGAGAGGGAACTGAGACCTAGAGACACAAACATGGCTGGCGTTTACCTATGCATGGTATCAGCTGTGCGATAAATCTTATTCCATCTACAATCTACAAATGCAGTGAGGACATAGGAAACAAGAACGCCCGTGAGGGGGAAAGCATCGACCTCTCTGAAAGGAAATCTGGAACAGATTCTGTGAGTGTTTGAGGGCGACTGAGGACAGGAGCAGAGGGTCGGTGGGGATGACGGAGAGATAGCTCAGTGCAGAGAGAACCGGCCAGAATTAGGGGACATACGGGTTAATGCAGAAAGTCGATGGACTGGTTAATTCATGGAATCTAGAGGGCGACCTTCCTGAGGATTTAATCTGATGGAGAAAGTAGAGTCCGAAACTGAAATCCTTTGAACTCGAGCAAGCAAGACCTCACGGGTGGGGATGGGGCACATTCAGTGGAGTCGATTTCTGAGGAGGTCAAACAGAGATCCCTGAACCACAGACTGAGGCTGGGACAGAGATTAAAGAAGGTCAACCAAAGGAGGTCTCCATCAATGTAAATGCACCCGAAAACCACGTCCTGGTCTCCAAGGTTTGTGTAGCCCTTTTTCACCCTGAGTAAGATATATGCACACCGCAAATCACCTAATACCTTCGAAAAGAACTGTGACACTGAATTCCTTGGAGGAACCCCTAACTCACTTGCAGGCAGACCAAGATTCTGCTGACTGACAGTTTCCTGGGCCCACTTCATCCTTTCACACCTGGTGTGCACCTGGACACTCTAAGAAACAGAGATCAGAGATGTGTTTGTGTGTGTTTGTGTGTGTGTCTGAATGTGTGTTTGTTTGTGTGTCTGTGTTCTTGTGTGTCGGTGTGCATGTGTGTGTGTGTGCGCATGTGTGTGCGTGGTGTGTGTGTGTGTGTGTGTGTGTGTGTGTGTGTGTGTGTGTGTGTGTGTGTGTTAGTCATGTATAAGCTAACCATCCTCACACAGACTGTCTGGATTGGTTTTCTTTTTGGAAGGTTGATGGATCTTTCTCTTTTCCTAAGAAAAGGCCACTCTGGTTCTCAACTCACTCTTGAAGCCGTGACAGGGTGAGTGATTATTATGTGTGAGGTAATTTGATTTCATGGATATAATATCCCTTGAAAAACAGGGCTCAACATTTTCTTTCCTTAGTCTGTGATACCTCGAGGGCATTATTATTATTATTATTATTATTATTATTATTATTATTATTCCAGGATTATTCCTTTATATTATTGTCTGTGTTGTTACCAGTGTGCTAAAGTTCACTGATGGCAGAAAGAAAGATTTTTTTTTCACGGGGATCCCATTGGACGGCCATGTTTTGTTGTTGGAACTGAAAGTTTTATTTACATGCTCACAAGAGCAAATAAATGCAAGTACGGAAAGTTCCTTGGTCCTCTACATGAGAGTGACATCCTCACGTAGTCCTCTGATCTACTTGAGAAACAGAGAATTTAGATGGGCAATGAAATGGATGCTGACCAAAGACCCACATAGGGAGAAATACAGTTTTTCACAGTGTTTCAGGCTTTCGGGATCGGTAGACATTACACAACCGTCTTATCATTTATAGAGGAACACTCAGAATTATTAAATAACAGAAAAAAGAAAATTTTAAAAACATATTTATGCTGGCTAATTTAAATTCCTGTTTTTGAAATTATGAAGAAGTGAAAATCGGTATGGGTTTATCTGATTACATTCTTTAACTTGAGTATTTCTTATTTACATTTCGACTGTTATTCCCCTTCCCGGTTTCCAGACCAACATCCCCCTAACCCTACCCTGTCCCCTTCTTTGGGTGTTCCCTTCCTCATCCTCCCCACATTACAGCCCTCCCTCCAACAATCAAGTACACTGGGGGTTCAGCCTTTGCCGGACCAAGGGCTACTCTTCCACTGGTGCTCTTACTAGGATATTCATTGCTACCTATGTGGTTGGAGCCCAGGTCAGACCATGTATAGTCTTTGGGTAGTGGCTTAGTCCCTGGAAGCTCTGGTTGGTTGGCATTGTTGTTCAAATGGGGTCCAGAGCCCCTTCCAGTCCTTTCTCTGATTCCTTCAGTGGTTTGCTCCTGGCATTTGCCTATGTATTTGCTGTATTCTGACTGTGTCTCTCAGGAGATATCTACATCTGACTCCTGTCGGCAAGCAGCTCTTTACTTCATCCACGTATCTAGTTTGGTGGCTGAATATGTATGGGCCACATGTGGCTCAGGCTCTGAATGGGCATTCCTACTACCTCTGTTCTAATCTTTGCCTCCCTATTAACTCCCAAGGGCATTCTTGTTCCCCTTTTAAAGAAGGACTGAAGCATTCACATTTTGATCATCTGTCTTAAGTTTCATGTGTTCTGTGCATCTAGGGTAATTCGACAAGGTGGACTAATAGCCACTCATCAATGAGTGCATACCTTATGTGTTTTTCTGTCATTGGTTTACCTCACTCAGGATGATATTTTCCATTCCATCCATTTGCTTATGAACTTCATAAAGTCATTGCTCTTGATAGTTGAGTAATATTCTTTGGGTAGACGTACCACATTTCTGCATTCATTCCTACGTTGAAGGGCATTTGGGTTCTTTCCAACTTCTGGCTATTATGAATAAGAAATTCTGCACTAAAAACATCTCGACCCAGACTTTTTTCATTTGGGAGACCTTTAATGACTGCCTCTATTTCTTTAGGAGTTATGGGGATGTTTAAAAGGTTTATCTGTTCCTGATTTAATTTTGGCACCTGATATCTGTCTAGGAAATTGTCCATTTCCTGCAGATTTTTAAATTTTGTTGAATATAGGCTTTTGTAGTAAGATCTGATGTTTTTTTTTTATTTCCTCTGATTTTGTAGTTATGTCTCCCATTTCATTTCTGACTTTGTTAATTTGGACACACTCTCTGTGTCCTCTCGTTAGTCTGGCTAAGGGTTTATCTATCTTGTTGATTTTTCAAAGAACCAACCTTTGGTTCTGTTGATTCTTTCTATGATTATCGTTAATTCTACTTGGTTGATTTCAGCTCTGAGTTTGATCATTTCTTGCCTTTTACTCTTCCTGGGTGTATTTCCTTCTTTTTGTTATAGATTTTTAGGTGTGCTGTCAAGCTGCTGACATATTCTCTTTCCTGTTTCTTTCTGCAGGCACTCAGCACTATGAGTTTTCCCCTTAGAACAGGTTTCATTGTGTCCCATAAATTTGGGTACGCTGTACCTTCATTTTCATTAAATTCTAAGAAGTCTGTAATTTCTTTATTTTTTTTCCTTTACCAGGTTATCACTGAGTAGAGCATTGTTTAACTTCCACGTATATGTGGGCGTTCTTCCCTTATTGTCATTGAAGACCAGCTTTATCCCGTGGTGGACTGATATGATGCATGGGATTATTTCTATCTTTCTGTATCTGTTGAGGCCTGTTTTATGACCAATTATATGGCCAATTTTGGAGAAAGTGCCATGAGATGGTGAGAAGAATGTATATCCATTTGATTTAGGATAGAATATTCTATAATTATCTGTTAAGTCCATTTGGTTCATGACATCTCTTAGTCTATCTACATCTCTGTTTAGTTTCTGTTTTCCATGACCTGTCCATTGATGAGAGTGGGGAGTTGAAATCTCCTACTCTTATTGTGTTTGGTGCAGTGTGTGCTTTGAGATTTAGTAAGGTGTCTTTTATGTATGTAGATCCCTGTTATGGGAACAGAGTTTTCTCCTTTCAGGTGGATAGTTTTCCTGTCCACTGGCTTTCAGCTGTCCCTGTGGGTAGGAATCAGAAGGACCTGCACCTACGTCTCCTATGTTCCTCTGTGGGAGGGGGGGATGCACAGATGGCACAAGGTGTTTTCCTGTTGAGTCAGGAATCTGGGCAGAGAATTGTCTCCTCTGGTTTCCCAGGAGTGTTCTATTCCCCCCACCATCAGCTTTTGGGTGCAGGGAGCTGTTTGATCAGGTCAATTCGGATCCAGGCACAGTCTGGAACATGGTGGTCCTGCAGTTTTACTCCGCTATATTCCTGGGCCAGAAGCACTATGCTGTTTTGTCTTGGGCCAGAGATGTGTATAACGGTGCGCAGACCTGGACGTCTCAGTTTCTTGTAGGCTCAGTATTGTCCACACTCCTGGGTGATCAGCATTCTGTCTCTGCATTTAAGAGCAGGGAGCTCTGGGCTGGGATCACGAGGTTCAGGAGCCAGCTAGAAACCGGAAGTTCCTGGTCCCAGAGGATTTCTGCCTTTGCTTGTCCTGAGTCCACCAGTCTGGTCACTTAGAGCAGAAAAGTTTGATTCACCTCTGGTCTCAGGTCTGATGTCGCTCCTCCGGTTGACTTTCAGGTTTCTATGAGAGCCGCAATCAGAAATGTCCTGCCCCTACTGTTCCTAAGTCCCTATGAACAGGAGGCCCAGATGGAACTAGTTGTTTTTTTCTTGAGTCAGGAATGTGAGAAGAGTTTTCAGGGGTTTCTGCCCCTCTGATGGTATAAGTCTTCCCCACCCCACAAGAGATTTGGGTGTAGAATGCTTTTTGGACCAATTCAGATCCAGGTGCAGTTTGGACTGCAGGAATCCTGCAGCTTGACTGCTCCTATATTCATGTGTTCAGACACACTCTGCAGTTTCGTCTGTGGCAAGGGATGTGGGCCCAGGTGGGCAGAATTGGCAGTCTCTCCTTCCCTGAGGTCTCAGTATTGCCCAGTCTTCTGTGTGATCAGCTTTCTGTCCCACAGAGTTTCCAAAGGAGTTTCAAATGTTCATTCCCTATCTTACAGTTCTCCAATCTTTCCAATTCTCCTCCAAAATTTGTTGGAGAAGACCCCTCTGATCAAGGGGAGGTACAACAGGCCCCATCAAACAAAGATGGCTGCAAAATTTCTGTGTTCATATAAGAAATGGAACTATTATTTCAAGGATTTTTCTTGAAAAACATAAAATGCTATAGTCTCCTGACCCTTGCCTTTCATACATAACTAAAATGCTTTAATCTTTGACTTATACCAGCATCTAGAAGCTCTCTAACTCTTTTGAGTTAAGCCTCCTGTAACTTTCTACCTCATTTCCTTCTTTTTTAATTGAATATTTTATGTATTTACATTTCAAATTTTATACCCTTTTCTGGTTCCCGTCTCTTCCATCCACCCTCCCCCTGCTTCTTTGAGATTGCTACCAATCCTGCCTGCATATTCACACCTCAACATTCTGGCATCCCCTACACTAGAAAAACCAGACTTTATAGGACAAGGCATTTCCTCCTATTGATGCCAGACAATGCCATCCTCTTCTGTATATGTGGCTGGAGCCATGGATCCCTACCTGTGAACTCTTTGATTTGTAGTTTAGTCCCTCAATTCCTTCTTCTGTAACTGGACAAGAGCTCATTATGATTCATTGCTGTCAGTGCTGTCCTTGCAGCAGGAATACAATGGTTAGAGAGCCTGGACCTCAGGAAGCTGAATGTTCACACAAATGACTAAAAACTTGTACCGACTGAAAAAAAAATAGCGTGCAAATATTTTCAACATATTGCACAATGAACACTTACCATGGGATTCAATGCAGTTTCAAAATATTATCGCCAAGTTTACTTTGTGCCCAGCTCCATGAGTGAGTGGGTCATCATTGATTTTAGATTATTTATTTAGTGTTGAATATTGAGAGCCTCCGACAAAGTTCTTCCAGTGAATCTTTATTCACACTCATAGTTCTTTGTTTTTTTTTTTTTTTTTTGTTTGTTTGTTTTCTTTGGTTTGGTTTGAAATCAAAATATATACAGCAGAAAAGTTAGCTCTTTGCTATTATTGGTATAGTGCACAGCATGTCTGGTGTGTGTCTGTCACTCCCTCTCTAACCCAGCTTTATTTGAATTTATGAAGCTGAGATGCCATGGATTTTGCACACAGGAACCATCTTTGCTCTCCCTCCACCAGACCTCAAACCTCCTGTTTCTTGCCACTACTTATGATAATTTTATATTCACTGATACATACAGAACCAGAGAATCCCAGCCATTTTGTAGTAACTTGGTATCCTCAGGGTCCTGCCATGCAGCATACATCAAATGCCTGAGTAATATTCCACTCCAAGGAAAGCCCACAGCTGATAACTCTTCAAATTATACTTTATTTTTTTCCACATATCTATGTTTGATGATGACACTTAAAAGCTTTACCCTCCTTTTTAGCCCTCCACCCACACAAGGCAAAAGAAAGAATGGGGGGCTTTGATGGGTGTGCTGGTGGCCCTGCTTAGAAAGGTTCACTGGAGGGGTTGGGGATTTAGCTCAGCAGTAGAGCACTTGCCTAGCGAGCACAAGGCCCTGGGTTCGGTCCCCAGCTCCAAAGAAAAAGAAAAAAGAAAAAAAAAGAAAGAAAGGTTCACTGGAGCAACTCCCATCTGTGTTGTCTGGAAAGCAGAATATCAGTTCACAGTTTAGCAGAGGCAGTCTGTTCCAATAGAAAGTATTTCATGAATACACTAGTAGTCCAGTTTGTAGAGTTGTCATAACAAACAGGAAATAACAGCAGTTGCACAACATACTAGAAACAACCAGGCTTCTGTCAGTAACCTGGAAAGAGAGAAGTTATATGCTGTGCCGCTCTCAGGGAATTGAAGATCAGCAGAGACTCAAGAGTCAGAAACATTGCTGCTGCTGCTTTAAGTGTTTGCCATAGTCTGTATAGTCAACTTTTCCTTGAAAAATATAAGGTATTTGAAACTTTTGCTGCTGCTACAAATATATTACTGTAGCTGAGTAATTCTGTACATGATTTTCTCCTCAGTGGGATAGAGATCATTCCAATCATTTACAGCTATTGCAGCTAATGTTGAAATGGGTAATCCAATATGTGATCAGATGAGAAAAATTAAGACAGAGTAGATGCTTTGACCATGTTTCCTATAAAAAAGTTTAAAAACACTTACAACTTATGAGCTGTAATGGTACTACAAACCCTTAAAACCACCTCAATAGCAGTTACTTATTCTTACTCTTGTATGAAATAAAATACAGTTAGTTAACAAAAGGTGACAACAAGGTGCTTGTGAATATGTAAGCCTAATGCTGCCTTTGGTTAAGATGATAATTATCAAAACTATGATTTCAAGCAAATTTACAAAAAAATGTGTGTAAGACATGGAGCTCATCTGTTAATTTTCCTGTTCTGTTTGGCCAAAAGCACACACCATCTAGTTGTAGGGATAAGTCAGTTTTATATTGTAGAACCTCAACCTAAGTATACATGTTTTTTCAAACATCTACTAGCAGGGTTACATTCTTTCACTTTTTTTTCACTTTTCATTTCTAAATTTCCTTTTCCAAACAATGATCCCAGGGTTGTAGGAAGTTGTGTAAGGGGTTTTAATTATTTTCTCATTCTATTTTTTTTTTATTCCAGAGGTGAGAACCAAACCCAGGGCCTTGTGCTTGCTAGGCAAGCACTCTACCACTGAGCTAAATCCCCAATCCTCTAGTTCTATGTTAAATGTAAAGATATAGAAGGGAATATGTGAGTGGATAAACAATTTGTAATTGTATCTTATTAATATATTTCCCTTAGATTTTATTTTGTTTTATATTTTACTGACAAAATAGTTACAATTTATTGAACTTGGTGACTCAAGGCATCAAGTATAATACAGTTTTAAAAATGACTTGGAGCAATATATTATGTGAACTTGAATTTTAACTCCATTATATCTTATTTTAAAGAGGAATTTTTCACACTGTTGTTTCTAGTATTTAAAAAAAAAGAAGTGGACTGATAACTAAATGAATTCTTGGAGGATCAAAATGATATATATATATATAGGAAGAAAATTGTTTGTGCAGATTATATACTTAATAAACAATGATATTTGATTATATATTCAGTAGATGGTGAAGCCCTTGAAGGAAAGCAGAAACTACAAATATATTTTTATAAGTCAATTCTCTATATATGTACTGGAAACATAATAAGGAATCACTTATTTTTGGAGTAAGTGTATGAGTGAATTAGAGAAGCAAAGGACATCATATCAATCCCCAAGTACATGGAAGTCAGATCGCTAAACAATCATCATGTTAAACAAGAAAAAATGATTACAGATTCATTTAGAAATAACAACATTTTTCTCTTCTTTGGCTAAACCATATATGTCATGCCTAGGCAAATTCTTCTAAAAGAAAGGTCTTTACTTTGAAAAAGCATGTATGTATATATGTATATTTGTATATATGTCTATATATGTATGTGTACATCAGGACATATGTATATATCATATACATGTGTGTATGTGTATATACATAAATGTGTATGTTGACACAGATAAACATATGTATATATATATATATATGTGTATATGTATATATAGATATATTTGTTTGTATGTGTGTATGTACATGTATATACATATAAATATGTAACATAAAAACGAACTCTATTTTCTAATTTTATGAAACTTTATTGCTAAATACATTAGCACTCAAGAATTTTAAAAGCTGCTCTATAAATTTGATTCATTTTAAAATCACAGTTCAGAAAATAGATTCAATGTAGGTGATTATTATACTATCAAATTTCATTATCTATTTGATAAAAACACAAAGACTTAATTTAGTAATGTCACTGTACATATGTTTTAGCATGTGACATATCTCATTAGTTTTTCCAGCATGTGATATAATTTCAGGATTCAAGACCTATGTAAGGTAGAAAATATAACAAATGGATTGCTATATGTGATAGATCAGAGCAATAGATAGATAAATAGATAGATAGATAGATAGATAGATAGATAGATAGATAGATAGAAAACTAGATACATACATATATACATACATACATACATAGTTACAAAGATGAAAGATCACAGATGAAAAGTAGACAAATATCACATACTCAGAATCATCGATCATGAAATAACTAGTATTAAAATATGAAAATATCTTCCTATATGAAGCAAATTTTAAATGTGAATTACGTTCATATTTTAATACCTAAAGGGAGATTTATCAGCCATAATATTTAAAATAAAATGTCTATTTGAAATACCCTCTCAGGTAATTAAGAGACATTAAATACTTAACTTCCTTTACATTAATCTGTTAAATTATCCCATCATCTTGTCTTTGTTACTTAAATGCAAAACATCAAACTTTGTCTCCAAGTTCAAATCTTCATTACTTTCCACCCTGCTCTGCATTCTACCTCAAATCCTATCACAATGTTTAAGTCTCTAACAAATCCTCATGTGCTCTCATGAAAATTAATCATGATCCATCTTTTTTTATCTTTACTACCATTGTTCTCTTATAGATAACTATTATTTCTCTGTCACCAATGTGATCACTATCCCCTTCTCTCTTTTAATTACCATTTTCAACATCAACCATTTTATATTTGCTCTTCATTTGAGAAAATAAAATGATCTATTTTTCCCCTAATAAATTATGTACCAAGAATTTTTTCCATTGAAACTTTAGACAAGAAAAACAAAGTTGTTACAAAGTTCTAGTTCTACTCAGACCTAAAACATAAACCTGGCTATGTGACAGGAATCATAGGAAGAACACTTCTGGAAGAGAACGCAGAGTTGTAGAAGAAGACCTCGTGCAGGGAATTGCTTCATTCAATTGTAAACAAAAAGGGTAAAAGACCTGAACTTTCATATTGAGTGAAAGTTGTTGAAGAATATACACAAGTGATTCTGAGTGGGTTACAGAAACAGGTTAATTTATAAATCCATGGTAAATACTAGAAAAATGGCATCAAATTGTAAAAGAGCAGAAAAGGAAGTAAAGTTAAAAGTTGGTACAGGTTTCAATATGGATGTTGGTAATTTGAACATGCTGAAGATTATTGGACGATTTAATGGGATGAATGCCTCAGATACATTAACAATATTGCACGACCCTATAGCGAAATTACACAGTGTGAGAACATTAACAATAACCTTTGACAAAAATCTGTTCATGTATGGGTATATTCTTTAATATTTCTTTTTGAAAACATTCATTTAATTAAATAAAATTCAATAACGAACCGAAGATAACCCTTTTCATCTCTGACATATCCAATCTCTAAACAGGGGTATAGTGGATGAAACTTCATACAGCATTTGCCTACTCCAGGTATTATTAATTTAAAATAATAAGCAGAGGAGTGTATCATATTTGTGGGCATTGGTTACTAAGGCCCAATTATCTCCTCAATAGATTACCATTAAAAGCAATCTAACATAACTTTGATTCCATTAAATATTTAAAATCTTAAATACTAAGCTTGCTTATCATTTTCACAGCAGAGGACACCATATGTAATTACATCATTTTTACATGTCAATATGAGTCACTATACCTTTCTGATTTTGATACATACCAAGCTGAACAATGTGGAGACAGTACGCTTTACAGCAATCCTTATATTTCTCCTATGGTACACTACATGTGGTCCATATTACAATCGATTAAATTAATAGTTTAAGTAAATGATAATGGCATGTCAATGTAGATTTTGATATTTCATACAATAAAAAAATCAAGATACAATAAATAATTACTTACAGAATTTACTTTTACAGGGAGACAGTAGGTTAATAATACCTTATAATATCCACCCTAATACATATTGAGTCAGTGCTGGAATATGAGTAACAATGTTTGTAAAAAGAATAAGTACTTTTCTGTATCTTTTTAACAGCAATTGGACATAATCAATAAAGAAGTATCAGATAAATGTAGAAATAATTCAAAAACTTTTTAAAATTATAGTGAAAGATATTTCTAGAACACCTGAGTTCATTTCTGAGGCTCCATATAACTAGCTAATATAGTGCAGAGCACTTGTATTCCATGTGTATAAACAATATTCATCTCCATAGGAAATAAATGTTTTAAAATCTCAAAAGCTATATTTCTTTAAGAGTAAGATTTTTGACGTTTAAGATTACAATTTTTCCCATTTTTATTAAATTTGGTATTTACTATTTACATTTCATATTTTATTCCTTTCTGTGGTTCCAGGCCATCAGCCCGAACCTCTCCTTCTCCCCTTCTATAATGTGGTTGTACCCTCCACATCCATTCCTATCCTTAAAGCACCCGACCGTACTTTCCCCTACATGAAGGGTCCAATTTTATTAGGACCAAGAGCTTCACAATGGTGCCCCAAAAAGGCTATTCACTGCTACATATGGAGTTGGGTTGTGATTTAGTACCTGAAAGATCTAGTTTGCTGGCAGTATTTTCTTTGAGGTTGTAAGTCCCTTAGCCTCTTCAGTCCTTCCTTTAATTCCTCCAAAGGATGTCCTATGCTTAGTTCAGTGATTTGCTGCTGGCATTTGTCTCTGTGTTTCACATGCTCTAGCTGTGTCTCTCAGGAGGGATCTATATACAGTTCCTGCCAGCATGCACTTCTTAGCTTCATCAATCTTTTCAAGTTTGTGTGTATATATATATATATATATATATATATATATATATATATATATATATATATATATGGGGGAACATGTCCAGCAGACTCTGAATGGCCATTCCTTCAGTCTCCTAAAAACAATGCCTACCTACACCTATTATTTATATTTTAGTTACTCTAAATATAAGGAAGGAGTGAATCATCTGCATTTTGGCCCTCCTTGCGTTTCATGTGTTCGGTGCTTTGTATGTTAGGTAATTTGAGCATTTGGGCTAATATCGACCTATCAGTGAATCCATACTTTGTGTGTTTTCTGTGATTGGGAAACATCACACCAGATGATTATTTTCTACGTCCATCTATTTGACTATGAATTTCATGTACTCATTGTTTTTGATAGCTGAGTAGTAGTACTTTGTGTAAATATATGTCATTTTCTGTATCCATTCCTCTGGTGAAGGGCATGTGGGTTCTTTACAGCTTCTGAATATTATGAATAAGGCTGATATGAACATAGTGTAACATGTATGTTTGTTGTATGTTGGATCATCTTTTGGGTATATGCCCAGGGGAGGTATAGCTGGGTCCTCAGGCAGTGCAATGTCTAATTTCTGAGGAAACTCAGGACAGATTTTCAAAGAGGTTGTACTAGTTTGCAATCCCAACAACAATGGAGGAATGTTCCTCTTTCTCCACATCCTCTCCAGCATCTGCTATCACCTGAGTTTTTGATCTTAGCCATTCTGACTGATGAGAGGTGGAATCTCAGGGTTGTTTTGATGTGCATTTACCTGATGACTAAGTATGTTGTACATAACAGAAAGCATTTTAAGAAAGGATGCTACCTAACTGTTGGTCTGGATATAGCTGAGTGCCAATTGATCCATTTCTATCTCTTTCTTAAAAGTTCGCGTCCAAGTGTATCAAGGAAATCTATATAAAACCATATATGCAGAAACCAACAGAAGGGAAAATGTCAGAAAGTGCCTAAAACACATTTGCCAGGAGAAAGTTTACAGAACAAAATACCAAAGGTTCAGGCTCCTAGATCACCAGTCAATAATGAAATTTAAACAATCTTAAAATTTTTGTTAATGCAAAGTTCACTGCCAATAGGATAAAACAGAAATCTACACATTTGGAAAAGATTTTAACCAACCCCATATCTGGTAAAGTGCCATAATAATAAATATAGAAATAATTCAGAAAGGTAAACTCCCACACAACAAAGTAACCCAACTTTTAAACTGGGTTAGAGAGCTAAAACAAGAATTCTGAACTGATGTATCTCAGTAGCTGAGAAACATTTCAAGAAATCTTCGAAATCCTTAGTTATCAGAAAAATACAAACTGAAATGAACTTGAGAGTCTACATTACACCAATCAGTGTGACTAAGACAAAAAACTAATGCAGTAGCAGAGTAGGCTATGATGTTGAGAAAATGGAACACTCCTCCACTGCTGGTGGGATTTGTATATGTATAGCCACTTTGGATATCAATGTGGAGGTTCAGAGAATATTGCAAATAGCATTGCCTGAAGACCCGGCTTTACCAATCACTTCAACGCAAATACTAAAATATGATCCACATATAACAGTGACAAGTGGTTGAACATGTTCAGGGCAGCCTTACTTATATAAGTCAAATGCTGCAAACAGTCATGATATACGTCAACTCAACTTAGGAATAAATACAGAAAGTGTGCTATATTTAAACAAAGAAATACTACTCGGTATTAAAAATGAGGAAACCAAGAACTTTGTAGGCAAAGGGATGGACCTGGAAATTAGTGAAGAAACAGAGATCGAAAAGGACATAACATGGGATGTACTTAGTGAGAAGTGGATGTTAGCCGAAAAGATCAGTATACCCAATACACAAATCATTTATCACATGGAAGTTAAAATGTTAGAAGGCCATACTGCAGATTCTTGCAACCGACTTAGAATTGAGAGCAAAATGATAATAAAAGAGAGAGGAGTGGAGGGACCTTGCTAGAAGTAGAGAAGAGTGGACAAAATTGGGAGTGTAGAAACAATATAAAGACAAAAGAGAAATCTACAGGAACTTGGAATAAATAACAATAAGCATCAGTGGTGGGTGTTGAACTTGGGCATTTCCAGGAAAGTCACAGATGCCAGGGATGCAAGAGGGTTCCATAAATTTACTGGGACTATGGTAGTTGAGATAGTAAGCAGCAAAGAGATAGAACCACAAGAGACTACCTCCTGTAGCTAGACATGCCCACCTGTGAAGAGAAGGTGATGCGCACACATTTCAAAATCTTTAACTTATAAATGTCCAAAATGAAAAAAAAATGCAAAGAAAAAAAAGGAGCAGAGACTGAAGGAAAGGCAATCCAGAGACCACCAGACTAGAAGAACAATTTCATCCACAGACTCCAAATCCTCCGATGACTCCTGATATCAAGATGTGCTTGCAGATGAGACCCTAAAATGTCTGTCATCTGAGGGGCTCTGCCATTACCAGATGGTGACAGATTCACATACACATAACCATTTGACAGAAACTGAGAGCCAGAAAAGCATGGCTAGTGGATTGCCTGAAGGATCTGAAGGGGATTGGAACCCAACATGAAGAACAACACTATCAATAAAGTTTACCCTTCAGAGTCTCAGGAAATTTAGCACAAACAAGTGTATATTTGTGCCAGTAGATGGCTTCTGCTACATAGATTGTAGAGCATATGGAGAAGACTACTGCCTCATCTTCCATTTCTGGGAAGGGAGTCAATTGGTTCTGTGGAGATGCCATATCCCAGAGAAGGGGGATGGTAGAGGACTAGAGCGGAAGTGGGCATGTAGATGGGGGAGCACCACCTTAGAAACTAAGAAGATCAGAATGGCTTGTGTGATTCAAGAAAGAAAGGCCAATTGGGGAAATGACATTTGAAATGTAAACAAAGGAATAGATTATTGTATACATATAATATTTATAATATAATATATTCATGTTTCCAACAGAGACATTCACATCTCATTCCTTAAGGACTATACAAAAGGTTTGCTCAAAGGTAAAATCCATATTTTGGGATATACTTATTATTGAAAAATTACATAGATAAACCCAATCAATATTTTATCTTCTGTCCCTGTACCTATAATAAATCTTTATTAACTTTGATAAAAATGAAAAAAAAGTGTTTCTACTCCATTACTGACAACTGACAGAAAGAGAGGAAGACTGAGTATTACATACTAATTTACACCGATACACAGATATTCTCAATAAAATCCTTGCGAACAGATTCAAGAAGACACTAAAAATAAAAATATATACACATATATGTCAAATCTACTTCTAATATTATCTTTGTGATAGGATGTTGCATCTTTAACTCAGAACTTTAATCAAGATCTATTCTTATTTTTATTTTTTTAGTAATCTGCAGATACATCTTTTTTAGGAAAGAATCCTTCGCACTGGAGACCAGAGAAGAGACCTGCAGTTGCATTATTAATAAACATCAAAGCAAAATATAAAAGTGTGAATGGAATAAATATTTTAGGACAGTGTTTTGCAAGCAAATTCTTTCATAGACAGTCTTTGAAGAGCTCTGAAATTTTGCATTTCATATTTGACTTTTCTGGGACTCTGACTAGAATCAAATCACAACTGTTTGTGATTTTCTTGGCAATTAACCAGTTTGTGAACAGAGCTGAATTTATCATATGCTCTTCCATCTACATTAATATTGCTACAGTGAGGAACAACTATGGAAAAACTCTTCATCTGATTTTTCAAACAGCATCCTCATACAACTGCGGACTTTTGTGCTTGTGGAGGGAAAGGTTGAGAACACCATTTGAAAGTTGGAAATGCTGAAGTGGGAAAGGCCTGTGTGTGGATCATACACAACTTCAGAATATCCATTGTTTTAATAGTCACTAGAAAGTGGACTTCTGCAAAATGACTTCAGCAGAAAAGCATGGTAGAAAAACGGTAATTGATTCACTGGAGATATAGATGCACTGGATTGTTGAACATGGGCTTAGAGGTAGAGACATGTGAGCACATAATGTATGGAGAATCAATCCTGTGTGATGTTAAGTTTTCCTACCCCATGGTTCCATGCAAACAGCACTGAGGAATAGAATAAAAGTCAATTTTTGAAAAATCCAAGTCACAAAAAGTACTGTCCTCCTCCATGATGCACATAAACTCTCAGGTGCACTGGCCTTCAGCATGCCTGGATGACAGCTGTCAACATGGGATTTACTGCCATCCTTTTCATAACAGCAGAGCTCCAATCTGCTTCAGCCACGTCATCAGCTCCCCATTCTGATGGAGGGAGACTAGTTCACTGAGTATGCCTATGAAATCTTTGATTAGCTTAAAGACCTAGGAACTATTTTCACTCCAGTGAGCTGTTATAAGTAATCTTGAATCGAGTTGGTATTGTTAGTGGCTGTGATGTCTACAAATCCCAGTACACCATGTTTCAAAGGGAGTTGATTGAGAATTTCTTGGGTATTTTTGCAATACTGGTAGGTGGGCTCGAAGAATAGGAACATCTTCCCAGACTGGGTCTTGCAGTTCCCATACTCCTGAGCCATGTTGTGAGGCTGCAGTTTCCCTGAAAGGAACGTTCTATTGATAAATGGTAATCTCAATGTATTCTGAAAAATGCATTATAATTGAAGCCTATAGAAAACATGGAAGAAAGAAACTTTTACTTTTTCTAGCTTGCACTCACATTGCTACCAAACCCTCACATACCATAGAACCTGCTTACTGAGGATTTAATCATATAATAATGAACAGATGAGACATCCAGGCTTGTGGACTTATCAACTACTGGATTCTTGGACTTTACAAATATCCATCCATTGTTAAATTATATGGACCACAGCCTGTGATCATTGTGATAAATCCCTTTTCTCTGTACAAAGAGATTCATCCTCTACTCTCTGTTAGGGAACAGCGGCTTCTACACCAGGAATCTAGAGAAGACCTTTTACAGCAGTTTGTGTCTAGTCAGTGTTTCAGCTCAGTTACAAATTACCAATGGCCACATTCCCTTAGCATGATTTTCATATGATGCTTTGATACAGTGCTTCTTATTTCCTAGAGTTCTTGGCAACAGAATTCAAATAGCAACAGTAACCTATCAATGAAATCCACAGTAATATATTTGCATGAGTGCATTGGAAAGAATTATTATAGGATAAACAAGAATTGGAAAACTAGATTTCCTTCCTTCTGTGGATCAAGAACAGGAAACCACAACTACAAAAAATCTGAGACAAGTTGTCTGAAGTTTGTTCTTTTCTTCAATCATGGGGCTCATGGGGAAGGAACTCAGGTCTCAAGAGTTGGCACAAATTTCCTTAATTTCTGAGCCAGGTCAACTGCTGAATACCTCATTCATGAACCTGAAGAAACTCAGTATCCATCCTGCTATAATGTGTATATATCTATGTATCATTCATAGGATGGACACTTTTGGCTGTTGCTTTGAAAGCAACAGTCTGGAAAGACACAGAATTTCTTCTTTCACACATTAATTCTCAGGCTGATGGTTGGTCTCAAAAGTTCATTCCATGAGTTGTTTTACAAAAATCATTCACTGATCTGAAAGAAACACTTTTTAAATGTTGGGATGTCTTCTAAAACAATATCAACAATCCTTCTCCCTACCCAGTTTTGAACTGAATCATTCTCCAAAGATCTGTTGACTCTGCTGAAGGATGCATCCCCCCAGACTAGATTGAATCCTGCTCTTAGCACTGCATTTATGATACATAAGCATGATTTCCTTACCACTTTCAACCCCAGGAGATTTTTTTCAATTCTTAATTTAATCTGATGAGTCTAATCTACATCATAACACAGGATGAGATTGACAGTTCTGCTCCAACTCTTGCAATAAGCGATGCTAAGGTATAATTGTGCATCTACTAATGCCCTCATGGATGACTGGCAGTTTAGACAATAAGCATTCCTATCCCTTATATGTATTTCTTTTTTTTCTAGAAGGAAGAGAAATGGAAAGGAGGAGAGAGGAGAGGAAGGGAGAGGAGAGGTGGGGGGGAGAAAGGGGAGTGGAGAGGATGGGAGTGGAGGGGCCATTTATGTATTTCTGTAGTTCTCACAAACCTTTCTTTGAATGAGTTTGTTCAAGTTCAACTAATGCAGTACAAAAGGAAGGACAAAAGTCATGGGCTGGTTCTGGAGAGATAGCTCATCCATTTTTTCAAATTTCCTTAACATAGGACCAAAAGGATAACCCAGTTCCAAATGGAATTCACTAACCTTGACTGGATTCTGGGGTAATTGCATGTATGTGGTGCATAGCACTTACATCAAATGAAAAATTATGTATAAAAAAAATAATAGCGCTCTCTGCTCCCAAACCTCATGGGAGAGAGACCTCACCGCCTGGTCAGGTGAGCCCTCCTGAGGCTGCAGAGTGGAAGAGACCACCAACACTGCCCACCCCTGGCCACATCCCTGGCCCAAGAGGAAACTGTATACTGCCTCTGGCTTTCCGTGGGTGAGGGCCCAGGAGCGACAGGACCCCTGGGCCTGAAGGGACAGACCGGATAAACAGTTCTCTGCACGCAAATCCCATGGGAGGGAGAGCTAGACCTACAGAGAGGCAGACACACCTGGGAAACCAGAAGAGACTGCATTCTGCACACATCTTGACACCAGAGGAAAACACCAAATGCCATCTGGAACCCTGGTGCACAGAGGCTCCCAGAAAAGGCGGCGCAGATATTCCTGGTTGATGCCGCTGCAGAGAGTTCGCAGGCAGCACTCCACGAGCAAACTTGAGCCTGGGGACCACAGGTAAGACCAACTTTTCTGCTGCAAGTGACATGCCTGGTGAACACCAGACACAGACCCACAGGATCAGCTGAAGGACTGTAGATAGGAAAAACTACACGCCCGAAAGCAGAACACTCTGTCCCCATGACTGGCTGAAAGAGAACAGGAAAACAGGTCTACAGCACTCCTGACACACGGGCTTATAGGACAGTCTAGCCACTGTCAGAAATTAGCAGAACAAAGTAACACTAGAGATAATCTGATGGTGAGAGGCAAGCGCAGGAACCCAGGCAACAGAAACAAAGACTACATGGCATCATCGGAGCCAAATTCTCCCACCAAAGCAAACATGTAATATCAAAACACACCAGAAAAGCAAGATCTAGTTTCAAAATCATATTTCATCATTACGCTGGAGGACTTCAAGAAAGACGTGAAGAACTCCCTTAGAGAACAAGTAGAAGCTTACAGAGAGGTACCACAAAAATCCCTGAAATAATTCCAGGAAATCATAAATAAACAAGTAGAAGCTGATAGATAGGAGTCACAAAAATCCCTGAAAGAATTGCAGGAAAACACAATCAAACAGTTGAAGGAATTAAAAATGGAAACAGAAGCAATCAAGAAAGAACACGTGGAACATAGACATAGAAACAACCCTGGACATAGAAAACCAAAAGAAGAGACAAGGAGCTGTAGATAGGCGCTTCATCAACAGAATACAAGACATGGAAGAGAGAATCTCAGGAGCAGAAGATTCCATATAAATCATTGACTCAACTGTCAAAGATAATGTAAAGCGGAAAAAGCTACTGGTCCAAAACACACAGGAAATCCAGGACTCAATGAGAGGATCACCTAAGGTTAATAGGTATAGAAGAGAGTAAAGACTCCCAGATCAAAAGACCAGTAAATATCTTCAACAAAATCATAGAAGAAAACTTCCTTAACCTAAAAAAAGATATTGCCATAGGCATACAAGAATCCTACAGAACTCAAAATAGATTGGACCAGAAAAGAAACACGTCCCTTAACAGTATAGTCAAAACACCAAACACACAAAATAAAGAAAGAATATTAAAAGCAGTAAGGGAAAAAGGTCAAGTAACATATAAAGGCAGACCTATCAAAATCACACCAGACTTCTCGCCAGAAACTATGAAAGCTAGAAGATCCTGGACAGATGTCATACGGATACTAAGAGTATAAAAATGCCAGTCCAGGTTACTGTATCCTGCAAAACTCTCAATTAACATAGATGGAGAAACCAAGATATTCCATGACAAAACCAAATTTACACAATATCTTTCTACAAATCCAGCACTACAAAGGATAATAAATGGTAAAGCCTAACATAAAGAGGCAAGCTATACCTTAGAAGAAACAAGAAACTAATCGACTTGGCAATAAAACAAAGAGAAGAAAAGCACACAAACATATCCTCACATCCAAATATGAGTATAACAGGAAGCAATAATCACTATTCCTTAATATCTCTCAACATCAGTTACCTCAACTCCCCAATAAAAAGACATAGATTAAGAAACTGGATACGCAACGAGGCCCCTGCATTCTGCTGCCTACAGGAAACACAATTCAGAGAAAAAGACAGACACTACCTCAGAGTGAAAGGCTGGAAAACAACTTTCCAAGCAAATGGTCAGAAGAAGCAAGCTGGAGTAGCCATTCTAATGTCGAATAAAATCAATTTTCAACCAAAAGTCATCCAAAAAGATAAGGAAGGACACTTCATATTCATCAAAAAAAAAATCCACCAAGATGAACTCTCAATCCTAAATATGTATGCCCCAAATATAAGGGCACCTACATACGTAAACGAAACCTTACTAAAGCTCAAAATACACATTGCCCCTCACACAATAATAGTAGGAGACTTCACCACCACACTCTCATTAATGGACACATCACGGAAAGAGAAATTAAATAGAGACATAGACAGACTAAGAGAAGTCATGAGCCAAATGGACTTAACAGATATTTATAGAACATTCTACCCTAAAGCAAAAGGATATACCTTCTTCTCAGCTCCTCATGGTACTTTCTCCAAAACTGACCATATAGTTTGTCAAAAAACGGGCCTCAACAGGTACAGAAAGATAGAAATAATCCCATGCGTGCTATCAGACCACCACGGCCTAAAACTGGTCTTCAATAACATTAAGGGATGAAGGCCTACATATACGTGGAAATTGAACAATGCTCTACTCAATGATAACCTGGTCAAGGAACAAATAAAGAAAGAAATAAAAGACATCGTAGAATTTAATGAAAATGAAGGTACAACATACCCAAACTTATGGGACACAATGAAAGCTGTGCTAAGAGGAAAACTCATAGGGCTGAGTGACTGCAGAAAGAAACAGGAAAAAGCATATGTCAGCAGCTTGACAGCACACCTAAAAGCTCTAGAACAAAAAGAAGCAAATACACCCAGGAGGAGTAAAAGTCAGGGAATAATGAAACTCAGAGCTGAAATCAACCAAGTAGAAATGAAAAGGACCATAGAAAGTATCAACAGAACCAAAGTTGGTTCTTTGAGAAAATCAACAAGATAGATAAACCCTTAGCCAGACTAACGAGAGGACACAGAGAATGTGTCCAAATTAACAAAATCAGAAATGAAAAGGGAGACATAACTACAGATTCAGAGGAAATTCAAAAAATCATCAGATCTTACTATAAAAACCTATATTCAACAAAACTTGAAAATCTACAGGAAATGGACAATTTCTTAGACAGAGACCAGGTACCGAAGTTAAATCAGGAACAGATAAACAGTTAAACAACCCCATAACTCCTAAGGAAATAGAAGCAGTCATTATAGGTCTCCCAACCAAAAAGAGCCCAGGTCCAGATGGGTTTAGTGCAGAATTCTATCGAACCTTCATAGAAGACCTCATAACAATATTACCCAAACTATTCCACAAAATTGAAACAGATGGATCACTACCGAATTCCTTCTATGAAGCCACAATTACTCTTATACCTAAACCACACAAAGACACAACAAAGAAAGAGAACTTCAGACCAATTTCCCTTATGAATATTGACGCTAAAATACTCAATAAAATTCTGGCAAACAAAATCCAAGAGCACAACAAAACAATCATCCACCATGATCAAGTAGGCTTCATCCCAGGCATGCAGGGGTGGTTTAATATACGGAAAACCATCAACGTGATCCATTATATAAACAAACTATAAGAACAAAACCACATGATCATTTCATTAGATGCTGAGAAAGCATTTGACAAAATTCAACACCCCTTCATGATAAAAGTCCTGGAAAGAATAGGAATTCAAGGCCCATACCTAAACATAGTAAAAGCCATATACAGCAAACCAGTTGCTAACATTAAATTAAATGGAGAGAAACTTGAAGCAATTCCACTATGATCAGGGACTAGACAAGGCTGCCCACTCTGTCCCTACTTATTCAGTATAGTTCTTGTAATTCAAGCCAGAGCAATCAGACAACAAAAGGAGGTCAAGAGGATACAGATCGGAAAAGAAGAAGTCAAAATATCACTCTTTGCAGATGATATAATAGTATATTTAAGTGATCCCAAAAGTTCCACCAGAGAACTACTAAAGCTGATAAACAACTTCAGCAAAGTGGCTGGGTATAAAATTAACTCAAATAAATCAGTAGCCTTCCTCTACACAAAAGAGAAACAAGCCGAGAAAGTAATTAGGGAAACGACACCCTGCATAATAGACCCAAATAATATAAAGTACCTCGGTGTGACTTTAACCAAGCAAGTCAAAGATCTGTAAAATAAGAACTTCAAGACACTGAAGAAAGAAATTGAAGAAGACCTCAGAAGATGGAAAGATCTCCCATGCTAATGGATTGGCAGGATTAATATAGTAAAAAATGGCCATTTTAAAAAAGCGATCTACAGATTCAATGCAATCCCTATCAAAATACCAATCCAATTCTTCAAAGACTTAGACAGAACATTTTGAAAATTCATCTGGAATAACAAAAAACCAAGAATAGTTAAAATTATTCTCAACAATAAAAGGACTTCAGGGGGAATCACTATCCCTGAACTCAAGCAGTATGACAGAGCTATAGTGATAACAACTGCATGGTATTGCTACAGAGACAGACAGATAGACCAAAGGAACAGAATTGAAGACACAGAAATGAACCCACACACTTATGGGCACTTGATTTTTGACAAAGGAACCAAAACCATGAAATGCAAAAAAGATAGCATTTTCAGCAAATGGTGCTGGTTCAACTGGAGGTCAACATGTAGAAGAATGCAGATCGATCCATGCTTATCACCCTGTACAAAGCTTAAGTCCAAGTGGATCAAGGACCTCCACATAAAACCAGATACACTCAAACTAACAGAAGAAGAAGTAGGGAAGAATCTCGAACACATGGGCACTGGAAAAAATTTCCTGAACAAAACACCAATGGCTTACGCTCTAAGATCAAGAATCGACACATGGGATCTCATAAAGCTGCAAAGCTTCTGTAAGGCAAAGGACACTGTGGTTAGGACAAAACGGCAACCAACAGATTGGGAAAAGATCTTTACCAATCCTACAACAGATAGAGGCCATATATCCAAAATATACAAAGAACTCAAGAAGTTAGACCTCAGGGAGACAAATAACCCTATTAAAAATGGGGTTCAGAGCTAAACAAAGAATTCACATGAGGAATGCTGAATGGCTGAGAAACACCTAAAGAAATGTTCAACATCTTTAGTCATAAGGGAAATGCAAATCAAAACAACCCTGAGAATTCACCTCACACCAGTGAGAATGGCTAAGATCAAAAACTCAGGTGACAGCAGATGCTGGTGAGGATGCGAAGAAAGAGGAACACTCCTCCATTTTTGGTTGGATTGCAGACATGAACAACCATTCTGGAAATCAGTCTGGAGGTTCCTCAGAAAATTGGACATTGAACTGCCTGAGGATCCAGCTATACCTCTCTTGGGCATATACCCAAAAGATGCCCACCATATAATAAAGACACGTGCTCCACTAAGTTCATCACAGCCTTATTTATAATAGCCAGAAGCTGGAAAGGATCCAGATGCCCTTCAACAGGGGAATGGATACAGAAAAGGTGGTACATCTACACAATGGAATATTACTCAGCTATCAAAAACAATGATCTTATGAAATTCGTAGGCAAATGGTCGGAAATGGAAAATATCATCGTGAGTGAGGTAACCCAATCACAGAAAAACACATATAGTATGCACTCATTGATAAGTGGCTATTAGCCCAAATGCTTGAATTACCCTAGATGACTAGAACAAATGAATTCAAGACGGATGATCAGAATGTGAATGTTTCACTCCTTCTTTAAAAGAGGAACAAGAATACCCTTGGCAGGGAATAGAGGCAACGATTCAAACAGACACAGAAGGAACAGCCATTCAGAGCCTCCCCCACATGTGACCAATGCATATACAGCCATCCAATTAGACAAGATGGACGAAGCAAAGAATTTCAGGCCGACAGGAGCCGGATGTAGATCTCTCCTGAGAGACAGAATTCGGCAAACACAAAGGCCTATGCTAGCAGAAAACCACTGAATTGAGATTAGGACCCCTTTTGAAGGAATCAGAGAAAGAACTGGAAGAGCTTGAAGGGGCTCGAGACTCCATATATACAACAATGCCAATCAACCAGAGCTTCCAGGGACTAAGCCACTACCTAAAGACTATACATGGACTGACCCTGGACTCTGACCTCATAGGTAGCAATGAATATCCTAGTAAGAGCACCAGAGGAAGAGGAAGCCCTGTGTCCTTCTAAGACTGAACTCCCAGTGAACTAGATTGTTGGGGGGAGGGCGACAAGGGGGGAGGGTGGGGACGGGAACACCCATAAAGAAGTGGAGGGAGGAAGGGGATGTTTACCTGGAAACCGGGAAAGGGAATAACACTCGAAATGTATATAAGAAATACTCAAGTTAATAAAAAAGAAATGATAGCAATAATAATGGTAATGATAATAATCTGAACCAAACAACTACCCAAAATAGGCACCAAATACATATTCAAGGCCAATAACATAAAAAATAAGTATAAAAAAGATTTTTAAGAACATGGAATTCATTATCTCTTCTATGTGGTTCGCACTGAGACTATATTTCAATAAAGCAGAGACAGAATACGTCAGATATTCCGGAGTTTAATTTCCAATACATTGGTGAATGTTTTCATTTTCTGGTAGTCATTAGACCAATACTATTGATTTTCTCATTAATTTGTTCTATGAGATCATTCCTAAATTACTATTTTTTAGGAGTAGCAAAATATATGACCACAAGGATAGAGTATGGATACCTTTTCCATCATGAAATTGGTATACAGATTATGCCACACTAGACACATCAAAAGGCCAATCCACATGTGTACCTCTGGCTTACTGGGAACAATTGTGAATCCCAAGACCCTGCAAATTTTAGTCATCTATCTCTACATATGGTTTCTGGGATTACAGGGTGCATCACGACACAAGAAAAAACTGTTTCTTATGAGTTGAAAAACACATTTTATTCTGAAAAATATATTAATTTTTTTTCAAAAAGGGTTTAATGATACAATCATAACCCAATGTGCATGATGTTAACAAAACTGCAAATTCACCAAAAGAACAAAAATTTATTAAGAATGAATAACAAAACTTCCAACCAAACCAACAGTACTAATACCTGAAGCAAACACAACTCAAACCAAAAACAAAACACAGTAATTAAGCTAAGCAGAATTCTCCAGCTGAAGGTTTATCACCACAGTCGTACCCTGCGGCTGGCCTTGGGAACATAGTGGAAAGGCAGTCAGTCACCAATTGTAATACATTTTAACAGGTGAATCTAGCTATGCCTTTTTGAGGCCTTTACAGGTCACAGTCTTCCAAAGCTAATATGAGACTTGTATAGAATTTGGTTTCTAGACTTTGAAATTCTCTTGATGGATTTCCAACAATAAACTAGAAAATCCCTCATAACAAGAACAAATTAATCCTCTCAGACTCCTCCTGGATGCTCAAAAACTCTTGATGTGCTTCAACATTTCTTTAAACCCTCCCATGTTCATGTGGCATGAAGGGATTTCCAGTGTCTGAATGGAAACTCACTTGCCTTTCCTACCTAGGCTACAGCATTTACTTAGCTCAAATGTTTACACTCCTAAGGAGATAAACATTTCAAAAATTCATCCTCTCAGTGTGTACCACTAAATATATAGCATATAATTTCTACCATTCCAAGTCTTCCTTATCCATATTTCCTGAAGCCCTTAGCTTTCTTCATTTTAGTAACAGGTTCTGTACCCAGCAGTCCTTGGTTACATGCAATGTTTGTCCTTGGCTTTGAACCAGCTGCTCAGTCTTAGGTACAGGACCTTACTCAAGCACAAGTTTCTCCATTTTGAATTAAGTTGTTGCTAATACGATTTCTGAGGTTTTTCAACTTGAAGAAATCTCCAAACTCTTACTGTCCCTACAGTTATGTTTAGGAATGACGTGGTTCAATACTGCAATCATGAGACCTGAGCAATTGCAGTTTCATAAAATCAAAATTAAATCACTATACATCTCTGAAATGCTGTTTCAACGTGGATTAAGTAGTTACTGTTTTCAAGTCATCCCTCTTAAACTTTAAAATGTAAGCATTACTCATGCACAGAATGCTTTCTCAAGAAAGGAGGAGGAATTCTAAATTTTTCATTGAGTTTGGGTTTAACTTACTTGTGGAGAATACTCTTCATATCTTGGATAATTCCAGCATGCCACACACAGCACAGAAGAAGTCAATTATTTGTGGGTTGTGTGTGTGTGTGTGTGTGTGTGTGTGTGTGTTTGTGTGTGTTTGTGTGTGTTTGTGTGTGTGTTTGTGTGTATGTGTGTATCTGTGTATCTGTGTGTTTATGTGTGTGCATGTGCCTGTGTGTATAGTGTCTAGGTCACTCCACAGAAAATCATGCTACGTTTTGGAGAAGCACACTTATTCAATGATACCATGGCCTCCTCAGTTTTGTATGCCTCTTTAGCATACCTAATCACTTCAAATTACACCATTTACCTATACCTCTGGGGCAAAGACTAAATTCATAATACCCACCAATCTCCATAGGGATTCAGAGCTGATTGATAAATAATTTTTGGAGTCTTTAGATTCAAATTTTGTCCCAAAACTCATTAAGTATTTATTGTCCTCAAAACTCAAATCTCAGTGGTATTTTCGACTTTTGAGTTTCATGCCCAAACCTCATTCACTACATGCACTCCCTCCATTGTTGACAAGTTCAAGCTATGCTTTCCGAAAGTCATGTTTGCTGTGACTACCTAGTTATACAGACATGTGATAGGCAAGTGAGTTCTAATATATTCCCTTTCAATGATCTTTGCCTGAGACACAAAGGAAGACTTTCTATCACTATCCTTCTAACTCAGAGATATCACTGATCTATTGTATTTTTTACCACCTTCATGCATGAATAGTGAAGAGTCAATTCTCAAACACAGCCACAAATGGTCCTCACCACCTTAGGTAGCACACTCAAAATGACAAAGAAGAAAATAAACTGAGAACATAGTTCAGAATGCTTGTCAGTGATGCGATGATTCGACACAGTTAATCCATCTCAGGGACATCTTCTGTAGATAAATGACCAATTTCTCCAATTTCTTCATCTATTCCTCCTGATTAGTAATATTGGAGGGTTGGGATGATGTCTTCCCAGTAGGCCAGGAACATAGATAAATACAATTAAGCAAAGACTTGGGGAAGATCCACAAACTACAACAGTTTGGATAGGGGAGTAAAAAATACAGAAAAGTTTTAAATTCTTATAAAAACTTCCCTCAGAGGCTCAAAAATAGCTTTTCTTAGCCGTGAGGGTGGTTATGATGTGATCAATGGTACACAGTTGTGGCTACAGGTGCACTGATTAACATATGTGTAATTTGAGTCATCAAAAGCAAACACTCACAGAAAGCATGATGGGTCAATCTTGGAATGAGCAATTAAGAAGTGAAACTGAAGTATAGAGAGGTATCATCTGGAAGAAACAGACTGACAGAGACAAAGACAGAAAGACAGACAGACAGACAGATACACACACACACACACACACACACACACACACACACTCACACACAAAACAAAGCAGAAGTCATAGGGGGAAATGTTGTTGTAGATCATTGGCAAGGAGCTTCAGCCAGGGAAGAAAAATCAAATTCTTCATTTGGGGGCCACATGTGACAACGTCTATACTCCTGAAAGGCAGTAACTACTACATTTATATACAACAGCCATTAGGAAAATACAGACAGGGAAGTGTAACATAAGGGAAGAGACTAGGTATTGTTACACGATGCATGTTTATTAAAGCCCCATGTTACCTTTCTCCAGATGCTGGTAGTCCCTGTAAAGAGAAGCCATGGTCATCCTGGCATGCATTTCTTTTATCTCTGAAAATTTTCCTTCCATACATGATCCTAGGCTTGTTGGGAGCTGTTGATATTCTACATCTTCTCAGTGGTTAAAATTCTAGTCTAGTAGATTTGGACAACAGTTATATTTTTAATTGTGGTTCTGCAATAGACAGCAATTTTAGATCACACTGGAGTTTATGAGAGAATAAAGTGCATGAACTGAAATGAAATATATTATCATTAGTAAAGATTGTTGTAGGAAAGCTGAAAAACAGGAAAGAGAGTCAGACAGAAGGAGAAAGAGAGATGAGACTGAAAGACAGAGAAAGACACATACACAGAGAGACAGAGTGTAAAAATATGCCTTGTGTATATGAAGCCAGAAAATAATTTGTGAATCTAGGAGACAAGACATAAATGACTGCCTGTAAATCCCAGTAACTAAAAAAGAAGCCTGGAACCACTTGTGCTATTGAGATCATACAAGATTGGTATATACCAATGTGAGACACTAGACTTCCATGTGCAAATCCTTAGCCTAGAAAATGTAGTTATGGTTGTCCAGAAAACAAAACAAAACAAAACACAGATTTGTCCTCTCTGTCCCCATTCATTACTCTGATCTCCAATGTCACAAGAGGATAAATGGTCTTCCACTTACCCTGAAAAGTAGCTCACAATGAATAGCAGCTATCTTCAACATTCCATCATCTGAGCCTACCCTTGTCTTGTGGATGGTACTCAGGAAGCTAACTGACAGGTTCACCTTTGCCTAGCTAGGTGTCAAATTTCAGACATGATACCACAACCTGTGATTGTCAACACTTCCATGTTTCTAATGGGAGGACAGTGTCACAATGGCCTGATATTCTCTTGTCACACTTTTTTTTTATTAACTTGAGTATTTCTTATATACATTTCAAGTGTTATTCCCTTTCCCGGTTTCCGGGCAAACATCCCGCTCCCCCCTCCCCTTCCTTATGGGTGTTCCCCTCCCGACCCTCCCCCCATTGCCGCCCTCCCCCCATAGTCTAGTTCACAGGGGGTTCAGTCTTAGCAGGACCCAGGGCTTCCCCTTCCACTGGTGCTCTTACTAGGATATTCATTGCTACCTATGAGGTCAGAGTCCAGGGTCAGTCCATGTATAGTCTTTAGGTAGTGGCTTAGTCCCTGGAAGCTCTGGTTGCTTAGCATTGTTGTACATATGGGGTCCCGAGCCCCTTCAAGTTCTTCCAGTATGTTCTCTGTTTCCTTCAATAGGGGACCTATTCTCAGTTCAGTGGTATGCTGCTGGCATTTGCCTCTGTATTTGCTGTATTCTGGCTGTGTCTCTCAGGAGCGATCTACATCCGGCTCCTGTCGGTCTGCAATTCTTTGCTTCATCCATCTTGTCTAATTGGGTGGCTGTATATGTATGGGCCACATGTGGGGCAGGCTCTGAATGGGTGTTCCTTCAGTCTCTGTTTTAATCTTTGCCTCTCCCTTCCCTGCCAAGGGTATCCTTTTTCCTCATTTAAAGAAGGAGTGAAGCATTCACATTTTGATCATCCTTCTTGAGTTTCCTTTGTTCTAGGGATCTAGGTTATTCAAGCATTTGGGCTAATAACCACTTATCAATGAGTGCATACCATGTGTGTCTTTCTGTGATTGGGTTAGCTCCCACAGGATGATATTTTCCAGTTCCAACCATTTGCCTACGAATTTCATAAACTCATTGTTTTTGATAGCTGAGTAATATACCATTGTGTAGATGTACCACATTTTCTGTATCCATTCCTCTGTTGAAGGGCATCTGGGTTCTTTCCAGCTTCTGGCTATTATAAATAAGGCTGCGATGAACATATTGGAGCACGTGTCTCTTTTATATGTTGAGGCATCTTTTGGGTATATGCCCAAGAGAGGTATAGCTGGATCCTCAGGCAGTACAATGTCCAATTTTCTGAGGAACCTCCAGACTGATTTCCAGAATGGTTTTACCAGTCTGCAATCTCACCAACAATGGAGGAGTGTTCCTCTTTCTCCACATCCTCTCCAGCATCTGCTGTCACCTGAGTTTTTGATCTTAGCCATTCTCACTGATGTGAGGTGAAATCTCAGGGTTGTTTAGATTTGCATTTCCCTTATGACTAAAGATGTTGAACATTTCTTTAGGTGTTTCTCAGCCAATTGGCATTCCTCAGCTGTGAATTCTTTCTTTAGCACTGAACCCCATTTTTTAATAGGGTTATTTGTCTCCATGCAGTCTAACTTCTTCAGTTCTTTGTATCTTTTGGATATAAGGACTCTATCTGTTGTAGGATTGGTAAAGATTTTTTCCCAATCTGTTGGTTGCCGTTTTGTCCTAACCACAGTGTCCTTTGCCTTACAGAAGCTTTGCAGTTTTATGAGGTCCCATTTGTCACTTCTTGATCTTAGAGCATAAGCCATTGGTGTTTTGTTCAGGAAATTTTCTCCAGTGCCCATGTGTTCGAGATAAGTTAATTATTTTTAGACAGTTCTTTTTGTTTGTGTGTGTGCACTGTCCCTTGTAGACAACAGCTTTTTGTTTTCCTCATTGAGGAGTATTGCTCATTTGTGAGCCTTCATTAACTCAACATGAAATTGTTAAAAAATATTTGTCCTGTTAGAATAGGCTGCATCTTTTTAACAACTCATTAATAAACAAGAACAGTGAAAGCAAACCTCAGGCTTTTAAGATGACTTATACAAATTCACATTGTTTACCAAGTAGTGGTAGTTTAAGAACTCTACTTAATAGGCAAAATAATCTTGCTTTACATTTAAAAATAAAAGAAAGGTTTCGGAGCTGCAGAGGAACAGCCTTGAAAGATGCTATTGACATGGAGCCTCAGCCCATGAGGAAGACAACAGAATACAGAAGTCTTCAATTTCCTGCTAGAACTGTGGCAGTGCACATGTGCCCTCCTGAAACTTGGGTAACTGACATAGGAGAGCCTGGATTCTGAGGCTACAAAGGGACGCATTGCGCTTTCTCATTACCAAGCCCATTGCAATACAAAACAGTACAACTCAGAAAATGGTCTCTCCTGCTCTTGCAGTTGCAAGGGGAAAGGAGATGTAGCTTTGGACAGTTCTCAAAAACCTTCTGAGTCTCCACTCTCCAGCTCTGAGGCCAGTTTGTTGGATGTGAATTCTATGATCCCAAATTCATGTTCAAAAACTTTTTCCTATATTCCAGCTTTTCATCAAAGATGCTAATAACCAAAAGCTAAACAAAAAGCCATGGCTTCTTAAGAACTTTTTACTGCTTTCATTTTGAATGGCTCAGGCCAACATCAAGGTGACTAAATCTGGGGTTACCATGCGAAAGTCTCAGAGGTATTGGGCCTGAACTGGGAAGATCTTTTCAGATACCCCTGGAAGGTTCTGGACACACATACAAGGGATATATTGGTGGAACTCTTTATCCTAGTATCTAGATGTGGAAATGGCACTTCCAACTCCTATTTATGGATGGCTTAACCAGGGAGATTGGCTCAGTGGTTCAGAGCATTGGCTGTTCTCACAAAGGACCCAAGTTCAATTCTAGCAAGTAACTGTGAACTCACAACCAAAATGCTCTGACACCTTCTTTGGCTTTCTAAGCATCAGGCATTCATGTGGACACCACATAATGCAGACAAAATACCCACACACATTAAATACATAAAAACTGACAATCGAATAAATAAATATCATGTGCGTATCCTGAAAAAAAAAACATGACAGTTTAAAATAAGGAGATAACCAATGATAAAGTGTCTCCCTATCATTGAGAAATTACTGCTATGGACACTGTAGCTCAGGTCCTCCTCAGTACTGGAGAGTGAGGTTTCACTGAAGTATGACAATATTTTGTTTCCTGCTTGCATCACTCAAGCTTCTCTAACTTTCCATACAGCACAGTTCCAACTGTTAGAATTGATGTGTTTTATAAAAAGTGTAGAGAACCTTTCTGTTGCTACTTGCTTCTAGACACTTAGCAGGAATCTCACATTATCAAAACAAAAGAAAAATCCTGGGGCAGAAATCTTACTTTGGGTTTGAACTAAGAAAATAGACCCTGATTAAGAACATTTACATTTGAGTTAATGCAAAGCTCAGAGCAGGGTCAGCTGAAGCTTGTATGACAGTCCTTTTGTATTAGTCATCCTGATTAGTCCCCAAAAAGGGTTTACAGGATTTTGTTTATCACCTCGACTCAGAATTGATGTGATCATTCTGCATGTAATTAAAGTGACATAAAAGCAGACTGAGAAAATTAAAGCTACTTCAGCCTCAGAATGTAATATTAAATGTTGCCTAATTGTCTTTTCCTTTGTAATCCTCACTCCTGTCCTGGAGAACCTGTTGAATGACTGACCTGGCTTGGTCAAAAAAGCCAAATTTATGATTTAAAGAGTGTACTGGAGGGGATACCTCAGCCGGCCCATGCTGAGGCATCCTCCCTTGCACATCCAGACACCAGTCATTAGATGGGGACTAGTATAGAATAAAGTTTATTTAGGGGCATGGGAAGGGGAGTTGAGATCGGAGTACAGGCAGAGAAAAGGAGGAGATGGAGAGAGAGCGAAAAGGGGAGAGAAAAGGAAATTATACAGATTTAAGGTTTAAAATATAAAATAAAAAGAATAAGTTTCAAAATCCAGACATGGTGGGGCCTGACCTATGGCCAAGACTGACGGGCCACTAAGAAACAGAAGGGCACCTCCCCCAGCTTATTCAGAGTCACACCTTAACCAGACCTCTTTCAAACCCTGATAAGCCCCTAGCTTCTAAAATCCTCTACGCCCCAGTCAGCACGTACTCTTCTGCTGTGTTGTCTGTTTGAAAGAGCCAATCACTTATAGCCACGGCAAAAATTAGCCAATTGTGTGTAACCACGCCAAAGCCCCTAGCCCCTATATAAACCCCTCACTTTTAAATTTCTGGGTCAACACCTCTGTCTCTTACGCAGGATACATGTCGGCCCAGAGTTCTCTATAGTAGGTCTCCATAATAAACCTTGCCTTTGCTTATTACTTATTATTATTATTATTATTATTTGCTTGAATAAGAGTCTCTCTGTGTAGCATCTTTTATTTGGGGGCTCGTCTGGGATCTTTGCGTCCACCTCAGACTCCGAAGACCCCTTGGAGGTGAGTTGGATTTTTGTCTGAGTGTTTCTGTGTGAGCGGTGCTGCATTGGTCAGTCTGTGTTTGTCTGTTTTGGTTCCGCCATGTTTATGTGTGCACATGTGCGTGTTGGTACTGATCGGGAATCTCACTCTTAGAGACGGCGCTTAGAGAGTAAAGTGGAATCTTACTCCGGTCAGTGCTTGAGAGTGGAAGTAGAATCCGACTTTGTGCAGCTGCTTTAGTGATCCGTAACTATCTTCCGGCTGTGCAAGTGCGGGATGCCCCTGGGTCCGCAAGGTGCGGCCCCTGGAAGACGTTTCACGGGTGGAGGACAGTTGAGAGAGCCTGGCTGTGGGCAGTCATGAGGACCTGATTGTGGTTTTCTGGAACAGAGGAGTCGGAGTGCTCCTTTTACCTAGATGGGAGCAGACAAAAAATCCCATTCTTTCGGAGGTCACTTTCGGCTGCTTATTTAAGTATAGGTGCGGACAAGTGTGATTGGACTTATTAGTGTCTGTTGTCTGTATTCTGTTTATGTGTTTGGTGTTCTTTTTCTTTGCCATGGGGCAGACTTTGATAACCCCTTTTTTATGGTGGACCATTGGACGGATTTTAGGACAAGAGGACACTCTGGAATTCTGTTGGGAGGTAAAATGAGATGGTCCGTCTCATCCCAGAAGCAGCTAAGTTTAAGCTGCAGTTTGGACGAGGTACTAAAGGTACCAGGCATCTGTGGAAATTGGTTTTAGGATGCTTTGTCTTGGTCTTGTTTGTCTGGTTTGTTTTCTGTGCTATTGTCTAGAATCTTTTTGGCTTTTGTTTTGTTTTCTAATTTGGACTGACGACTGTGTTTGAAAACTTGGACTGACGACTGTGTTTGAAATCATGAAACTGTTTGCTCTTTCATCAATGATTCTACTTGATTCTCTTGGTGCTTAAGTTAAAAGTTAAAATTAATTTGTTTGAGAGAAATTTTTTTCTGCCAGGAGTTTTAGCTTTTCTCTTGAGCCTCCTCCCCTAAGGAGAGATGCCCCAGGTTGGAGGTCAGAGAAGTCCCTAAAATAGTTTCAAAAAATCAAACTGTGAAAAACTTTGTTTTCCCAGTCAAATTTTAATGTTTTCTTTTCCATGGGCCTTTAACCAAGTGAGACAGCTTGGTGAAGTACTACTACTGCAGTCCTGGTATTCAGAGACATAGAAAGAGATATAGATTTTTTTTTATTTAAGGTTGGTACTATAGTATTAACAACTTCTTTTTTAGATAGAAGAGACATGAAGCCCCAGGTGAACTGGTAACAATTCTTTTGTCAGCTGCTTAGTATCTGGCACCCAGGTTCTAACCATCTCTCCATCCTGTTGTTATTAGTTGTTACTAGAAGCCTAGTGTCATTTGGATGCTGGTTCTCTTGAGAATCAAAGCCACCAAGCTCACACTGAAGAGAGATATTCCTTGAGGGCAAATTTATGTCCAGAGAGACAGCTGGTAACAAATAGGCTGCCCCTCTGCTCACTTTTCTGTTTCACAGACACAAGGCCTGTTTGTCCCAAGAAAGACTCCTAGCTTAGCTGTGTGACTAAATGCTATTTGCCCTCTTCAGTGAACCTCTATTCTAAAGATTCTCTTGTTTTCTCACCATCCCATTTGAGATTCTTGTTAGTAACTGTTACAGGTCTTCTTTAGCACCAAGGAAAGACACAATCCTATTAGAGACCAGAGAAAAATGTTCCAGACACGGATGGAAGGCCCACACTTCTGCCTGCTATCTTCAGACGCCTGAAGGTAGGGAGTGCTCCAGGTCTGCCACCAGACTCCAAGGGTGTATCTACAAGGGGATAAAAAATACCCCACCAATCTGGCTAAGATAAAAAAAAGGCATAAAGAGAAAGTTACAGAAACTTGAAGGGTTAAGCTAAGTCACTGAGAGAGTTATTTTAAGTTGCTGAGAGTTAGTATAAGTTACAGAGAAAGTAAGGTTAAACAGAGAGACAAAAAAAAAAAAAAAACGAAAGAAAGTGGGTAAAAAGAAAAGGAAGCCAGAATAAAAAAGAGACAAAAAAAGAAGTTAGAGAGCTAAAGAGAGATAAAAGACAAGAGAGGAACATATACTTGCCACAGTAGTTAGAAAACCTAAGAAGATAGTACCTGGTAACAGAACTGAATTCTTGGCTAAAAATCATTGTGCTTATTACAAAGAAAAGGATACTGGGTCAGGACTGCCCCAAGAAGAACAAGAGGGGCCACTAGAGAGCCTCTTGGTCCTAGAGTGCTGGCTATACACAGAGATAGAGGAGAAGCCCATCCAGTTGTTTTGTGGATACAGGAACCCAACACTCTGTGCTCCTATGCCCCACTGAGCCAGTATACAAAGACCTTGGGTACAGTGCCTACTGACAACAAACAATATTTATAGACTTCCCAAAGAACATTGGACCTTGGCATGGGAACCGGTAACCCACTAGTTCATGGTCATCCCTGACTACCCCCATCCCTTGCTCATGAGAAATTTGCTCTCCAAAATGGCTTACATGGGCTGAAATGGCTGGGTGGGGCCATGTGTATGCATATCTACAGACTGTGTATGTGGAGCTTAAGACCTATCTCAGTGCACCAGTACCTGATGCTGGGAGATTTGTGGCTTAGAGCTGTTCTGCCTAGAACACAGCATTCCTGCCAGCTGGCCTCTTACAATAATCACCCAATCCAGGACTTAAACTTAAACACATTAGAGTGGCTGATGTTTTGCCTTTAAATAAAATGTCCCAGAGGATGGGACGACTGGACAGCTGCCATGGACTAGATTCTCCACCTGTTGGGTGCGATCTGGTCACCTTTCTGCCCAATCCAGACCTGGAGCCACCACAGCACGAGTGTCAAGCACTGACCGAAGCCCATGGGAAGAGAAAAGACCTCTGCTACTGGATGATTGACCCCTGCTGAAAGCCGAGGCTACCTTGTCTACGGACAGGAACAGTTCTCTTCATGAAAGTCAGAGATAGTGGGTGCTGCCATGGTAGACAACACAATGTCATCTGGGATGGCTGAACCCCAGACCCCAGCACATCAGTGCTCCAGATGCCTTTACCATCACTTGGATGCCCTGGTGAAGCCAACAACTGTGAGTATTATTCATTGCCCAAAACATCAAAAAGGAAGAGATTCAGTGTCATGGGGCAGTAACAAAACAGATAAACTGGCTCGAGAAATGGCTATACAAAAGCCTACCCTGGATACAGGCCTACAAGAGAGAGCCACAGAGAACTAGGATCGGAATAAGGGATGGCCTCAGTTAGAAAAGGCCCAAAATGTTTAAAAGATAAAAGGACAACGATACACTTTAGGGGAAAACTATACTTCCCAGAGAACAAAGAAAAACTCACTTTGCCATATACAAAAGTGTACTCACCTAGGTAAGAATCTTGTCCAATTAGTTAAGTTATATATAATAGACTTTAAGATTCTAGCCAGAGAGGCAATAAAAATATAAGAGATGTCAATAAGTAAATGCTTAACAAACAAATAAGACAAAGAGACCTAGAGAGTTTAGAGTTGAAGTCAAAGTGAACTTCACTGAGATAAAACCAAGAAAATATGGTCACGAGTATCTCCTAGTGCTTGTAGAAACCTTTTCAGGAATAGACAGAAACTTTCCTCACCAAACAAGAGACGGCCTCTACAATCATCAAGAAGATACTGGAAGAAATCTTCCTCTGATTTGGAATGCCCAAGGTAATCTGGTCGGACAATGGCCCTACTTTCATTGCCAAGGTAAGCCAGGGTGTGGCCAAGTATTTAGAGGCCTATTAGAAATTACATTATATTGACAGACCTCAAAGTTCAAGACAGATATTATAAATAAATAAAACTCTAAAAGAGACCCTTATCAAATTGACCATGGAGACTGGCACAGACTGGGTGGTACTCCTTCCCTCTTGCTCTCTTCAGAGCAAGAAATATCCCTTCCAGATCAGCCTTATCCCCTTTGAGATCTTATATGGGGAGCTCAGCTCCTCTGACTATATTAGATGATGTTATTGAAACAACATGTCATGGTAATAATGATTTATATGCCAGGCAAAAGACCTACAGGTGATACAGAAAGAAATCTGCTCTCAGCTGACAACAGCCTATGCCCTGGGGACCCCCGGGAGATCTCATCAGTTCCAGCTCGGAGACTCGGCTATATACGATGGTACCAAACCCAGATATTCGAGCCTCACTGAAAAGGACCATACCTGGTGCTGCTGACCACCCAGACAGCTGTCAATTCTCAGCCCTCACCAGCCGCATACAAGCTGTTGGGGCTGAGAGCTGGGACCTAGAGGGACACTCAGCTTGTTTGCCCTTGGTTCCATCGGGATAGGTGTGCGAATAGGCTTAATTTCTATTACAAGTGATGTAATATTACATATGTTAATACTTCTAAGACTTCTTGGGATTGTGCCTCAGGGATCACAGTCTATAAGTTTAGAAGTTCTGAAAGCTAGTCATGACCTTGGTGTATAGGTTTAGATAGTGTCCACATTAGAATCCTGATGCTAAAGACTTAATAAGACAAAAAAGAGTTGAGAATTATTTAAGACTAACTAGGTGCTGCAAGGGCAGCAAAAAGACATCTGCTGTTGCCCTACAATACAAGGCTTATAGAGAATTCAGAACTGCCATTGACTCAGATATAAAAAGAGTAAAAGACATTTTAGCTGACCTCCAAGAATACATAACCTCCCTCTCAGAGGTAGTCCTTCAAAATAGGAGATTAGACTTGATATTACTTAAAGAAGGAGTCTGTGTGCTACACTAAAAGAAAAATGTTGCTTCTATACAGACCATTCAGGAATAATTAAAGACTCCATGAATAAACTTAGAAAAAGGTTAGACAAAAGACAAAGAAACACATCAGGGATGGTTCGAGAGGGAGTTTAGTAGATCTCCTTGGATGACTACTCTGATATCTTCCCTTATGTGACCCTTCTTAGTTTTGTTTCTGCTTCTGATTATAGGTCCATGTGTGTTAAAGAAACTAGTTAATAGGCTTGACTCCTACAAAAAAGATAGAGATGCTCAGCAAGGTTGGTTTGAGTCTTGGTTCACTCGGTCTCCCTTGATGCCTACCCTACTCTCTGCTATATCTGGGCCATTACTAGTAATTTTCTTGACTTTAGTTTTTGGCCCTGCATGACAAACAGGTTAATTACTTTTGCTAAAAATCAAGTGGGTGCTGTGTGGTTAATGGTACTGAGACAACAGTACCAGTCAGTTAGGACAACTGGTGAGACCAAATACGAGATTTGGTAAGGAAATTCAAAGATTAGAATTACTTAATAGAAAAAGAGGGGAAATAAAAGAAAAATATACAGATTAAAGGTTTAAAATATAAAATTAAAAGAATAAGTTTCAAAATCCAGACAGGGCGGGGTCTGACCTACAGCCAAGTCTGAAGGGCCACTAAGATACAGAAGGGCACCTCCTCCAGCTTACTCAGAGTCACACCTTAACCAGATATCTTTGAAACCCTGATATTCCCCTAGCTTCTAAAATCCTGTACGCCCCAGTCAGCACGTACTGTTCTGCTGTGTTGTCTGTTTGAAAGAGCCAATCACTTATAGCCATGGCAAAAATTAGGAAATTGTGTGTAACCGCGCCAAACCCCCTAGCTTTCCCTATATAAACCACTGACTTTTAAATTTCGGGGTCAACACCACTGTCTCTTGCACGGGATACATGTCGGCCCAGAGTTCTCTGTAAGAGGTCTCCATAATAAACCTCTCCTTTGCTTATTACATCCAAAATGATCTCTCTGTGGTTGGGGTCCATGATTTCCCAAGACTTAAATAAGAGTCTTTCTGTGTAGGAAATTCATTTTGGGGCTCGTCCGGAATCGGTGTTTGGGGTGCACCATCCTGAGACTCCAGCTGGGATCTTTCAGGGAGAAAGACTAAAAGACTGAGTGGGGGAGGGAAATAGAGAGAGAGAGAGAGAGAGAGAGAGAGAGAGAGAGAGAGAGAGAGAGAGAGAGAAGAGAAGAGGAGAGGAGAGGAGAGGAGAGGAAGCTGGCTGGGAACATGTGAAGAGAGATGGGGGAGGGGAAGAAGAGAAAAGTGAAAGTGGTCAGGGAGAATATGGAGGTTAGAGAATCAGAGAATGGAAGTGAGTCCAAATAGTACCTTTTATAGCAAGCAAAGCCTACCTGTCTGTTGCTAGGTAACTGTTGGGTGGAGTGTAGAATGAATGCCAACATTATCATTAATTCTGCTCCAAGTCTGCAAATGTCTGCATCAAGTTATCAAATAAACCTTTGATGGTCCATTTGTTCAGACTCACCCAGGTTCCAAACTTGTTTTGCCTTAGGACACACCTACTTAGAAACATACTAGCTTGCTGAAGACTTGGCCTGCTGCTCCTTTTGAATGGCCTGCTTCTGCCTTCTGTTCTGCAACACTGACTAGAGGCTAAGATTCATTCTTAGGGATTATGACATTTGAGTCTTTACAAAAAATATTATTTATTCACCTCTCTCTCTCTCTCTCTCTCTCTCTCTCTCTCTCTCTCTCTCTCTCTGTGTGTGTGTGTGTGTGTGTGTGTGTGTGTGTGTGTGTGTGACAGCCGGTGACTTGGTGGCTGAATAGAATGAGGAATAAAGATGAAGGTTGATTCCTAGCTTGATTTGGGGGATTGATCTGTCAGTGACATTTTTTATTCTCAGACTGTTAGGCTGACTAGAATCTCAACTGTGAGATCTTCACTTTTGAGATTTCTTTCAAACATAACACTGGCTAGACAAGTAGACACACATAGAGAGCCACATGTAAGTCAAGGGCTGGAATAAAGACAGAGAAAGCTGTTCCTCGGCAGTTTTGTAGCCTTAGTGTGAAATAGACTATAGACAAAAACATTGTGCACCATATGACTGTGTATACAGAGCATAGAGACAGAGAGAGACATATACAATTGGTTATATTTCTTTAAGAACTCTAATACTTATTTCTTGAAATTTAAAATTCATTGATTTCCTTTATGGATCTATAATTCAGAGGCTTTGGAAGGCAAGCTACTTGCTGTAGGTCACTCTTCAAAGATAGGGAAAGATAAAGTTGAAGGAAAGGAGAACTACGTGGAGGAAGCAGACACTGGGCTTGCATCATTCCGTTGACAGGATTCCTGTCTTTCAAAATACTCAATTTTACTTGTTGATTTCTACACATGTCTAAATGTTTTCTAAGACAGTTTTCTAAGAAGTCCATCTGTACCTGGTAATAAACTAGACAAAGCTCACACCATTCACTGTAGCAAACATTTGATGAAACCTGGAGATTAGATTTAAAGGATGTGCACTGTCATCCACACAGTCCACAGAGTCCTGGGAAGTTTCTATGTTGCTGGCTATTGGATGTTTCCTATTCTCCAGCACCATCAGTCACTTTCCTTGGTTCTCGTTTTGATCCTGAACCTTATTGAGGATCTGTTAAAATGACAATCACACACACACACACACACACACACACACACACAAAGGATCAGTTATGTGCTTCAGTTTGTCCACCAGTGTGGATGCTAAGCGATTTAGGACACTGTTCCAGATACCTTCAGATATAATATTTGGTCAGCTCCTGGGCATCCCATGCCTGACCAAGTTGACATGCAATTAGTAGTTACATGATGTTCCCCAAACACAATGGCCTCAAGAACAGGAACTGAAAATTAGCAAAGCTTTATGTCTCAATTCTAAAACTGAGGGTAACAATATGTTTTCTGTTAAATTCTACACTATGCATAAACTAAACTTGTACTGAGATTCTGATGCTACAATTAGAATTGGGAAGAAGTCATTTTTGAACCACAAAATGAAGATTTCAATGTACTAAGCCAACCTGATGGTGTAACTGCAGAAGTAGAGACAGAGAATCAACCATCCAGTCATACATCTGAAACACAGAACACAGTATAACTGCTACCTCTCTCTGTCCATACTAGAAACAAGCAAGCAAACAAACAAAAATGGTAACTTGAATATGTGGCAACTGAAACCACGCAACCCAGAGTGTAATTGATAAGATATGAAGTTCTAAGGATTGTAAGATGCAGCTCTGGTCTCTTTCTTGTGACAAGTCCACCTTTAAGTAGGGATTACTCACAGAGACCCAAAGCCACCTGTACTGTAGACAAATTTCCATGCACTTGAGATCAGGGGATGCCCTGCCTAAATATTTGCCCTAAGCAATGGTCAGGGGGTTCATACTGGCTGTTTCACATAATTAGGATGCATATACTAGAGTTTGAGGGGTTGTCATTGAGGTAGTGATGTGGACAGAGCTTGTCCATCAGAAACTAGATTGTCCACACACCTCTGTGAGAATCCTCTCATAGTGCACTACTGAGTTGGGGTGAAGACTAGTAACATAATGGCAGAGGGGGTGTGGATGTGAGTCTCGAATTTTCTCTGTTATCTATTGAAGTCAGCAGAGTGTGGGCACCATGTATTCATGTAGTGAAGAGATAGAGACAATTACATAGAAATAGTGTCACAGAAGCTTTTGTTATAAGGGGAACATGAAAACAGAAAGGATATATAAGCATTTAGAAAGTAAACACAGTGGAAAGTTCATCAGAGCCTGCGTGTCTTTCTCATTCCCCGAACCACAAGTGATGAAATGGTACTTGCCTCCAGTTTACAGCTTGAAAAAAAACTGGAGGAGATTCATATCCAATCCTTCTATGCTATACAGAGTTTAGCAGTGAAGCGGATAGCTACTGCTGTGGGAATGTGCCTGCAAACTCCATAAATAAATTCTGCTTGCTTTTTTTGCTAGAAAATTCTCTGCACTGCAGTCCCCAGGCAAAGAAACATATAAACAAATAATCCAAACCTTTTAATAAAATTGGTTCTTCTCTCCCTCTCTCTCTCCGTCTTCCTCTTCCTCTCCCTCCCTCCCTCCCTCTCCTCTCTCCTGCCTCCTACCCTTTTGCTGGAGGCTGGATTTTTCAGTGATGCAAGAACTTTTCCTGAGTAGCCTATAGATCAGCCTGGTTTTACAGTCAAGTGATCGGCCAACTTACCTCTGACTCCAGGGTGCTTGGTTTAAAGATTTGTTACCATTTCTTGTTCTCTGAAATTTTTTTTTTGTTGTCAAAAGATAAAATAGAATTCATTTTTTTTGAGTGAATTTTGTTCCTTGGCAAAATTTTTTTGACTTTCTAAGTAGTTTCTCGTAAGTCTAGAATGAAATAAAATGAGTTGTTGAAAGAAAAGCTACAGATGCCTTTCCCTCCCTAGGTGTTGCTTTGATGTTCTACTGGAAATGCAATTGTGGTGATTAGAGAACTTACCGGGGCTTCCTTTATTCAGACAGGAAAACCCAAGAAGAACTCAGGAATTGTTCAGGAATGAGAGGTATCTTATTATCTTTAGTGTGATATTTTCTCCCATTTTGTACTAGGAGTTTTCCTAAATGTTATATTCTGGTACTCAAGTTGGAGTGTATTTTTACTTAGCATTTGCCCTCGGCAAATTTTGTTTTGTAATTCCTTTTATATCTCAGTCTCTACATTAAGTCATCGGATTGAAAGCCTTGTGCCCAAGACTTAAAAATGAATGTGAACCTAGGAAGTGAAAGGCCCTGGGTTCGGTCCACAGGTCCGAAAAAAAGAACCAAAAAAAAAAAATGAATGTGAAACACTACTTCTTTTTTAACATTTGTTCCAAAATTTAATAATAGTTGGTAAATTACTGTGTTTGGACTATGCTCCTGGACTCTTTGCTAAATGGTTTCCCATTTAACATCCCAAAGTACTATTTAAATTTGGCAAATGAGAAGGAACAGGTTTGCAGAGATAAGAATACTTGATTGTCTCACATGGTATAAAAGGAACCAGAATTTTTATTTCCCTTTGATTCATGACCCAGTTCCTAACTCTTGTGAGCTTCATTTTAAACAGACAAATTTTGCATTTATGCCATTTATTTGTAAATGCGTGTTCTTCAAATTACTGGCAGTATTACATTATTTCTGCTTAAGAGGATGTTGTCTGATTCCTGGCAGCTGCAGTGACTGGTGATTGCAGGATGAAGGGATTTGGACTCCAGGCCTTATGATGGCACAGCAAATTCTTTTAAACTGGGAACCATCTGTCTAGTCATGAGAGCTGTTTTATGAAGAGGCGAACATAGATTTACGCATGGACACTAAGGGAGGGGAAACACACATGCAAGCATGACAGGCATGAGAGAAGGAGAGGCAGATGTGGGGAAGTGAGCTGTGTAAACGCAAGAGAGAAGTTAGTGGGGGCCAAGAACAGATGATTTGAAAACATTTAATTAATTCATTAATCTGTTAATTAATGCATTACCGTACTGTGTGCATATGTCTATATGTGTTAGTATGCGTATATGGACGTCAGAAGAGAAGGAGTGAAGTGGTCGTCCTCCTACCACATGGGTTTTAGTGATAGAACTTGGATCCTCATGGTTGATGTCAAGTTCCTTATCCCCCTTTTAAATATTACATTTATTATTTGTATGTGTAGGGTGACAGGAGTTGTGTGTATAGATGTTGTAGAAATTATTTAATCCAAACACAGGGTTTCTCCCCTGTCTCTGACCACTTAGTTCCCAGATAAAAGACATCCACAAGCTTTATGTTTAAATTAAGCCTTAATCAGCACAGGAGCTTGGCAGATATGGATCCTCTGGCTGTTATATCTGTTTTCTAGCTAATGTTCTCACTATATAATTTGCTGTGTTTCATCTGGGTTGCTTTTAACTCCAATTAGGCAACCCACCTCCCTTCATCTACTTTGCCACTCGTGGTTCTTCTCTGATTCCAGAAGTCCTGGGATGCTAAACACTGCCTGGGTGTCTTCTGCCCAGCTGTCGACTGTTGGCCTCTTTATTCACCTATCAGAAATAAGTTGGGGAGACACAAGTTTACATAGTATCACCTGAGCCTCCATGTGAACTCTCTTGTCTCTGGGACAAGCAGGCCTTGCAGGACTGCAGTTAGCATTACAATACAGAGCAGCAGAGAAACCCCAAAGCATGGAGGTCAGGGGCTTCTGGTATGAGTCAGGTTCCCGTGTATGTCCCAGGTATTGAACTGATTACATCAGGCTTTTCCACAAAAGAACCTTTACCCATTGAGCTATCCTCCAGGCTCATGAAAACCTTTTATAGGCTAATTTGGTCCTGTGGGTCTGCATTTGTGAGCTTGCATGTGTGGAGGCCTTAGGACAACTTTAGGTGTTACTCTTCAGGTGTCATCCACCATTTTTATAAAACAGGAGTTTTCATTGACTTGGAATAGGACAGGTAAGCTCGGCTGGCTGGCTAGTGAGGACATGGTGTCTCTGTCTGCCCAGCAAAGGTTTGTGCCACCAAACCAGATTTCTTTATTATTGTTCTTATTTTAATTGGCTTACTTTGTCTGGACTGAAGTTTACCATCTGAGTTTCTGTCTCCATGACTTTCCATGTGAGCAAGAGAGGACAAAAGAAAATTTCTGTATTTGATGTGTGTATTGTGTATGATTGTCCTTAAGTCTAGTATAAAAGTGAACCAGAATGCTGCTTTCTGGATCAATCTTGCTTGGTCACACTCAAGGTTTAAGAGGAACTTATTGAAGGTTCAGTTACACAACAAAGGTTTTATAATTCTCTAAAGTCCCTGACTCTTACATCTGAGATAACTAAGAATTTACTTCCTTTCATTTTTCCCATTTTAGGCATTGTGAATTATGTAGCTGAAATGTGGAACAAATTGCTAATACTTAATTACTAAGTGTTCCTAAGTTAATTGGGGCACAGACCAAGCTATTGGAAAAGACTGGATCTTCTGTAAATATTAAGACGTTTCCCTTGCCTGTGAGAGCCCAAAAGTAGGCAGCTAATCCACAGAGGGCAGCATTTCTCTGGCTATTCAGCGCCAAAGGTCCCTCTGTCTGCTCAGTCATTCTCTAGGGATTAGGGTTGCACTATTTTTCTTTAATTTAGAGATATGTCATGAGGTGGCTGCTCCTAGCTTGCCACCTGCAGTGCACCCTAAGATGGTAAAATTATCCTCACCACACTGAGATACAGAGGAGGCAACTTCCTCAAGCAGAGGATCCTGGTGCTCTGTCTGCCAAATCAGCTGTAAACCTGAGGACATGGACTTCAGGGTCATTTTCTCATGAGAATGTAACTTTGTTTATAGGTTAATTAGACAGCAGCACCTCTAATACACCTAAGAGTTGGACTGCTGACAGATTTCTCAGTCTGCAAAGAGGTTCGGGTCACTTTGATACAAGATGTGCTATTGCTAGAGAAATAGCTTCTGGTGACAACTAGAAACAGTGGAAAACTTTTATCTTGCTTTTTCTTTAGAAGATGTTGAAACTGAATAAACTGTACATTGGTTGAGTGGGCTGTGTAACCATTGTGTTCAGGTTAATGCGACCCTCACTTGGGACCTCAATGTACGAGACTATAGTGAATCAATTAAACATCTTTGGCTCTGTAGTACAGGCATGGCACCTGCCCAAGTGTTCTCTAGTTTCGAGAATGAAGGACAGACAGACAGACAGACAGACAGACACACACACACACACACACACACACACACACACATACACACACATACACACACACTCAATGTCTGGACATTTCTAATCTTCCTGACAGCTACTGAACGATCCCATGCAGAGAGACCTTTACTCAAATCTTGGGAAACCGCGGACCCCAGACACAGAGAGACCATTTTGGATGTAATAAGCAAAGATGAGGTTTATTATGGAGATCTATTATGGAGATCTCCTGGCCGACACATATCCCACGCCGGAGACAGGGGTGTCGACCCCGAATGGCTGGGAGAAAGAGTATTTAAAGGCAGAGGCTGTGACCCTCAAGGGATGGGGAGATGTCGAAGGAGAATGTACTGCAAATTACAGGATTGTTTTATGGCTCCAGGTGATAAGGGGACGTCAAAAGTTTTTATGGCCCCCTGGTTCTTGGAACAGAGCTACTAAATCAGGAGAAGGGTCGGGTCTTCAGGTCCTCATTATTTTTAAAAGTTTGTCAGAATTGATGAAGCATATGTATTTGAAACATCTCTGTTTAGGTTTGGGCTGCCTGTATCCTGGAATGCTCTCTGTAGGACAGGATGGGTGGAAAGCACAAGTAGGGGCTTAAGTAAACATCACAGGGGCAGAACAAAGAACAGTTGCTCACACTGGGTGATAAGCAAAGTAGTTCTCTTGTATTTTTAACAATCTGTCTTACAGAGACAAGTCCTATGCTGAGTTTTGGGCTAATTAAAAACTCTTTCTCTCACTACCATCTCCCTTCTACCCAGCATGCCAGGTTTAACACCTTTTAAATCTATCTTATATCTTTGGTGCCCTGTTACCTTCTGGGAAACACCCCACTCTCCAGTAGAGTTCTATTCTTTTTCACCTACATTGTTGGCTGCTTTCTCTCCTGTAGCTCTTAACTCTGATCCTTCTAACACTGGATCATGGTCATTTTCTTCATCCTCCCCTCTCTCTCAATCCCTTGACCTGGCTTTCTGACTTTCTGCCCAGCTATTGGCTATGGCAACTCTTTATTATCAGTTGTAGCTCTCAGGGACTCTAATGTCTGGAAGTGTGGCATTTTGGGAGCCAAAATAAAACAATTCCCAACACCAGGTATTGTAACTTTACACATACATTCCTGATATTGAATAAAGAAACTATATTTAAGTATATAGGAATTTGATCCTCAGTACTAGGGAGGGTAAATATAAAGAAGAAAAACGGCACACATTTTGACTGTGGTCTCTGGTCATATGTTGCTGGCTAGAAATTAGTCATATGCATACTCTTATAGTGAGCAATATTGGATTTGGGCCTGGACAGCTTTGTGACTGTTTAGCTCAAAGGGGCTACGTGACTCTTGGCCACACATACTCCTCTAAGAGCCTCTCCCAGGAAGACCCTGGGAGCAATGACAGGATATTTCAGCCTGAGCAAAACACCGGACGTCAGAGAGCAGATTCCTGAGAAGGGTTCGACCTTTTCAAAGAACATGTTCCCAAAAGTTGTTGCTTCTTTGTTATAGGAGGATATCTTGCTATGTAGAGATTCACCTTATATCCTTGGGCACTTCCCAAACTCCCCAACCCTAAGCTTCAATTCCCACTTCTATTCCTGCCTCACAGCTTTAAATGCTGTACATTTCTCTCAATGAACGAGACACTGACCACAGAACTTTTGCTTCGTCTTATTCTTCTCTTGCTCCCCCCATTTAGGCCCAAGTGTAGCACCCCATTGGGACCCTGAATAACTGGGTCCCCGCTGGCGGTGACAAGTGGCACCTGAACAGGGACCCTGAAGTACGGCCAACTACCGGACACTGGAGACTGGAGATCCTCGGAGAGATTGAGGACTCTTCAGGGTGCATCTCTCGTGCATCGCTGGAGAGGGAAGTAAGACTGGTTGAATAAGTGTCATCCCATCGCCATGGGGAAGGTATTGTCTAAGGAGGCTTGATTCATAGGAGAGATCAAGTGCTCACTCAGGGAGAGATGAAAGAGTTAAGAATCAGGATTTAATCAAATTTTCTTGTTTTGTTGATGAAAAGTGTCCTTGGTTAGTTTTTTTGTTTTTTGTTTTTTTTTTTTTGTTTTATTGGTTTTTTTTTTTTGTTTTTTTGTTTTGTTTTTTGTATGTTTTTTTTTTTTTTTTGTCTTTTTTTTTCGGAGCTGGGGACTGAACCTGGGGCCTTGCGCTTGCTAGGCAAGCGTTCTACCGCTGAGCTAAAACCCCAACTCCCTCCTTGGGTAGATTTAAGCGGCCCCAATATACACCACCTTACTTGGAATAAGGTGGGTAAAGACTTTAATAAACTCTTAAAAGCAGGTGACCCAGTGTCTGTGGCATTTTTCAGTTATTGGTGTAAGATGATCTAGAAAAGGCCTTGAGGATTTGGGCTAGCATAAGTAAAACTTGTAATAAAAAAGGGACAACGTAATGGTAAAGTGTTTTTCTGTATGTGTTCTTTTATTGTTATGTTTTAGTCTTTGGACCCTGATCAGAGATAGTTTACACCCTAGACATGAGAGAGAATGGGTTTGGGAAAAAGAGTCCTCCTGGACTCTCCACAGATGCTTTGGAGAAAGAGAAAAACTTTCAGAACTCTCCTAGGAACAAAAGAAAGGCAGGAGACGTCCTGCATCTCTGCTGGCTCCTATTGGAGAAATGCTTATTTCTGGTTCTGGATTCCACAGGTAGGATATTTGGGTCCCTTCTGTAGGACGCCATCTAGTTTTTCCCCTTTCTGTCTATTGTCTCTCATTGGTGCACCAAGCTGGCCATGTCTGTCAGTTTATGTCTGTGGTTTTTGTATCTCATTCTTTAAATGTTCTATGTTTCATGTTCAAAAGAAAAAATGGAAAAAAAAAAAAAAACAACTTTATCTTCCGGTCTTTCACACTTTGACTTGGTTTTAACTCATTTCACCAAAAAAAAGGGGGGGTAAAAATTAATAAAAAACAGTTTCATTTGGCCTTTGGAGCCCTGTGCCTGTTGCTGGGAGCCTAGGTCAGCTGGAGAAGCTGCCCGGGGCTGAGCGTCTGCAGGAGCTGATCCTAAAGGCACCAACAACTAGCTCCTCAGCTTCTATGGTATGGGAGCTGATGGAAGGTTTCTCTTAGAAAAATCCCTGACTTATTATTAGACTTAGCATGTGACAAGGTGCTTCTCTTAAAATCACAGCTAGAATAGTAAAAATGGTGCTTGGTCTAAATATTTTAGGCATGTGTAGCCACTTCAATTTTGTTTCTAACTGGTTCTAAATGTATAAATTTGCTCTATATGCTATGGTCATGGATTATTGGCTTCTAAGTTATTGGTTATAGTTAAAAAGGTTTAACATTGGTAACAGAAAGTTGGCCTAAAACTGTAATTTCGACGGAGTCATTCTAGACATCATATGGTATGAGCCAACCTGGGGAAACAGGTCTAAATTGAGATAATATTTTTATGGAACTCTTATCCTAGAAAACAGGCTTCTACAAGAATTTAGGGCAATGTCTCTTTGATGAGCTATTGGAGACAGCACCATCATGCGTTCATATGTAGTAATTGGCAGTCGAACTTGTAGCATGAAGGATATACTCGGTATTTTGGAGACTATACAGACTAGGTTGTTGGAGGTGAGTTTTGCTTTCCAAAGTTGTGGTTTTCCTTTAAGTTACCTATATTTTGATGCTAATTCCACTGTCCCAAACACAGGTCCGTAGTCACGTACTCAGAACTCAGGTTACTTTCCAAAGTTGTGGCTGTGCTCTGGAGTTACAAGGAAAACTTAAAGATTGTGATTAAAGATTGCCAGTGTTACATTGACCTACTCAAACTTATTTATAAAAAACAACAACAACAAAAAACAACAAAAAACAGGTACTGATTGTTACAAGATTTTTGCAGGACTGATGAGGTTTTAGAACTTGTGAGAGAATTAGAGCTTGTTTGCTTACTCCAACTGCCATTTCAAGATAGATTTAGAGGATTGATTTATACAATTTGTTTACGTCATGGCGATTCTGAGTTTTCATTTTGTGAGCTTGCTTATAATTTTAGACGGCCCATAAAGTGATATCATTAAAAATTTTACAAAAAAAATGGCTAATAGCCACATATTATGTAATATTGTCACTTCTTCAATGTAAGAATTTAAAACTTTAAATCTTTCAGTGTATATGGAAATTTTTACTACAAACCTTTGCTCCCAAAATGAGCTTTAATATTTGGGGAGTAGATCTTACACTATTCCAGAAAAGAATATTTGAAACTAATTTAAAGCTTCTAAGGATATGTTAATTGGCTAAGGACCTCACCTTACCAGAGGACTTATGCCTTTATTTGTTATCCTCATTGAAGATAAAGCTTCAGTTGTATTAATACAGAATTGTAGGATACAGTCTTTTTTTTTCCTTTTCTTTTTTTCAGACATGAGGACCGAACCCAGGGCCTTGCGCTTGCTAGGCAAGTGCTCTACCACTGAGCTAAATCCCCAACCCCTAGGCTAGAGTCTTGGAAGTATTTTAAAAAGAAACCTGGAAAAACATCTTATTCCAAACAGCAATTAAATTGGTTATTACAAAATACTGATATTTGGCCTATCACATATACAAATTTTTCAGGCAAAGTTGATAATTTTACTCTTTGCATGCTTTTGTATTTCCTATAAATTTGTACATGCAACCCATAGGAAATTAGCTTACTGTATTTATAGGTGGTTCATCTAATGAAAAGGCTACATGTATGATTTGATCACTTCTTTTTTTTCTTAAGTTTCCCTTGCTTCAGCACAGATCATTAAATTGTGTGCTATAGCCAGTTTTTAAAATGTTAAAAAAAAATAAGCTTCATTTCACATACAGATAGCCAATGTGTGGCTTATGTTTTACAATTGATTAAATGTTTTCTTTTTTTTTACATAATTCTAACCCTTTAATTTTACAATTAGTTAATGCTTTATTGGAGACAAGTTTTCTACATGAAATCAGTGAGTGATGATTTCGGTGTGAATGTCTGACAACTCACTTTCCTTTTAGAGCTCTGGTGCAGACAACTAAATTAAACCATAGACTCATACACAGCTCTTTAAAAATGGTAATGGAGTTGATAGCACACCTTCACAGCAATAGGAAGTCTCCATTTGCTTACTCTCTATGTCCAGCCACACCCTGCCAACTCAGGGATTTCTAAATAAGGATAAGTCTGGACCTTGTTTACAGGATTTGGCATTTCTAGTTAATGGTTATGTTTAGGTAAATAAAGCTGGTGTGGTGCTGGAGAGGTGGCTTAGTGGTTAAGAGCAGTGAGTACTGTTCTTTATAGGCCATTTAAGAGCGCATACTGGATTGCCTGGACACCTTAGCAAGGGAGGTCAATGATACAAGGCAGAATATATCCCTTACATAGTAACAATTAGTCAAAAAATCTCATTCTTTGTCACCAAAATAATAATGCTGGAGACAATAATTTGGTATAAAAGTCAATTTATAAATATAAGTGCTCAGTGTCCTCAATTTAATCCTCAAGGACTTATCTTAATAAATAATATCTTAACTATATCTTAATAAATAAAATGGGGAGTTACAACCCTGTATGCTATACAATTATTTAATTATACCCCTTTTATTTCCAATTTTAAAATTTGTATGCCAAGGAACACTCTGAGTTTATGGTACCCTACAACTAGGCATACTTCTGCCTAGGTGAAATAGAAAGATCCACATATTGGCATGTTTCTGTCAAGGTATTTTTATGGGTAAGAGGGAATCTTTGTGTTTTTTTTTTCTACAGGATGCTACAGGAGTATGCCAGCTGCCAGAGGTGGCTGGTAAGACTTGCTGATCCTGGGAGCATGAACTTTCAGCTCTTGTGGTTGGGTCCCTGGAGTCATTCTTGTGCCCTTGGAGGAAGATGGAGGATTCCCCCTCATCTTTTGTCACCACGGAGATTTTGGCATTGCTGCAGTCATTGTGTCCCATCCCACCACAGCCTGCCCTCTGACCCTCTGTGCACTGCTACTAGCTGGAAAAGACTGGACACCAGCTGCTATCACCTGCCCCCCTCATTCCCCTGGTGACTCTTGCTGCCTTACCTGGTGTTGTCATTTTGCAGTCTGTAGTCTCACAAGAGTGCCATCTGCATGACGCTGCTGTGGACTGGGGAACTCTGCCCTGGTTCTGCAGATCTCAGACATGATTCCATTGCCTGCTAGTTGTTCCAGAGAAGAATGACCGATCCTGAACTGTCCTGGGAAAAGCCTTGGCATTTTCTCTGCTATTTCAGCAGCCATTAGTGCTGCAGCCTTTGTGTCTGAAGTGTCTGGAGTTACCCTTTCCCAGTCTATTGTTAGGCAAGCACAGTGGGTGAACTTTCTGGAGTAGTTGCTAACAATTGGTAATTCTAAATTTTATTACAGGAGTGGCTTGACTATGGGTGGTATAGCTGTAGCAACTGAGGAGGACCAGATGAGGTGACCACTACTTATCAGGAGAGGCTCAACTTTCACAATCTCTTAAATTAATGCCATCAAACCCCTGCTTTTTCATCTCTGGGCTCAAATAAGAGGAATGAGAAGATGATCCAATGTAGCTATCCTCAGAAATGGGCAACTTCCTCTGACTCTGGACCAATCTAAGACGTGGTGCCTTGGGGGAGACAAGGTGATCCTATGATGGATAAGGCTGGGGTTCGAGACGTCAATCCTAACACAGAGGTGGCTACACCCCGTTTAAACATACCAAGTGCTGGTCAAGTGTTCCTCTGCCTAGTTCCCCCCCACACCTAAACACACACATATATCCCAGAACGGTGTGTTACAGCATAAGTTCATTCCTAGCCATTGGAGTGAAGTCCTAAATGCAAGAGTGGCTTGCTATGGACAGGCAGGGCACTCTGTGAGGAATGTCTGATCTCTCTCAGACCACTACTTCCACCTAATGGTCTTTTTTAAAAGAATAAGAGGGGAAATCTAGTGAGCCATAATGGATTTGGGCCTGGACAGTTTTGTGACTGTTTAGCTCAAATGGGCTATGTGACTCTTGGCCACACATACTCCTCTAAGAGCCTCTCCCAGGAAGTCCCTCGGAGCAATGACAGGATATTTCAGCCTGAGCAAAACACCAGACGTCCCTGAGCAGATTCGTGAGAAGGGTTCGACCTTTTCAAAGAACATGTCCCCGAAAGTTGTTGCCTCTTTGTTATAGGAGGATATCTTGCAGTGTAGAGATTCACCTTATATCCTTGGGCACTTCCCAAACTCCCCCACCCTAAGCTTCAATTCCCACTTCGATTCCTGACTCAGAGCTTTAAATGCTGTACATTTCTCTCAATGAAAGAGACCTTGACAACAGAACTTTTGCTTGGTCTCATTCTTCTCTCACCCCCCATTTAGGCCCAAGTGTAGCACCCCTTTTGTACCCTGAATAACTGGTTCCCCACTGGCGGGGACAAGTGGCACCTGAACAGGGACCCCGAAGTACAGCCAACTACCAGACAATGGAGAATGGAGATCCTCGGGGAGACTGAGGACTCTTCAGGCTGCATCGTTCTTGCATCGCTAGAGAAGGAAGTAAGACTGGTCGAATAAGAGTCATCCCATCCCCATGGGGAAGGTATTGTCTAAGGAGGCTTGATTCATAGGAGAGATCAAGTGCTAACTCAGGGAGAGAGGAAAGAGTTAAGAAAAATGATTTAATCAAATTTTCTTGTTTTGTTGATGAAAAGTGTCTTTGGCTAGTTTCAAGCGGCCCCAATATACACCCCCTTACTTGGAATAAGGGTAGCAACCCTTTGGGAACCTGAATAACTTGGTCCCTGCTCGCGGGGACACTCTTGATTTGCTACTCACCTAGGAAATGTAATGCATAGTTCCCACATCTGTACCCTATTAAAGATATAGGAAATGTGAAAGGAAGATAGTAAATAACAGTACAGACTCTCTCAAAATTCTCTTAGGCCTCTGGGTTTGTATTCCGTTTATTTAACATTCCTGAGAGCTCTGTATTCTCTTAGTGGCCAATCTCTGATCCACATTTTTATTTTTAAGCCATTAAATACAGCATTTAAAACTGTGGTGAAGTGCTAAAATGCTGAAAACATAAAAAGGTAATATTTTCATGATCCTTTTTTATTTTTTGTTTTACGTATAAAGGTGTTTTTGCTTGTTTCCATGTCTCTACACCACATTATTGCGTGGTAACCACAGAAACTAAAAGAAAGCATTGGGTAATCCCGGTACTAAAGTTAAAGACAGTTGTGAATCACCATGTGGGTTCTGGCAATGGAGCACACCACAGTCCTCTGAGAGAGACGCCAGTGCCCTTGGCTTCTCAGCCATCTCTTTGGTCACAAAAATTTTTACATGGGTTGTTAAGTAACATTGCAGCAAAACCATGAACATTTTCAATACTTTAAAAATGACCAGTAAATAATGTTGGCTACCTTTATTTGGAGTTTGCCTTATTAATTAATTAATTAATTAATTTATTTATTTTTATTTAATGTCTACAAGTAGACTGTCACTGTCTTCAGACAAAACAGAAAAAGTTATCAGACAAATGCAGATGGTTGTGAGCCACCATGCCATTTCTGCGAATTGAATGATGATCTCTGCAAAACAGTAAAACACCATCCAAAAGAATTTTCAAAGAACTGTAAAGTTTCCACTTCATAGTTTTGTTTTATTTCAGAAAGCAGAAAATCTACCACCCAATGTAAACTTGAAGAATGAGTAATTCAGCAACTGAATGTAGTCAGTTGTCAAGCAAAAAAGTGAATGTGGAAATGAATGAATGGAAGGATGTATATACTCATGTATACATATATATATATATATATATATATATATATATATATATATATATATATATATATATACTTATATACATATATACATACATACATACATACATACATACATACATACATATGTGTGTATACATAATATGTATATGTTTTTCATGTGGTTTCTTTGGTAGGAACAAAATTCCTGACAAGAAGAAAGTAAAAAGAAGAGAACTTCCTTTGACTCATCCTGGTGGAACATGGTGGCAGGAGTTTAAATGAGTGCAGCATGTAGATTTCACAGTCAAGGAGAAAGAAATGAATATGGCCACTCCTCTGGCTTTATCTTCCTCTCTTTTCAGTTCAGCCTATCTGCGTACTCCATGCCAACAATCATGGTAGGTTTTCCTTTTTCAGCTAGACTTCTGGGGAAATCCTCAAAGATAAGTCCAAGTTGATCATGATCAAACTGATCATGTATATTAATAGTCAAACTTTGAAAGACCTCTGGAGAGGACCTTTCCCTCAGGAGGAGACCCAAGCGCCCGATGACCGAGCCGAGACCTCCGGATGCAATCAGCAAGAGGGTTTATTGGAAAACACAGGAACCAGCGGGCACACAGTTTCTTCAGAGGATGTGCACACCCAGCAGCTCCAGTATGGGGCTTTTATAGGGTTTGGGGAAGCAGAACCAGGCGTACAGAAGCAGATGCATAGTTACGGGGATTGGTGGATTTAAACGAGGCACATAGACATGTTCACATATGATTGGCTATTTCACATGATGAAATAATAATGTATAGCTACACACTTTGGCAGGTTTGAATCATATTTAAATGAGGTTGTAACGTGGTAAGAGAGTACGTGCAGACTGGGACGTCCTGAATGTCCGGGGCTAGTGGATTATCCCTTCCTGCCAGGTGGCCTGTGAGTCATATCCACTACTCCTAGTCTGTTCTGTATTCCTTTTTTTTTATGGTCTGTTAGTTTTAACGGTGACTCAGCCCTAGGTATCTGGTCGTGCCTCTGCTCATTCAAGCCTGTTGCAGCTCTGAGTTAAGACTCATGGGGGGGGGTCTTTCAAGTTTATAAGGAAGAAACAAAATGGGTGACTACCTTTTGAATTATGTTTAATACAGGCTATTTCCTGTACTATGGAGGTAACAAAATATTACTATGTGTACTTTTTGTTTCTTTGTTTTTAGTTTTATTTTTTTTAAGATTTATTTTTCATTCTTGATATATAGGGCATCAGATTTCATTACAAATGGTTGTGAGCCACTATGTGGTTGCTGTGATTTGAACTCAAGACCTCCGGAAGAGCAGTCAGTGTTCTTAACCACTGAGCCATCTCTCCAGAACTGTTTTTAATTTTTTTAAGACAGAGTTTATCTGTGCATCATTGTTTGTTGTGGAACTTACTCTATTAACCAGGCTGGCCTCAAACTGATAGTGATCCTCCTCCTTCTGCCTCAAAAGTACTGTGATTAAATGCATGTATAACTACCGCCTAGTGAAGTGGATGCTCCTTAAAAACTATTTCATTTTTAGTTCTAATTGTATGCATGTGTATCTCAGTGTATACAGACATATGCTTAAAGTGCCTGTGGAAGACAGAGACGTACATATAAAGGCAAACCTTTCAGAATAACACCAGACTTCTCACCACAGACTATGAAAGCCAGAAGATCCTATACAGATGTATTACAGACCCTAATGAACACAAATGCCAGCCCATGTTACTGTATGATCCAAAACTCTCAATTAATGTACATGGGGAAACAAAGATATTCCATGACAAAAACAAATTTACACAATATCTTTCTACAAATCCAGCCCTACAAAAGATAATAAATGGTAAAGCCCAACATAAGGAGGCAAGCTAAAAACTAGGAAAAGCAAGAAACTAATCGTTTTGGCAACTTAACAAAGAGAAGGAAAGCACAGAAACATAACCTCACATCCAAAGATGAATATAACAGAAGCAATAATCACTATTTCTTAATATATCTCATCCTCAATTGTCTCTACTCCACAATAAGAAGACATAGATTAAGAAAATGGATATGCAATGAGGACCCTGCATCCTGCTGCCTACAGAAAACACACCTCAGAGGGCAAAGACAGATACTACCTCAGAGTGAAAGGCTGGAAAACAACTTTCCAAGCTAATTGTCAGAAGAAGCAAGCTACAGTAGCCATTCTAATATCGAATAAAATTAATTTTCAACTAAAAGTCATCTAAAAAGATAAGGAAGGACACCTCATATTTATCAAATGAAAAATCCACCAAGATGAACACTCAATACTATATATCTATGCTCCAAAAACAAGGGCAACTGCATACATAAAAGAAACCTTACTAAAGCTTAAAATACACATTGCACCTCAAACAATAATACTAGGAGATTTCAATACCCCACTCTCATCAATGGACAGGACATGGAAACAGAAATTAAACAGAGACATAGACAGACTAAGAGAGGTCATGATTCAAATGGACTGAACAGATATTTATAGAAGATTCTATCCTACAGCAAAAGGATATACATTCTTCTCAGCTCCTCATGGTACTTTCTCCAAAATGGACCATATAAATGGTTATGAAACAGGCCTCAACAGATACAGAAAGATAGAAATAATCCCATGTGTCCTATCAGACCACCAAGGGCTAAAGCTGGCCTTCAATAACAATAAGGGAAGAACGCACATATATTCATGGAAGTTGAACAATGCTCCACACAATAATAACCTGGTCAAGGAAGAAATAAAGAAAGAAATTAAAGACTACTTAGAATTTAATGAAAATGAAGTTAAAACATACCCAGACTTATGGGACACAATGAAATCTTTGCTAAGAGGAAAACTCATAGCTCTGAGTGCCTGCAGAAAGAAACAAGAGAGAGCATATGTCAGCAGTTTGACAGCACACCTAAAAGCTCTAGAACAAAAAGAAGCAAATACACCCAGGAGGAGTAGAAGGCAGAAAAATATCAAACACAGAGCTGAAATCAACCAAGTAGAAACAAAAAGGACCAAAGAAAGAGTCAACAGAACCAAAGTTAGGTTCTTTGAGAAAATCAACAAGATAGATAAACCCTTAGCCAGACTAATGAGAGTACACAGAGAGTGTGTAAACATTTATAAAACAGAAATGAAAAGGGAGATATAACTAAAGAATAAGAGGAAATTCAAAAAATCATCACATCCTACAACAAAAGTCTATATTCATCAAGACTTGAATATCTGTAGAAAATGGACAATTTCCATTTACAATTTACAATTTCCAGATACCAGGTACCAGTATTAAATCAGGAATAGATAAACCATTTAAACAACCCCATAACTCATGATGAAGTAAAAGGAGTCATTAAAGTTCTCCCAACCAAAAAAAGCCCAGATACAGACTGATTTAGTGCAGAATTCTATCCGACCTTCATAGAAGACCTCATACCAATACTATCAAAATTATTCCCCAAAATTGAAACAGATGGAGCACTATTGAATTCCTTCTATGAAGTCACAATTACTCTTATGCTTAAACCACACAAAGACCCAACATAGAAAGATAACTTAAGAACAATTTCCCTTATTAATATCGACACAAAATAATCAATAAAATACTGGCAACCCAAATCAGAGAATACATCAAAATAATCTTCATAATCAAGTAGATTTCATCCGAGGCATGCAGGGGTCGTTTAATACAAGGAAAACCATCAATGTGATCCATTATATAAAGAAACTGAAAGAACAAAACCACATAATCATTTCATTAGATGCTTAGAAAATGTTTGACAAAATTCAACACCACTTCATGATAAAAGTCCTGGAAAAAAAAGGAATTCAAGGCATGTATGTAAACATAGTAAAAGCCATTTACAGCAAACCAGTAGCAAATATTAAACGAAACGGAGAGAAACTTGAAGCAATGCCACTAAAATCAGGGACTAGACAAGGCTGCCCAATCTCTCCCTTCTTGTTCAATATAGTTCTCAAAATTCTAGCCAGAATAGCCAGACAAAAAAAGATCTAGGGGATACAGAAAGGCAAAAGGAAGTCAAAATATCACTATTTACAGATGATATGATAGTATATTTCAGTGATCCCAAAATTTCCAGTGGAGAACCCCTAAACCTGATAAACACCTTCAGCAAAATGGCTGTGTATAAAATTAACTCAAATAAATCAGTAGTCTTCATCTACAGAAAAGACAAACAAGCCAAGAAAGAGATTAGCGAAAAGACACCCTTCATAATAGTCCCATATAATATAAAATACCTCAGTGTGACTTTAACCAAGGAAGTGAAAGATCTGTATGATAAGAACTTTAAGATTCTGAAGGAAGAAATTTAAGACAATTTCTGAAGATGGAAAGATGTCATATTCCCATGGGTTGGCAGGATTAATATAGCAAAAATGGTCATTTTACCAAAAGTGATCTACAGATTTAATGCAATCTCAATCAAAATTCCAACCCAAGTCTTCATAGAGTTAGAAAGAATAATTTACAAATTCATCTGTAATAAGATAAAACCTCGGATGACTAAAACTATCCTCACAATAAAAGGACTTCTCGGAAATTACAATCCCTGAACTTAAGCAGAATTATAGAGCAATAGTGATAAAAAATGCATGGTTTTGGTACAGAGACAGGCAGGGAGATCAGCGAAATAGAACTTAAGTCCCTGAAATGAACCCACACACCTATGATCACTTGATATTTAACAAAGGAGCCAAAACCATTCTACGGGGGAAAAAAGAAAAGCATTTATAGCATATAATGCTTGTTCAACTGGAGGTCAACATGTAGAAGAATGCACATCAATCAATGCTTATCACCCTGTACAAAGCTTAAGAGCAGGTGTATCAAGGACCTCCACATCAAATCAGATACACCAAAACTAATGAATAATAAAAAGTGGGGAAAAATCTCAAACACATGCTCACTGGAGAAAAGTTCCTGAGCAAAACACCAATGGCTTATGCTCTTAATTCAAGAATCAACAAATGGGATCTAATAAAACTACAAAGCTGTAAGGCAAATGACACTTTTGTTAGGACAAACCGACAACCAACTGATTGAGAAAAATCCTTACCAAGCCTGCAAATGATAGAGCATTTATATCCAAAATATTCAAAGAACTCAAGAAGTTAGACTGCGGGGAGACAAACAACCCTATTAAAAATGGAGTTCAGAGCTAAACAAAGAATTCATAGCTGAGGCATGCCATATGTCTGGGTAGGACCTAAAGAAATGTTCAACATTTTTAGTTATAAGGGAATTGCCTATCAAATAGAACCCTGAGATTCCAACTCACCATTCAGAATGGCTGAGATAAAAAATGCAGGTGACCTCAAATGCTGGTGAGGATGAGGAGAAAGAGGAATACTCCTCAATTTTTGGTGGGATTGCATACTTGTACATCCTGGAAATCAGTCTGGAAGTTCCTCAGAAAATTGGACATTGCAATACCTGAGGACTCAGCTATATGTCACATGGGTATATACCCAAAAGATGCTCCAACATTAAAAAAAAAAAAAACACGTTCTTCACTAAATTCATAAAAGCCTTATATTAACTTATAAGTTTATAATAGCCAGAAGCTGGAAAGAAACCAGATGCTCTTCAACAGAAGAATGGATACAGAATATGTGGTACATCTACACAATGGAATACTATTCAGCTGTCAAAAACAATGGGTTTATGAAATTCATAGAAAAATGGATGGAAATGTAAAACATCATGCTGAGTGAGGTAACCCAATCACAGAAAAACACACATGGTATACATTCATTGACAAGTGAATATTAGGCCAAATGCTCTAAATACCCTAGATTCACAGAACTCGTGAAACTCAAGAAAAATGACCAAAATGCAAATGCTTCACTCCTTCTTTAGAAAGGGAACAAGAATATCCTTGGGAGGAAATAGGGAGGCAACGTTTAGAAAAGATTCAGAAAGAACACTCATTCAGAACCTGCCACACATGTGGCACATACATATACAGCCACCAAACTAGATAAGATGGATGAAGCAAAGAAGTACAGGCTGATAGGAAACGGATGTAGATCTCTCCTGAGAGACACAGCCAGAATATAGCAAATTCATATGTGAATGCCAGCAGCAAACCACTAAACTGAGAATGGGACCTCTGTTGAAAGAATCAGGGAAAGGACTGGAAGAATTTGAAGGGCTTGAGACCTCATATGAAAAAAAATGCCAAGCAACCAGAGCTTCCAGGGACTAAGCCACTACCCAAAGACTATATACATGGACTGACCCTTGACTCCAACTTCTTAGGAATCAGTGAATAGCCTAGTAAGTGCACAAGTGGATGGGGAAGCCCTTGGTCCGTCAAGACTGAACCCCAGTGAATGGGATTGTTGTGGGGAGGCCAGTAAGGGGAGGCAGATGGGGAAAGGAGGGGTTAGGGAGTTGTTTGCTTGGAGAACCAGAAAGGTAATAACAATTGAAACGTGAATAAGAAATAACCAATTTAATAAAGATGGACTAAAGAAAAAAAGAATACAGTACAACACAGGTAAAGAGGTAGATGCCCTTTAAGAGCAAACACAAAAATCCTTAAAGAATTACAGTACACCTAAACTGGTAAAGGAATTCAACAAAACCATCGGGAAGTAAAAATGGAAACAGAAACAACAAAGTAAACCCAAAGAAAGACATTAGGGATATAGAATACCTGGGAAAGAGAAAGAGAGTAGGAGTCGTAAATGCAACCACCAACCAACAGAATAAAAGAGTTAGTAAAGAATCTCAGGGGCAGAAGAAACCATAGAAAACATTGACACAATTGTCAAAAAATACAAAACAGAAAAAGCTCCTACCCAATCCATCCGGGAAATCCAAGACATAACGAGAAGATAAAACCTAAGGATAATAGTTATAGAAGACTGTGAAGACTCCCAACATAAAGGTCCAGTAAATATCATCAAAAAATTACAGAAGCAAACTTCCCTAACCTAAAGAGAGAGACATCCTTAAACATAAAAAAGCATACAGAATTCCAAATAGATTAGACCAGAAAAGAAATTTCACCAATCACACAAGAGTCAAAACATAAAATGCACAAAACAAAGAAAATATATTAAAAGCAGTAAGGGAAAAAGGTTGAGTATTATAAAAAATCAGACCCATCAGAATTAAACCAGACTTCTCAAAAGAGACTATGGAAGCTAGAAAATCCTAGGCATATATCACACAGATCCTAAAAGAACATAAACGCCAGCCCAGGTTACTATAAAAACTATCAACTACCGTAGATGGAGAAACCAAGATATACCACAACAATAGGACATTTACATAATTTCTTTCCACAAATAGAGTCCTACAAAAGAGAATAGATGTAAAATTCCAATACAATTAGGGTAACTACACAGCAGACAAAGAAGAAATTAATCTACTTTGAAAAAAAACACAAAAGAAGAGAAAGAAGATAGCTGCAGAAACAGAATTCGAATTCTAACAACAAAAATAATAGGAAAAAGCAATAATTTGTCCCTGATATCACTAAACATCAATGAACTCAATTCCCCTTAAAAAGACAGACACTAACTGATAGTATATATAAACTGCATCCAGCATTTTTCTTGAAAAATAAACACAATTCAATGACAAAGACAGATACTTAGTCAGTTCGAAACGCTGGAAAACAATTTTCCATTAAATGTTCCCAAGAAACAAGCTGGGGTATCCATTCTAATTTCAAATGAAAGAGATTTTCAAGCAAAAGCTATGAAAAAAGATAATGAAGGACACTTCGTACACATTAAAGAAAAAAATATACCAGGAAAAACTCTCAATTCTGAATAGCAATGCCCTAAATTCAAGGGCATACACATTCATAAAAGAAACTTTACTAAAGTTCAAAGCATGCATAGTCCCTCATACAATAATAGTTGGACACTTGAACAATACACTCTCATCAAGGGGAGGTACATAGGCCCTATCAGACAAAGAGGGCTGCAAAACTACTTCTCTTAAAGGTAATCTCAGTGATTACTCTTTTTCCAAAAATGGATTAAGACATGCCCCCTCTCCACAGGAGACTTTAATACATTGACAGTTGCCAAAGCAGGACAGAGAGCTTTGTCCAATCTGAAAGACAGTCAAAGATGTCCCCCATATCCACCAAAGTGCCTTATGCAATCTGCTTAGGGTAAAGTGAGTTTTAAACCTGATTCTGCTGACAAAGGTGATTTCAGAACTTCCCTATTAAACCAAGAGGAGCTTCAAAGTCTTCCACTATTGAAAAATGAGATTAAATCATCACTTATGATCCAAGGGGGGAAATACAGTCACAAATCCCGAAGTCAACCTCATAACACACATAACAGCCCAAGCAGAGACAAAACTTTCTGCATGTACACCATTAGTTCAAGAAGGATTGCCAGTTTCAGAAGGGGCTCTTGAGAGTTCCACACCCATACAAGATGTGTTAGAAAATTCTGAGTCCACCCACGGAAGTCTTGTGCCTTCTGCATATAAAAAATATGATCTAGCACCCTCACCATCTCCCCCAGTACTTCCAATGTCCGTATACAACAGAGAGTTATGCAAATATCCTCTACCACCAAAAAGGACACCCCTGACTTGTCATCAGGCCCAAAAGAGCCAAGTTTATAACAACACACAGTCAATGACCATGTAGACTCCATATATATACAAAGTGCAGATAAGATACAACATCCCCTACCTCCTCAGGGGACTCTAGGTCATTCTATCCTGTAAGGAGAGGCTCCAAAATTTTCCACATATTCATCAGAGGTGCTAGAATTTCCCAAAACTGAGCATGATTCTCTGAGTAGTACTCTATCTCATAAAGAGACTGTGGGACAAGAAACATCTACAAAAGGAGTTCTACCCACAGCCACATATTTAGAAATGGCTTGTGGATGCGACACATGTACAAAAGATGTTCTAGGACATATTCCACCTGTAGAGAAGGTTATGGATCCAACCATATGTCAACGAGGAGTAGGGAAAAATGATACGCAAACAACAGTGTCTGTAACATCCTCGACATCTGAGGAAAGGGATTCAGGATTCCATTTGTGCAAAAGAATGGATATGACCTCCACAAACTTCACTGGTGTATATAGGAACTTCTTAATCGCCTCAAGATCAGCCATCTTCCCCAAATAGAGAAGATGCTCCTCACCCTTGCAAATATGTGCAGAGGGTTTCCAGTCCTTCTTTATACCACAAGCAGACCCAGAATATCTGCCAAATACCCAAAAGGCTCTGGATTTTACCTTATCTCCTAAAGGGGCCTTGGAAGCCATTTTGCCTATCAAGCAGGCTAGGGAACCTGACAGTTCTATTTGAAAGTCTGTTTCCACTTCTACAGCAGAATAACTTTCTCCTGGAACTTCCTCAAATACACAAGGATATCTAGAAAAATCCTTATCTGCTAATGAGGCTCTAAGTCCCTTAACATTTGTCCATGATGCTCTATGAGAGGTCACATCTTCAGAGGTAGCTCTAATCCCTACCCCCTATTCTGATATCACAGTCAGGATATCTACACATATACATGGTACATTAAGGCCTTCCTCATCTGAGAAGGATGTCTTAGGATCTACTGCATCTGAACAGCATGTTTTACAACTGTCCCTATCTACCTAAGTAGATTTATTTCACATGTCCACTCTGGGGAGAGATAGACGACATTCTCCCTCTACCATAATGGACCACAGACATCGAGTTTCTAGAAACAAAGGGTTAAGATTTGATCCTTCGGATGGGGTCTTGAGTAATTTCTCCACTAAGGAAGACAGTTTCAACCTTCTCCCTTCTGCCAAAAGGTATCTTGTGCCATCTTCTTCTGCAAAAGAGAAACCAAAAGCTACAACTACTGCTCAGGTGAGTCCCACAATTTCTCCATCTGTCTAAAGGGCCTTGGAATTTTCCATAAATGATGAAGGAACTGTGGAAAGTTGCCAATCCTTACAAGGGCATGCTGGATATTCCATATTGTCCCAGATGCTCAAGTAACTCCTCCTTCTACCAAAAAGGCATGTTCACCATCTGCCCTAGGGTTTCAGGGAATTTCTTCACCTCTCTCTAGGGCTCCCGAAAGTGTTCTCCATGCTCAAAGTGATTTGTCATTGTGCAAATTAGACTTCAAAAACAGAAAAACTTTTTTTTTATATTTCCAAATGTCTGAGGGAAAGTCCATATTGAAAAAAATTATTTAGACCTTTTGCCTTTAGCCCAAGTATAGCAGAAAACTTCCATGTCTTCTAAAGCATTGAAAAATCAATCTGGCTCTAGCACTCTTCCTTGGAAACATTACAAATCATCCATAAAATCCCCAGGACCATCAACATCTAAAAATGGGTATCCAGAAACTTTACCATGTCTCCAAAGGTCTTTAGGATGTTCATCAACTTCTCCAAGAGCTCAGTTAACCCAGAGAACAAAAGAACTAAAGCCATCTTCCCAGGGTCTTTTCCCAAGAACCACATATTTCTTCTTTTCTTTTATACCAAGAAAGAAGTCAAGCTTCCTTTTCCCCATCTCTGATCTCTTCATCCTGTTTGTTCTCCCTCCCAAATGGCTCTTTACTCTGAATTAGAGGCCAATTAATAAACCATAGTTACATGGAAGGAATATCTGAGAGACAGTTGCTGACAAGACAACACTTGTGACATAACAGAAGCAGCTAGTGCTCTCCAGGATACAAGAGATTTTTCATGGAGGGCCTAATGATGATGTCACTGAGAATTGCCATAGCCTACTTGCTAAATAGCCTTCCTTACATTGACCAGATTCAAGGGTGCCCTTTCCAGGAGTGTCACCTGTAACACAATGGAAAACTTTACATGCTACATCTCTCTAAATATAGAGAGTTCTCTCTGCTTCATTAGTGGTCACATGCTCTGAATGGAGAAAGTTAGTCAGTGGCTTAGCATGGGTAGAAAATATCTAGGAACAAGGAGTGAAGGAGATTCTTCTGGAGATTAATTTTATTCCCAGGTCCAAACCTGTGAAATACAATTCAAAACCCTAGGTTTTCTCAATTTCCCATGTGCCAGTATTTTCCCCACAGACCTTTAATTGAATGAATATTGTGTTACATTTTTTGACTGTACATTCATTGACAGGGGACATTATATATATTCCTGCATGTGTAGTCAAAAATTTCATTTTTCCAATTCCATTTTTTGCAATAAATTTGGCAACAAACTTGACCCAGCTTTAGAGTGAATATAACAGTGGAAATATTGTGTTTCTACTTCAAATGATCAACTCCCAAATCATTATTTTATCCAAAAATTAACAGATATCAGTTAAGCAAAGGACAACATTGACTATAGAATGAAGTTCTCTAGTTCTATTAGATATCCGTTCTCTAATATCTACCTTCCTGTGTTCCCAGGGCAAGACATGAGGGTTTCTTCAGTCAAAATGTCAGTTTCAGGGGGATGTGCAGTGATATGTATGGCTTGAGGTCCAGTGAAACCTCAACTTCAGCAGGTTCATAAAAACAGGAGGGAATCTATTTGGCAATGTCATTTGTGGATCCTATATTCTTGACCTAATTGCGCAGAATATATGTAAATAGTCCACCAAAATTCATAGTTGTAGGAGCCACCATATATATGGTGACATATATCAGTCACCAAAACTAGATAAGATTAATGAAGCTAAGATGTGAATTCTGCCAATAAACAGTTATAGATCTTTCATTAGAGAAACAGCCAGAGCATGTCAAATACAGAAGTGATTGCTAGTGGCAAATCAGAGAACTGGAAACAAACCCCTTGTTTGTAGATGTTGAGAAAGCATTACAAGAGCTGAATGGGCTTTGAACCCCATAAGAACAACAAAGTCAACTCACCAGAGCTTTCTGGTACTGAACCAATATTCAAAGACTGTTTATGGACAGACCTATGGATCCAACTGCATATGTGGCAGAGTATGGTGATGTTGGGCATCAGTGACAGGATAAGCCCTTGGTTCTCCTTAGTTTTTACTGCTAGTTCAAGGGAATATCAAGGCACAGTTAAGGGGTTATAGAAGAAGGGTAAGAAGACCAGTTAGGAATCTTATGGACAAGAAACTGGGAAAGAAAATAACATTTGAAATGTAAATATAGAAATACCCAATTAAAAATGGTATAAAATTTGCTAAAAAATAAAAAAAAAGGAAAGAAAGAAGAGAAAAGAAAATTAGAAGCTAATCAGACCTATTGACTCAGTAATCCAAAGGGTCACTGTCAGGGAATTATAGTCAGAATAATACTAGTGGAAAGATTGAGATTATGAAGTCCAAATTTGGAGCACTTCTCTCTCTTAAATACCAGTATCAGACACATACTGCTCTGTAAGTATCCACATAATTAAGTAGTTTACTCTGAGTTGAGGACACAATACTTGTTTTTCACTTCTTTCTTAGGACCATTTTCTTCTGGGCAAAAGAATAAACACCAGGAGTTCTAAGGAAAAGAACAGTGTCCTTCCCAACACCTGGCCTTTGGGATAAAGATATTAATGATATAAACATTACTTCCAGAAACCATTAGAAGCAGGGAAGTCCAGGTTCTTCTGAGAATCCCGTATATGGAGGGCTAAGTTCAAGTCTGTGTCTTAAGTGAATCTACTCAACTCCTGCCAAGGACTCACTGAGATTTCCCATAATCCATGTATTTCTTCCTTTTTTTATACCAAGACATAAGGCCAGCTTTCTTTTCCCCATCTCTGATTTCTTCATCCTCTTTGTCCTCCCTCCTAAATGGCTCTTTACTATGAATTAGCGGCAAATTATTAACAACTATAGGTACGGAAGGAATATTGGAGAGGCAGTTGCTGTAGCAGCAACACTTGTGACATCACAGAACAAGCTAGGGCTCTCCAGGATACAAGAAATTTTTCTTGGAGGGCCTAAAGATGATGTCACTAAGAACTCCCTACCTGGGGATCAGCTTTCCTTGCTTTGAATAGATTAAAGGATGAGATTTGCAGGTGTGTCTCCTGTGACACAGTGGAAACCTGTACATACTACATCTCTGTAAGCCTAGATACTTCACATTCCTGCAAGAGTGATTACAAGGTCTGAATGGAGAAATTTATTCAGGGGCTTGACATAAGTAGAAAATATCTAGGAACATAGAATGGAGGAGATTCTTCTGGATCATAATTCTATTATGAGATCCATTCCTATGAAATACAGTTCAATTTACTAGGTTGTCTTTGTTTCCCAAAGACCTGTATTTACCCTACAGACCTAAAATTGAGTGAATATTGTATTTCATTTTCTAATTGAATATTCCTTGATTTGGGACTACATATATATATATATATATATATATATATATATATATATATATATATGTATATATATATACATTCCTGAATATGTTATGAAAAAATCTGTTTTCCAATTCCATTTTTTTCAGTCATTTTGTCAACAAAGTGGGTTTAGCAAAAGAGTGAATATAACAGTGTAAATACTGTGTACCTACTTTGAATGATAAACTCCCAAATGCTTATTTTATCCAAAAAATACCAGATATCAATAAAACAAAGGACAACATAGACTATAGAATGTGGTTCTATTTCTAATTAAGTATCAGTACTCTCATATCTACCTACTGTGTTCCCAATGTCAGTTTTGATGATTTGGGATATTTTACCATGATCATTTCTTCAGGCCATACATCATACTTAGGAGAATGGGCAGTGAGAGAAATGGCTTGAGGTCCAGTTAAACCTCAACTTCAAAGGTTCATAAGAACAGGAGTGAGATTATTTGCCATTGTCATTATGGATTCTAAATTCTTGACCTAATTGCGCAGAATCCATGCTAAATTTCTACCTAACCTCATTGCTGTAGGAGACACCAAATATATATATCTATATATCTATATATCTATATATATCTATATCTATATATATCTGTATATATATATATATATATATACAATCAAAACTAGATATGAGTGATGAAGCTATGAAATGCATGCTGCCAGGTACCGGATATAGATCTTTCCTGAGAGACACAGCTAGAGCATATAAAATACGGAAGAGAATGCTAGTGCCAAACTAGTTTCCTGACAACTGATCTGTTATTGGTTGATTTTGAGAAAGGATTACAAATGTTGTGTAAGTGAGGGTTCTGAGGGTACCTGGAAGAGAATGTGGGACAAAGAATGCGAAGAACGATGCCAAGATAAGAGTCTGAACAAGTCGTCAATTTTATTTTTCTCCAAGGCTGAATTTATTCTATAAAAGGGGTAACAGAGTGAGGGGGAACAAAGAAACATTTACGCAGGGCAAAAACACAGGATTTGTTTGGTCACGGACTGATGTTGAAAGAATGTCAGAGAGTTCGCAGGTTTGCCATATTATTAATCAGCAGGACAACATTATCATATTATTATTTTCTTTTTTTTTTTTTTTTTGGTTCTTTTCTTCGGAGCTGGGGACCGAACCCATGGCCTTGCGCTTCCTAGGTAAGCGCTCTACCACTGAGCTAAATCCCCAGCCCCATATTATTATTTTCTTGACCATCAAATTTGTATTAGTCTTCTGCAGCCGGCTGGGGATTTTCCATACTTAATTGTAACCATAATAATAACATCTACAATGGAGGGCTTCTAGGGAATCACAACCAACATCTCCCCCTTGTATATATTCAAATGTAAAAGTGACCAATGGCCATGCGTGTCCTGGAATGAACCCCTTGGAAACTGTGTCTCTCTTAGGTTGGGGGGTTGTTTGTCACATGGCCAAGAGACTCTTGAAGCCAGGGCCCATCATGGGATAAGGCAGCAGCTAATGTCGGACCTCCTGTCTTAGGCCCTTAAGTCATGAATATATCACTCTCTTATCCATCACTGATTGTCCAGCTCAGCACGCAGGGGTGAGAATTTTTTGGTTTTTCATCAAAGGCATTTGGGCAGTAGGCAGAAAAGAATGTTGGCCTCATTTGACTGAAGGACATAAATGTCCTTTCCTGGACGGGGATGGAGATTTGTAGGTGAGTTTGACCCTCATCAAAGCATCGTCGATAGTTAGCCTATGATAATATAAGTGAATAGATTTTGTTGTTATATTATCTCCCTGTTACTTAACAAGGCTGGTTAAATGATGCAATGTCCAAGGGCCAGAATATATAAGCAAAAGACAAAGAGATAAATAGGTATCCCATGTATGTCAAAGAAGGAATAAGCAAGCCCCATATCATTAAAGTACAGCATCAATAACTGAAAAATAATGTGTTGATACACAGAAGGAAAAATAACATGCTGATTAACATTTTTTAAATTCTCAAAATAAATCAAATAGACAATACAATTTGGGTTCCTGCAACAATCATAATTGCATTATCCAAAAAGTCAAAGGTATTGCATTGTTCAAGAATACATATTTTAGCTGTCCTGGAGTGGGTTGTAGGCTTCTAATTCTTCTCGAAGTGGTGCAGTTCTTTGTGGAAGCAGGTCCTCTCAGTGGAGTGCAGATTGTAGATGAAGTTGTGCGTACCTTGCACCATGTTCAGTGCCTCTCTGGGCTCCTTATTTGGATCAGTGCCCAAAAGCGGGACAGTAAGAATGCACTGTCTCTTTTAACAGTTTTATAGTAAATATAATCTCCGTATCAGCACCTGATTGAAACATTCTAAGACCCCAAGTATATCAATCTTGTTTCACACTGTGGAGGTATATTTAATATTTAGGGGGATGCACCATCCCCTTGTTTTAGAATTAGGACCTTCAGAACATGAATCTAGGACATGCATATTAGCAGGATGGGATATATTTTAAGTCATAGAACACAGTGTCTTAGGTGATAAAATTCTTAAGAACAGCGGTAAGGGGCCAGGCAAGAATGATAGGGGGTGGCCTAGTGAGAGTGTGTGGAACAACCCGATAGGTGACAAATAGCGTTCAGTCGCACAGCTAAATGAGCCTGTTTTCTTGGGCCAAAAAGGCCAGGCCATAATCGAGCACAGGCTTTGTGCCTGTGAATCAAAAAGGAGAGCAGAGGGGCAGCTGGTCTGTTACCAGCTGTCTCTCTACTTTGTCCTCAGCTCAGCTCAGCTCCTTAGAGTCAGCTCAGTGGCTCTGCCTCTCAAGAGACCCAGCCTCTGAAGGACACTAGGCTTCTAGTAAGAATTAATAACAAAAGGATAGAGAGATAGTTAAGACCTGAGTGCTAGATGCCAAGTGGCTGATAAAATAATTGTATGGTTCATCTACTTTAAGGGGGTAGTTTCTTCCAGGCTGTCAGACATGCTAGATGACCTTGTGCCAAAAGACCAGGAGAAAATAGCACTTGAGAATTGAAGGGGGTGTTATCCGACTGAAGCCTCAGATATCAGAGAGTAAGCAATAGTAACAGGCAATTGGTTTTAAGGACTGTTTCTACCGCCATTCCTGAGGCAGTGGTCACGATTGCGTTGGGTTTCCTGACTCTTATAACCAAAAAATAGATTACTAACACTGGAGTACTGATCTTTAATAGAAGTATAGCCCTCCAAGGACTGCAGTAGTAGCCCTTTACCAAGCCGCCTTACTGAGTTAGAGGGCCATAGAAAATAAAACATTGATCCTGACCTTGGCCACAGCCTCCAGTTGGAGTAAGCTGAAGAGCCGGTGCCAAGTCTTTCTACTCTTGTCATCCTAGAGTAAAGCCTGTTTTGTCTGGCTCAACAAAGTTCCTTGCAGTCTGCTGCAGACTCTTTCTGAAACTATTTTCGGGACTACCCTGACCCCAACCTGGGGCATTTTGACCACAGGGGCAAGAACTGTTGCAGGGATAGGATCAAAGGCACTGTCTATGTCAATGATGACTAACAAGGAAGGTGACTTAATGCTGAAGACCAACTTCACACTTGCAATAGGGCCAGCAGATAAGGCATGCTCCCTGGCAGAAAACAATTTCTCTCAAAAAATTTATTTCCAAGTTAATCACCAAGTAGACCAAGTAAAACTTATTGAGAAAGAAAGCAAACAGTTCAATGATTTCAAACACTATCATTAGTCCAAGTCCAAAAATGAAACAAAAGCCAAAAAAGACACTCGACAATACCAAAGGAAAAAAAATAGACAAACGATACCAAGAAAAAGCATTCTACAAGCGAATTCCACAGATGCCTGTTACCTTCAGTACCTAGCCCAAAATGCAGCTTAACCTTAGCTGCTTCTGGGATGAGGCAGACCATCTGATCCCACCTCCCAATGGGATTCTAGAGTGTCCTCTAGATTCCTTTCTCTTCCTAGAGCATGTTCTAGGGCCTATGGCCTGTGACAACAAGCAAGTCAACCTGACACAGCCATAGTCCGCTTACAGGACCAAGTGGACTCTAAACCTTCTCCAGTGGGGACTCAAACTCTTCAGCCAATAGGGGCAGACAATACAAGTCAACATGAAACAAAGATGAAACATGACAAAGAGACAAAACAGAAAGTAACACAGAACACAAAACACAGACTTGCTCGAGCTTACCTCTGATCTCTTAGCCAATTATGGTCTGGAGGGAGCACAGTCTCTGTGATGCACCAAAATGTTGTAAGACCCCATAGTGGATCACTTCTGGAGCGCAATCACGGAGCACTGATTGACAAAGTGACCGCTGCGGTAGCATGAGTGTATAAGGTTTTTTAATCCACATACATGGGATTGCTCATCCACACAAGGAGAGACAACCTTGTACCCACAGTGCACATAACTTCAATTCATTATGGAAGGTACACTTCAGTAAAAGGGTTAATCCATCCATTAAACAATCACTAACTGGGTATTATCTTTTCAATCAATTGTTACCTCCTGGGTGAACTATGGACAAATATTTTTAAAAAATCTAAGATTTTTTAAAAATTTTTAACCCTATTCTTTGTGTCCTGAGTGATTCTCTGTGTCCTGTCACAAAAGAGGAAAGGAGAATGCTTGTCCCATCACTCAGCAAAAGCTTTGGGGGGGGCTTGGGGGGTGGGAGCAAAGGCTCCACGGGGGAGCAAAGGCTTCCAAAAATAAGATGACAAACCAGTCTATTAACAGGGAAAGGCTTTCTCATCCAGGACACCTTCAAAGGGAAACACCTTGGGTGCCTTCTGTAAGTGAGAGATATGAGGGTGCCTGGAATAGAATTGGGTACAAGGGTCGCAAAGAAGGACATTAAGATAGGAGTCAGATCAGGGCGACAATGTTATTTTCCTCCAAGGCTGAATTTATACCATAACAGGGATAACAGAGGGAGGGGTTAAGTAAGAAACATTTACTCTAGCTAAAGATACAAATTGGTGTGGTCAGGGAATCAGCTGATGTTGACATAATATCAGAAAATTCACAGGTTTTTCATATTATTAGTCAGGAGGACAAGTTTAAAATATTATTATTTTTCTTTACCACCAAATGTGTATTAGTATTTTGCAGCTAGGTGTGAATTTTCCATGAAAATAGTGATAGTTAATTCTAACCATAATAATATCATCAACAATGGAGGGAGTCAAGAGAGTCGCTCCAAACAGAACTGAAGGGGCTTTTAACTCCATAAGAAAAACAATGCCAAAGAACCAGAGTTTCTGGTACTAACCCAATATTCTGTGTATACACAGAATTATGGCTCCAACTGCATATGTAACAGAGGATGACCCTGTTGGGCACCAATGGAAGGAGAAGAACTTGGTCCATCGCAGGTTTGACTCCCAGTTCAAGGGAATGTCAAGGTGCAGAAAGGGAGGTTATAGAAGAAGGGTAGGGGAATCAGTTAGGGCTCTTATTGACAGGAAACTGGGAAAAAATAGCATTTGAAATGTAAATATAGAAATACCCAATTAAATAAGCAATAAAATTTGCTAAAAAATGAAAAAAATGGAAGAAATAAAAGAAAAGAAACTGCTAGCTAATCTCACCTATTGACTCAGAAATGGAAAGGGTCACTGTAAGGAAATGGTAGTTAAAGTCATACTAGTGAAAGACTAAATGATGAAATCTCAACTAGAAGCACTTCTGTCTCCCAGATATCAGTGTCTGACACAAACAGCACTATAGGGATCCAAAGCCTGGTGTAGTTTACTCTGAGATGAAGATACAATACTTGTTCAACCCTTATTCCTTAGGACATTTTTCTTTTTGAGAAAAAGAATAAAAGCCATGAGCTCTCAGGAAATAACTGTGCCCTTCCCAACACTTGGCTTTCGGAAAAAAGAAATGAATGATATATATTCTCTGACTTCCAGGATCCATAAGAACAGGGAAGTCCAGATGCTTCTGAGAGGCTCTCATCTCCTGATTTCCATATGTGGAAGGCTCAGATCAAGGCTGTCTCTTCAGGGAACCCACTAAACACCTACCCAGGATTCACTGAGCTCTCCAATGGACCATGCTTTTCTTCTTTTTTATACCAAGACAGAAAGGCAGCTTCCTTCTCCCCATCTCTGATCCCTTCATCCTCCTTGCTCTCCCTCAAAAATGGCTGTTTACTCTTAATTACAGGCCAATTAGTAAACCCTAGAGGTACTGAAGGAATACCTGAGAAGCAGGTGCTGTCACATCAACACTTGTGACCTCACAGAGGGGCCTGGTCTCTCCAGGTTACAAGAGATTTTTCAGGAAGGGCCTAATGATGATGTCACTGAGAACCTCCATCTCCTACCTGCTGAACAGTTTTTCTCATATTGACCAGTTTCCAGGGTGCCTTTTCCAGGAGTGTCTCTTGTGACACAGTGGAAACCTTTACATACTCCATCTCTCTAAAGCTAGAGACTTCTCTTGTTTTCATTAGTGGTTACATGCTTTGAATGTAGAAAGTTAGTCAGGGCCTTGGCATGGGTAGAAATGATTTAGGAACATAAAGTTTAGGAGATTCTTCTAGATAATATTCTATTCTGAGGTTCATTACTATGACATACAGTTCAATTTTTTAGGTTTTCTCTTTTTCCCAATAGGCAGTATTTTCCCTATAGACCATTAATTTATTGAATATTGTATTACACAATTGTTGTCATGTTCTAGTTTTCTTCTCTTCTTTAGTGCTGAAAAATGTGATACCCAATACTGTATTAGAATAAATATTACGTAGTACATCTAAAGAAAACAAATTCCTCACAAGGCCAACGTAACTTTATACCTAAGCAATTTGAATTTACAGAGAAATGTTTAAATATTGTTTATTTATCTTTAAAAGTACTCTTATAAGAATCTTTAGAAAAACAGAAATCTAAACATCTGTATAAAAATGTCATATCTGGTTTAAATGATCAGAATGCTCTTCTGTGATTGGCAATCCTTATTAAAACCCATCAGGAAGCAGAAGGTAAACCTGGGACAGAAATCAGTCAATAACAGTCCAGTATTTGTGACAGTCACACCATTAGCTTGTGCCACCATTGTTCTTGTTCCCTGACCTTAAAAGGTCACAGGCTGTCCGAACTTCAACTTGTTCCGTAATTTTTTTTTTTTTACATCAGAATCAGTAGTGAAAACATCTTAACCAGCTTCATGAACAATTTTATTTTTCCAAATGCATTTTAAGGGTGGTGGTCATCGCTGACCATTCTACAATTCTTCGGGCAATGATGGAAGCACTGATCTGCCCCAGAGGCAATTCCTAAAAGACCTCGACCACTATTATTGCAAATGCCAATGGTGCTGCCCTCTGAGTAGTGGGAAGCTCCATGAGGACTTTCATGCACTTCTTAGATTAAGAGAGATATGAGTGCAATAACCGAGCGACACTCTGCATGAAGCCCTCGTTGGGTTCATGACTCACCAAGGTCCAACGAGGCTGTGCTGAAGAGTGGGTCATACCGTAGGAGTTCTAAAACTCTGTGCCATTCCTCCTTCACAGGCAATACTCCATGTCAGAACCAAATTTGAACCATGCTTTTACCCTGGATAGAATTTCAAATACTATACTTAATAGGGAGAGTGGGCAGTCTTACATTGTCCTTGACTTTAATGGATTTGCTTTATGTTTCTTTCCATTTAGGTTGTTGTTGGGTACTGGTTTTCTGTCCCTTGCTTCTATAATGTTTCTGCATAGAACTGGTATCCCTGATTGCTCTAATGCTTTTAACATAAAGGGGAGTTGGAATATTTTTGCAAGCTTTTTCAGCATCTAATGAGATTATCATATGATTTTTTTCTTTCAGTTTCATTATATAGTGGATTATATTGATAGATTTTCAGAAATTGAACCATCCCTGCCTCCCTCTAGAAATTAATAATTGCACTGCATAACCTACCGAAGGGATCCCATATTCACACGCATACTCTAACAAATTCCCAAAAAAACAAAAACAAAAACATGCAAACAAAAAAACACTGCACCCTACAGAACAGATCTTATACTCACATACACACTCAAACATCCCAATCAAAAAACAAAAACCAAAAAACTTGCAAACAATAAAACCTTGCTACTGCAACATCAAAATAGCATGAAATAAATATGACTTCTCATTAATACGTTTAAGCATTAATGGCCTCTACTCAACAGTAAAAGGACACAGGCTTACACAATGGATTTAAAAACAGGATCTATCCTGTTGCACTGAAAAAACGTAATTCAGCAACCGAGATAGACACAACCTCAGACTAAGGGGTTGGAAAAAGGTTTCCAAGCAAATGTACACAAGAAACAAGATGGTGTATGTATTCTAACATCCAGCAAATCAGACTTTCAACCAAAAGTAATCAAAAGAGAAGTGGAAGGACTCTTCATATGCCTCCGAGGAAAAATCCACCAAAATGGCATCTCAATTCTGGATCTCTATATGACAAAGACAAAAGTAGCAACATTAGTGAGAGAAACATTGCTGAAGTTTTAATATCACATAGAACCTCACACATTTATAGTGGGGGACATCAATGTGCCATCTCACCAAGGGCAGGTCATTGAGACAGAAACTAAAAAAGAAAACAATAAAAATAGAAGATATAACTGACACGGGTTTCAATTAATCTGACCTCACTGATTTCTACAGAATATTTCACATGAACACAAAAGTACACACTCTCTTTTCAGTACCTCATGGAATCTTATTCTAAACTGACCAAGTTCTCCCTCACTAAACAAGTCAAAGCAGATACAGAAAGACTGCGCTAACCATTGGATATTCTCAGATTGCCATGGCTTAAAACTGGACTTCAACAATAACAAAAGGTCTATAAACTCACGGAAATTAAACAGTACTCTACTTAAGAACCACTGGTTCAGAGAAGACATGAAAAAAAAGCTTACCTAGAATTCAATGAAAATGAAGACACAGCGTCTGCAAACTTAAGGGACTTAAGGAAAGCAGTACTAAGAGGAATGTGCACATGCAGCACAGAGAGCTTTCATAAAGAAACCAGAGAGACAGCACACTAACAACTTCCCAGCACGCTTGAAAACTCTAGAATAAAAAGAAGCAAATACATATTAAAGGAGGAGACAGCAAGAAATTATCAGACTCGGGGTGAAAGTGATCCATCAGAAACAAAGAGAATACAAAGATCAACAAAATCAATAGCTGGTTCCTTGGTAAAATCAACCAGACAGACAAACCCTAAGACAGATAATGTACTAGGAGGTGAGACAGCATCCAAATAAGAAAATCTGAAATGAAAAGGGAGCCGCATCGATGGACACTGATAAAAGTCACAGAATCCTTAGGTCTCACTTTAAAAACCAGCTTTCTACAAAATTAGAAGCTCTGAACGATATGGATGATTGTGTAGATGGATAACACTGAAAACAGGTAAACTGAGGTAAGATAAACTATGTAAATAGCTCTACAACACCTAAAGAGACACAAACAGTAATTAAAAGTTTCCCCACTGAAAAAGCCCGAGGGCCAGATTGTTTGAGCACAGACTCCTTCCAGATTTTCAAAGAATTCTCAACCTATTCTGAAACACAGAAACAGGAGGAAAATTGCCAAACTGATTCAATGACAGCACAGTCGCCCTGACACCTAAATCAGAAAACGACTCAACAAAGAAAGAATTTCAGATGAATTTCCCTTAAGAATATTGGTGGAAAAAATACTAGGTAAAATGCTAGGAAAAAAAATACAAGAACACATGAATCGGCCAAACAGTGCCATCAAGTAGGCTCATCTCAGGAGGACCTGAGGCGGAAGGAATGGTTAAGTCTATGAAAACCCATCAAAGTGATCCTCCATATAAGCAAACTGAACTGTAAAGACTTATTCTGTCCTCAGCATTTCACATAAACTTGTGAGCTCCACTTGGAGTTAACTTCGTTGAAGTTGCATATCATGCAATATATATATTATATATAGATAGATGGATAGATATAGATATAATATATATGTATATGTGTGTGTTTGCATATATAAATTATTATTATAATAAATTAATATATTAAATTGTCATATTCTAACATTATAATAACCTAATTAATATTAATATATTATATTAACATATTAAATTATATATCAGCAATATGATAATATATAATTAATATATATTATATTAATATATTAAATTATTATATATTGATATCATGATAAAATATAATTAAGTTTAATATATTGTTAGTATATTAAATTATTATATAGTAATAATACTATACCTCTTTTACCCTCTTCTGACCCTCTATCTAACCCTACCCTCAACACTCCAGTACCAACTTTCCCCTCTGGCTACCTGTCATAGGTTCTAGCATTTACTGAACAGTTAAAATGGGGAGAAGATTTATATGCGATCTCCTGAGTCCATGATTGAGGTGTAGTAAGGGCAACCTCCTTTGAGGAAGCAGATAAATATCAGGATACAAATACCATTTCCTGGTGTAAGATCATCTCTGTATAATGACTTTAAATATCTATCCAGTGGACTCTGAGAAAATGCGGAATATTCTTCCAAAAGATTCAGCTATACTACTCCTGGCCTTATATCTGAAAAGACTTCTGCCATACCACTAGGGCATGTGCTCCATCATGTTCCTAGCTGCATTCTTCATAATGAGGAGAAAATAGAAATAACCCAGATGCTCCTCAACCAAGGAAAGGCTACCGAAAATGTGGTTCATTTACACAATGAAATACTATGCAGCAATGAAAAATTGTGAAGCTTCGGTCAAGTAGATGGAATGAGAAAGTATTGTTCTGAATGGGGTAACTGAGACCCAAAATAACTTGTAGATATTCACTTAAAAGAGGGTATTAGCCATAAAGTATAGAATTCACAGACTATTATCTATGGAAACAAAGAGGCTAAACAAGATGAAAGGCCGAAGAAAATGCTTGAAATCCACACAGAAGGAGGAATAAAATAAGGAGAGGTGGCAGATGGAAGGAAAGGATTTTGTGGCTGAGGGGATGGGAAGCGAAATGGGGTTTGAGAATCATTTCTTGGAAGAGACGGGCAAGAGGGACAGAGGGCCAAGAGAATAGACTGAAATCAGTGACTGTCCAGGGTGGGCGCTATCTCTATGCTTTGCCAGCAATCTGTGATGGGTGAGGCTACCTCGCCATCCATGAGGGTGACTTTAGCTGAGACTCATAGGGGTGGGGATACAGATACTGAAATGGTCACTTTCCGTACCCACGGAGGACTCAAGGTGGAATGATAAGGACACAAACCCACTCCCAAAATTTTGACCTAGAAATTGCCCTCTCTATAAGGGACACATGGACGGAGATGGAAGAGGAAATGAGGGAATGTCCAAAGGATAAGTGGATGAATGGGAGTCTTATCCTATGGGCATACGGCAAACCCTGAAATTATTAATGGCCCTTTCTTATGTTTACAGAAGGGTGGGTAGCATTATTGTCCTCTGCAAGGCTCCACCGAGCAGCCAACTGACACAGAAGCAGAGGCACAGGGCCAAATATCCGATGGAGCTCAGTGAGTCTCAATGAAGAGCTGAGAGAGGAAGAGGAGCACATTGGTCTTCACGTGGGTTCACTAAACCCGTCGCCTGTCTGTGGATCCTGTTCTCCTACCCGGGCTGCGTTTTCAGGACCTGGTGGGAGACGATGAATCTAGTCCTGCAGAGACTTGATGTGCCAGGGGAGAGGGTGCACCCAGAGGGGTCCTCCACTCTCTCAGAGAAGAAGGGGAGAGTATAGAGGGAGGGACTGAAAATGGTGGGAGCCTGGAGGAGTGTGGTGCCAGGGCAGCATTCAGAATGTTCCCTGGTGAATAGATACAACATTCTAGCAATGTTCGCAGGCATGACATTACGGTGACTGGGGCATGACATCATGGAGGTGGGGCAGGACATCGTTGAGGTAGGGCATGACATACTGGGAGTGGGTCATGACATCATGCGTGTTGGGGAATGATATCAAAGTGTTGGGGGCATGATATCATGAAGCTTCAGGGAAAATAGATGAAACTAGATTAAAAAAAAAAAAACAGCCCGAGGGGGAAATGAGACCTAGAGACACAAACATGGCATAATTTTTCCTATGCATGGTATAAACTGTGAGATAAACCTAATTCTATCTACAATCCACAAGATCAGAGAGGACACAGGAAAGGAGAAGGCCCGTGAGGGGGAAAGCATCGACCTCTCTGAAAGGAAAACTGGAACAGATTCTGTGGGTGAGTGCGGACCTCTGTAGACAGGAGCTGAAGTTAGGTGGGGATGATGGAGGGATAGCACGGTGCAGGGAGAACCGGCCAGAATTAGGGGACATACGGGTTAATGCAGAATTGGAAGGATGCACTGGTTAATTCATGGCAGTTGGGGGAAACCTCCTGAGTATTTAATCTGATAGAGAATGCAGAGTCCAAACCTTCAATTTTTTAAATCAAGCAAGTAGGTCCTCAGTGTTGGGGATGGGGCACATTCAGTAGAGACGGTTTCTGAGGAAGTCAAATGGAGATCCCTGAACAACAGACCGATGCTGGGACAGAGATTATAAAAGCTCAAGGAAATGAGGCCTTCCTGGTATCTTAAGCCTCCCTCGATGTAAATGCACCTGAAAACCCCTTCCTCCTCTCCAAGATTTCTCTAGGTCTTGTTCAACCTGAGTAAAATATATGCACACAGCGTGTCCCTGAATACCTTCTAACAGAGTTGTGACACTGAATACCTTGTAGCAACCCCCAACTCACTTGCAGGCAGACCAATATTCTGTTGAGCGACTGGTTCCTGGGGCCGCTTCATCCTTTTGCACCTGGACACTCTAGGAAGCATACATCAGAGATGTGTGTGTGTGTGTGTGTGTGTGTGTGTGTGTGTGTGTGTGTGTCTGTGTGTCTGTGTGTCTGTGTGTTTGTGTGTGTATTTTTATGTGTGAGTGTTTGTATGTGTGTGTGTCTTTATGAGACTCTCTGTGTGTATGTGTGTGTGTATGTGTGTGTATATGTGTGTGTCTGTGTGTGTGTGTCTGTGGGTGTGTATTTTTATGTGTATGAGTGTTTGTACGTGTGTGTGTCTGTGTGTGTCTCTCTGTATGTTTGTGTGTATATGTGTGTATATGTTTGTGTCTGTGTGTGTATTTTTATGTGTGTGCATGTTTGTATGTGTGTGTCTGTGTGTGTATGTGTGTATGTGTGTGTCTCTATGTGTCTCTCTGTGTGTGTGTCTCTAAGTGTGTGTCTGTCTGTTTGTCTGTCTGTGCCTCTCTGTATGTGTCTTTTTGTATGTGTGTGTGTGTCTGTGTATGTTTGTTTGCAAGTGTGTGTGTGTGCATGTGTGTTTGTGTGTGTTTGTTTATGTGTGTGTGTGTGTGTGTGTTAGTCATGCACAAGCTAACGATCCTCACAAGACTGTCTGGATTGCTTTTCTTTTTGAAGGTTGGCAAATCTTTCTCTATTCCGAAGAAAAGACCACCCTGGTTCTCAACTCTCTCTCTGAAGTGATGACAGGTTGAGGGATTTTCATTTATGAGGAGTCTGTCCTAGTGAAAATTGCTTTCATCGATACAGTAAACCTTGAAAAACACATCTCAAGATTTACTTTCCTTAGTCTGTGATCCCTTGAGGGGATTATTCTATTATTATTATTATTATTATTATTATTATTATTATTATCATTATCATTATCATCATCATCATCATCATCATCAACAACACAACAACAACATCATCATCATCATTGTATATTACTATTATTATTATTATCATTATCATTATCATTATCATCATCATCATCAACACACAACAACAACATCATCATCATCATCATCATTGTATATTACTATTACTTTTATTATTATTATTATTATTATTATTATTATTCCAGAATTATTCCATTATATTATTGTTTGTGCTGTTACCAGTGTGCTAATGTTCACTGATGGCAGGAATATTTTGTTTCATGTGGGTCCCATTGAACGGCCATGTTTTGGTTCTTGAAACTGAAAGTTTTATTTACATATTCCCAATAGCAAATACATGCAAGTACAGAAAGTTCCTTGGTCTTCTACATGAGAGTGACACCCTCACGTAATCCTCTGATCTATTTGAGAAACAGAATTTAGACAAGCAATGGAAAGGTTCGTGACCAAAATCCAAGTTAGGGAGAAATAAGACAGTTTTTCACAATTTTTCAGGCTTTGGGGATTGGTAGACATTAAATAATCATCTTTTCATGCATAGCAGGATAAGTCAAAATTATTAAATAATAGTAGTCAGAAAATTTTAACAACATATGTATGCTGGCTAACTTAAATTCCCCTATTTCATCTCTTGAACATTTTATATTCTCTTTCAGGTTCTTCTTGATATTCTTTGAAGACATGAGAACCGGTATGTGTTTATCTGTACACATTCATAAAGCATGGCCATCGCTCTAGTGATGGACAGATGACACGAATGTCTAGAGACAAACTGAGTTTCTTTCCAAAGGAATAAATCTTGATGTTCACGGAGGCAGTTTTGGTCTTAGGTGCAGATGTTTAAAATCCCCTGAGAATGCTTCCTACAGCTACCGTTTCCTATATGTGGTAATATCCTATGATGTGTGTTTGTGCTCTGCATTTTTTTCAAGATCTACACGAACGTTTCGAATGTGTATACTAGTTGGAGATGTTGTCTTTTATCTTTTCTATCAATGTATTTTGGGTTGTAGACTCTCAGGCATTTTATGATCGATCTCTCATAGCAGGGGCTGTAAATGAGGTGAGTCTTCATGAGGAATAAAGGAAAGAAGACAGGTAAGATAATAGAGAACTCCCTGATGTATTTATACCCTGTGAATATGAGATGACTGTTTGACTGTTGTCATCAATATATATATATATAACTTTACAACAAAGTACACTCACATGAGTTTAAACCTTTGTACTTTTCATTGGGCAAATATTTGCAATAAGAGAGCTTTCAAAGTAAGAGAGTAATAAAGTTGTGTGATGTGTGTAACACTTTTAACATATTCCCTTGTATAACTTAATAGAATATAGAAATGGTTTTCCTTCATGTTGGAAGTAATAAAGACAGTGTCTTTTCTCACAATATATGTAGTAATTGTTGCCTCTATAAAATTTAATATGTTCATATCTTGCCTAAACATCCACCACAATTCCTTATGGGATGCTTCCTATACTTACTCAGTGTATTTTCCTAAATATTGACTTTAAAATGGATTTAGCAGAATAGATATTGAGGCGGATGGAGGGAGGGAGGAAACTGAATGGGAGGGGAGGAGAGAAGGGAATGGGTAGGAGGAATTAGGTACAGTTGGTTTGGAGGAATTAGGTATAGGGAATGCAGGGAAGAGGGAATGGAAATCAGAAGTGTGGAGTGGGCATCTCTAGGAAGTGCCAGAGACCTGGGAAAGGCGAATAACCAAGATGTCTATTGGTGTGACTCTAGCAGTGGGGATACAGATCCTTAATTTGCCACTTCTGTAGCCAGGCATGACTCCCAGTGATGTGAAAAAGAAAAAAAAATAGACCCACAAAACCTTCAATCCAAAATGAACACAGCCTACAAGATTATCAGAGACAAAGATAGATAGAGCAGACATGGAAGGAACGTCCAAACAATGGTTAGCACAGATTGAGACCTATCCCATTGGCAAGCACCAATCTCTGACACTACTAAAGATACTGTATCATGCTTGCAGACCGAATCCTAGCATAACTGTCCTCTGAGAGATTCCACCCAAAAGCTGAGAGAAACAAGTGTAAAGATTCAACACAAAACATTAGCTGAAGCTTGGGGAGTCTTTTGAAAAAAAAAAAACAGGTGAAGAATTGAGGCCCAGATGATATGAGGGACTCCACAGGAAGACCAATAGAGTCTACTCACAGCGACTATTGGGGTCTGCCAAAGACTGAACCACCAATCAGGGAGTGAACGTGGACTGAACCTGAGCCCCCAGGACATAGGTGGCAAATGTGGAGATTTGTCTTTTTACAGGTGCCCTCGACAATGTGTGTGGACATTCCATGAAGATGGAGCACCGATTTTGGGATGTAAAATGAGTAAATAAATAAATGAATTTTAAAGAAACAGTTATCCCATCTAAAGACAACATGTTTTGGAAAGTCCAATTCTAGTTGTTCGGTTCCCGCATGAAGACAAAGCCTGTGGAGTGCCTATGTCCTTAGAGGCCATAATCCTTTTCATTCTGTTCTTCCATCAGAGTCCCCAAGCTCCACCTGTGGTTTGACGAGTGGGTTTCTGCATCTGTCTGAGTGAGTGGCTTAGTGGAGTCTCTGAGAGGGAAGTCAGGCTAGAATCCTTTCTGCAAGCATAACAGAGTGTCATTAATAGTGTCAGTGCTGATCCATGGAAGACGTCTCAATCTGTACTAACCATTGGTTGACCATTCCACACTCTGTGCTCTATGCACAGTCCCTGTATTTCTTGTGGTCAGAATAAATTTTGGGTCAAAATTAGTGTCTCTATCACTCCATTTTGGTTGCTGTCTGGCTACAGGAGGAGGGCTCTTAAGATAGATATCACTGAGGCTGTGAGTCTCAGCTAAGGAAACACCCAATTATTCATGGGTATCTCTCTTACCCCATGCCTCTTTCAGGATATGATCTCTACCTCCCCACCCCTATCCATCTAGGCTTCTTAGTCTGGCCTCAGTAGCAGAGGATGTGATTAGCATCACAGAGCCTGGATATGCATCATGAGGGGATAACCTTGTGGGGTCCCAATGTCCTCTGAGAAGAAAAGGCTTGGAGAAAGATTTTGAGAAGTGTGAACTGGGGGAGGGCAGTGTGCTGCATGTAAAATGAATAAATAAACAAATAACTATGAAAATAGCTAAGTCTACTTGAAGATAAGAAACAATTGTGTGTGTTTGTGTGTATGCGTGAGTGTGTATATATATATATATATATATATGTGTGTGTGTGTGTGTGTGTGTGTGTGTGTGTGTGTGTGTGAGTGTGTGTGTCTGTGTGTGTGTGTGACTGTGTGTGTCTGTGTGTGTGTGTGTCTGTGTGAAGGTATGGGGGTTTGTGTGTATAATATTACACTATCACATGTGAGAAAACAGTGGTGTATGCAGAATACAGGTCAGCTTATGCACTATATTTACAAAAATGGCACTTTCTGAAGATGAAGAAATGATTCAGAGATTAATAGCACTATCTGTTCTTCTAGAGAATCCGGGGCCACTCCCCAGCTCCCATGTTACAGCTCACAAGTGGCTATAATTTCAGCACCATGGATCTCACAATCTCTTAAACTTCCTGGGCACAACGCATGCATATGGTGCACACATATACAAGCAGGTAAAACACTTACATATGAACAACAAACAGTACAAAAACAGAAGAGCAGTTCCTGGTTGACATACTTTGATTTACGAGAATATTCAAAGTGATAATCACAGTCAAATAAACATTGTATTGATCCATATTACACTCTAACCCAGAAAAAGTTAACAATCTCCTTAATCACCAAAATCTATTTATTTAAAATATTGCAGTAAAAATTTGCAGTAATAAAATTTAAATTTTATTAATATATAAATTAATAAACAGAGTGTTCTCATATGTAGCTGAAAAATACTTTCCACATATTTGTTTAGCTTTTATAAATATAGCAGTTTGTGGTTAGTTTTTAGTTGGATTTTGTAGGTGTTCATTTCCAGGTATTAGACAATAATCTCTGTAAAATCAAGCAGAATACATTACAGGAACTGAGGCTCTCTTATGTTGAATCCAGGAAGGTTGCTACCCGTTTTTCTTCTTTTTCATTTTTCTCTATGTATATAACAAGGATATTTATGTTCTGGGATTCTTCCAGTATTGTCAAGCTGATAGCTGATAGCTGATAACTGGAGAATATTAAATTTTGAAGATCATTTTTGAAACTATTTCCTGATGTCTGTACTATCAGTGTTATAGATTTTCAAATACATGGGCAAATAAACAGCTATTCAGGGACTAAACATGCCTTATATCTACTGTTGTTTTCTCTTTTTAAAAAAAGAAATCAGAAAGGATGGGGTTTGAGGTAAGAGACTTCGTGTGGAAAAACAGGAAGGACGGCAGTGTTTGAGACATAAATTAATAAAATGAATAAATACAAAAAATAAAGCTGTAGTCAAAATATACAGGAAAATCAAATTTAGTTGATAGGAAACAGTGCTGTTTTTTATCGTACCACAATTCCTCAATTTTATATTCCATAATCCATCTAATGAGTAATTCTCCCAAATCAGATAATTGAAAAACATTAACATATTACAAATACCACAGTAGGTTGACCAAATCATAAAAACAATGGTACTACTTCTGTACATGTTCTATGCCCTATAAAATTCAGAAATCCAGTTAAATCTTAATTATTACATATCTTTGGTTATTCTATTCTCTGATAATTCATTACTATTTTTATCTTCTATGACCACACATTTAAGTGAAATAATTACTTTGGTAGAATGTCTCTGAATTTGGATTTGCCTAGTGTTTTTTCTCTTTTAGGTCGAGATTGTATGTACTTGGCACAGATACCAAAAAGTGTTTCCTGCTTTGTTTATCTAAGTTCAGCATTAGGTGGATGGCTGGCATCTTAATAACACCAAAGTAAGGAGCAATGAAATTATTTTAAATTATTTTCCTTTTATAGTTAAAATATTTTAATGTATTTTTCTTTTGTATTTCCTTTTACAGTAATGGAAGTTATAGGAGAATTACTTAAAGACTTTAGAAAGATTGTGTGTCTCTTCAAAACTTTCGACATTGTTTTCAGCATCTCGGTAATTTTTTTCCAACGCTCTGGCCTCAATGGTCCTTACTGCTTGTAATTAGACTGAGAACAATGAGTCTGAGGAGAATCCTATCATTGTCTTTCTATTTGGGCGATTCATGCCTAAAATAATACTCTAGTTTTAGTGTCATTGTAATTTATATTTTAAAGTCTACCATATTTTCTGCACACTTAAAAGGAATTCTATTTTTCTTTCCTTATACACTATTCTAATTTTATTTTATTTTATTTTATTTTATTTCAGAATTACAACCAGAATCTAATTATCTGACACTAGCTGACCTTGTATATTAGCATTCTCTCACTTGTAAACCCAGTTAATTCCCTGTATAATGTGTGGATGAATGCCAGTGTGTGTGTGTGTGTGTGTGTGTGTGTGTGTGTGTGTGTGTGTATGTGTGTGTGTGTGTTCATCTGAAATAAGGATGTTGATTTTGAGAATCATCTGGCTGAAATTCATTTCCACTACTCTGTTAGAAATGATAAAAGGGACGAAAGATTACTCCTGTTCCAAAATCATAGGCCCTGGGTGCCCAAATCTGACATGTGGACTGACCTAATGGCACAAAAAGCAGAGGCTAACAATTTACTGACCTGAAAACTACTTAGCAGTTGCAGTCCAATGCGATAAATTTACATGTACTGAGGAATATGGAATTGTAGCATAATGAGCTGAGATCACTTAGAAGTAATTCTTGGAAGATCTCCCAATACCTAAGAAAGGATACAGAGGACTTTCAAGGCCCCTGAGACATTAGCATGTGCTTTAAAATCTGCCCATATCAAAATCTTTAAGTACTGTACTAATCTACTAAAGTTATTTAATAGCAAGCAAACTTTACCATTGTTTGCAATTTAGAATGGTGGTGAATATAGAGAACACTCTAAAACAAAGTTATGTTTCTTAAAGATTGTTTCAAGACAGCCAGAAAGAGCACAGTGTTTTGTATTCTTCCTTTCAAAGACTATGCACCTAATTATTATCAACTTTCTTCAGACCCAGAGTTCTTCCCAGTGCTTCTTTGACTTCTTGGTTCCTTATGTATAGATGATGTGGTTCAACATGGTTGTCACTGCTGTGTAGACCAAGAGTTTATCAACTACTGGTGGGTGCTTAGATTTGGACCTCAAGTAATTTTGTGTCAACCCTACAAGGCAACCTAATCCCCATGAAATAATTGAAAATGGACACATACACCATGACTCATTTGGATTGCATAGTGAATCTGGGCCACACTGTGGCCAGAGGACATGACTGCCAATAGGCAGCACTCAGTTATACCAAAAAGTGTGGAGGAAAATATCTCTATGATACATCCCCCCTGAGAGAGCCCTTGGATCTCACTTCCAAAGTACTCCACATCTTGGGTAGGACAGAGTCCATGTAGCCATTTTCCAGGATACATAAGTTCACCAGAAAGAAGCACCTGGGGGTGTGTAGAGATGGACTGGTGCAGATAGATAAGGCAATGAGAACAGGATGAAGGTGAACAGGAGGAAGCATTCTCCAGGGACCTCAGAATATTTGGCAATTGCAAAGCATTTGACAGACAAGCCCTTCTCCTGACACAAATAGCAACTGACACACTTGACACTCATCTTTTGCAAGACAGAGCAGTAAGCCATTAGAAGGATTCTTGCAGATGAGAGATATTAATTTTTTCATACTTGTAGAGCCTCAGTTACATCAGAGTCAAAGTCTTTGTCTGCAGTCACAAAAATCAAAGCTTAGAAAAGATTTATTCTCACAGAATTTCATATCTAATACTTTCTCTCTTAACACCAAGGGATTTTCCAAAGTGTGCTAACCATTGAGCCAAGTGTTCTAATACTTACGATAGATGGTGGAAACTTGTAGTCCTGGCAATAATGTAGTTCATGCAAAAGGTTTACCGTGGGTCTAAGTACACTTTCACAAGCTATCATTCAAATGAAGGAAAAGAAAACCTTGAGTGTATCTCAATATTTTACCCATTCTTATCATTAACTAGTCATCAATGTTATGCAGAAAAACTAATCAACCCTCTCATCTTTATGCTTTCCTGATTCCAAAGGCTATTCTCTCCTACCACCGTGTGTGTGTGTGTGTGTGTGTGTGTGTGTGTGTGTGTGTGTGTGTGTGTGTGTTGGGTCCAGATTATTCTCTGATTGTTTTTATGAATATTCAAACCCACACATTAAAAGTATCATTTCTTCAAGACTCATCATTTTTGAAGATAAATTAAAATCAAATAATCATTGGATAAATAAATGATTACTGGTTCACATACATAGAATTAAAGGTATGGAACATCTCAATGTCTGCAAAATAATGATGTGGAGAGAAACACATCTTAAGAAGTGTAAGCTGAGCCATGAAAGAGAAGAAGGATAAACCAAACAGGAACATAACTCTTCATGTTTCATCCTTCAATATGTTAGCTGTTATCTGTTTTTCACAATGTAAATGTTATCTGTTTTTCACAGCTGTTAGCATTGTGTTGGTGACTACTTCACATCTTCTTCACATTGTAGCCTTATATGGAGTCAGAGTATGTACTGCAAAGTTCTTATCATTATGTTTACCATCCTTACCATTCCATGAGCTCTCATGTAATGAGAAGCTCCAGTGTTCAGTTTACTGTGGCTCCTTAGTGATTCTGCCTGTCCCTTCCCGTTATATCTTCTGAAGTTCAGTCTCATATCCCTCAAATATTGGAGATGAGGCAAATCATTTTTTTCACAGTCTGATAACTTTCCCCTACAAATGAGATGACCTTTT